>NC_137130.1:5108353-5155853 GCF_949319135.1 Squalius cephalus
GGTGATTGTGATTGTGCCTTGTGGAGATCGACTGTGCAAATCACATAATGCATTTACATGTTTTAACTTAACAGACTGTGAGCGTAGAGCACCATAACAGCAGCTCTTCAGATAGAAGGTGAAACTATATCAAATGAGATGTTTTGCCACTTTCAGGTCTGCCAGATGAAATTTGTAAGTCTGATTGCTTTTCCTTTATAAACGTCTTGATTTCTAGTATCATTCACAAACAGTGTGGGACGAATTACATGCTGATATTAGTACTTAGGGTTTGTTCAAATCACTGATATAATATGAGGAATGGTAATCATGATGATTGCATTTGTAAGAACCACAAAATGTGATCTCAAATGGATTTTTAGCATACCAGAGAGGAGCATGTGTAATGGGAAATGTAAAAAATGTCTTTGAGTTTAGCAATCAGGAAAATTCAGCATTAATTTTTTGATTTATTTGGTCGTAAGTGAGGCAGCAGTTGTTTTGCAGCAGATAATGGTTTATTATTTTGTTTCCCCCTCTTAAATTCCTGGCTTGAAAACTAGCCGTTATTTCCACATTTTCATTTTAGCATGATGTGAAATTTCAGTTAATCTCCCGTGAAGAACTAGTTTTATTGGCTCGGAGCTGCACTGTTTGTTTTGACACGAGGCAGTCGCACTTTGCTCAATTACAAGTTCAATTCCTGACATTATTGTACCAGAGGATCATAGTAAACTTTCTTGAGGTTTTAGGCTTATTAAAACAAATTGTGTGATTGTAAGATGCTTTGCGAGAGATCTCTCCATCCTTCAAAGCTGTGCTCTTCTGTTTGTTCGGAAATGCATTATATATTTGCTCCCAGTCTGTTTGATGGCTGCCTCTAAAGCCTCTAAAGGAAATAATTCTTCAAAAATATAAATTATGTCATTATTTACTCATTCTTATGCATAAAGCCATATGGAAAACTGTGTCTACTCCTCCTCACACTTTCTCTGCCACATCCAAAGCATTGAAATACAGCCTTTGCATTTTGTTTCCACGTAGATACTAATTATTAATCTCACTAATGATCTCTTAGTTATACCATGATGTGCAGGTCTAACCTTACATGAATTATTGTAGTGCGTTTGTTGTGTGCTCTTTCAATTCCAGTGAATGGCTGAATAAAACAGGGTCGATTTGTAAGACCAGATCGATTCCTTTAGTGTTCAAGTGCACATATTGAAAACGAGCATCATCTGAACAATAATGAGTCCACTGCGGTGAAAGAGGCATCGTAATGAAAGGAGTTACTCTAACTCTAAATGTGGTTAAACAGTGTGAAAGACGTGTTAAAGGGATAGTTCACCCAAAAAAATTCACATTCTGTCATCATTTACTCACTCTCATGTCGTTCCAAACCTGTGACTTTCACAAAAGGAGACAATTTTAATAATATGCTGAGAAAAGCTCATGAGAACCAATGACATTTAAAATCGGCTACGACGCATCTAAAGCTGCTATATTTTTGATTTGAGAGAAACAGCTGAGGTCTGGAGGTCTGGTCTGTTTATCACACATAGCAAACTAGCAGAAGACTTGCATATATTGCACACAAGTCGTATATGGATTACCGTTTTTGGAGTTCAGCATACATTTACATGCACTTTCATTATACAGAAAATATTTCAAAATGTAACCTTTTATATTCCACAGATGAAATGAAGTCATGCAGGTTTGGAATGACATGACGGTAAAATAAGCAACTGTTCAAAAGATTGGGGTCGGTAAGATCTGTTTATGTTTTTGCAAGTCAGTTAAAGCTGCATTTATGTGATCAAACATACAGTAAAAAAAAAAAAAAACTTTACTGTGAAATATTATTACCATTTAAAATAACTGTTTTCTATTTTAATACATTTTAACATGTCATTTATTCATGCAATGGGAAAGTTGAATTCTGAATGTCACATGATCCTTTAGAAATCATTCTAATATGATGATTTGCTGCTCAAAAAAAAACATTTCTTTTTATTATCAATGTTGAAACAGTTGTGCTGCTACACATTTCTGTGGAAACCGTGATACATTTTTTTTTTTTAGGATTTTTTGATAATTAGAATGTTCAAAAGAAATGTCGTTACTGTCACTTTTGAACAATTTAATGCATCCTAAATAAAAAAGTTAGTATTTCTTTTGAGTCTTACTGACCCCAAAATTTGAATGGTCGTGTAAGTGAGAACAGAACTTCAAATATTGGGCTGAAATATACCTTTAAAGACACAAGGGTTGCACTTTATGTGTACTTACAGTGTACATACCTGGGTAATATAAGGTAACTCTACATGGGTTAAGGTTCAAGGTTAGTACTTAGTTATTACCCTGTTATTGTAATAACTATAATAAGTACATGTACATAGGGAACAGGAATGAAAAATAAAGTGCTACCGGCACAAGAATAATAACATGTATATTTCCAATTACACTGTTTAGTTGTGTATATTAAATATGCCCAGAACAGATTAATCGGAGTGTATCCAGCTCTATTTCCTACTGATTTCAGCCAGGCTCGTTGATGGCGAATGTGTGAGCTAGTAAATCATTTCTCCACACACACAGCAGCAGTCCGAGTGTGTTATGTCCATAGCCTCAGAGCCGTGTGGTGAGTGAAGAGACTCTCAGACACCAGACAACAGCTGCACCATCTGCTGTGGGTATAATGACTACCTGTGACGGACGACACAGCCAGAGAGACAGATGGAGCAAAACTGGACCTGGGAAAGGAGAAGAGAGGGACAAGGGAGATACAGAATGAGTACAAGAAGAGAGGATTAGATCAACTCATCATCTGAATGGGAGATGATGCTGCTCAGAGGAATAGTTTATGCTTTAAACAAACATTAAATCAAATTGACCCTATTGACTTAATACACATTCCTGGTCTTGTTGTGCATTGTTCCAATTTTGTTTGTTTTCATAATCTTATCCAAATGTAATAACTTGCTCTGCCTCTGAATCCTTTTTGGCTGATATCACAAATTATTATTTTTTTCAGATTGAAATAACCTTTATAAGTTAGGTTTAATAAACTGTATGGTCTTCAGGCAACTGAAGTCATTCATGAAAGCAACACATTTATCAGATATTACATTTTAGATGATGTTTTTCTAGTACCTAATTTAAAGTTTTGGAGGCTATTTTTATGGAGGGCCACATTACTCAAAATTAAATCATTAAATAAATGTTGAAATATTTAAAGAAATAATTTAATACGAATAAAATTTTTAGTGAAACATTAAAAATATGAAAGTAATGATTAAATCACCAGACAAATTACTTCCTTTTATTTCATTCTAGCATTTGTTTGTGCTCATTTTTAGCACTATTTTTGGATTGCGTCAGTCAACCTCTCAAACTCGAGTTCTTTGGTCTTCCTGAAAATGAAAATGAAATGAGACGAGCGTATACTTAAATCAAAAAGCAATCCAAAAATAATGCAAAGAAATTAGTGCAAACAAATGCTAAATTAAAGAAAAAGGTACATTTATTAGATTGTTTGGTGGTTTAATAATTAATTGAATGATTTGTATGTTTTATTAACAATTTCATTGTGTATTTAAAATATTTATTTGAATATTTCAATGTTTATTTAATTTTGAAGCTGGCCCTCCATCATTTTTTCTTTGTCTGTTGCCTTTGAAATCACAGGGGTCTCTTTCTTCTTCTCATTTTTTAAAAGGGATATGTCAAATCAATAATGTATTAGTATCCGTGTAATGAGCAGGATAATGTACAGTCACCCGGGCATTATCAACACATAAACAGAAAGACACAGACTGTGTGTATAGCCTAAAGCGTCAGTCTACATGTTCACAGACACAGAGTAGACGTCACAACTGTCTAGTGCACACACAGATAATGAAGCACGTCTCATTGAAAAACACACTGATACTGCTGATGCCACACACAGGCCCAGATGCTGATATTTACTAACAATCTTCAGTCGTGCCTTCTAGAGTGTTACGACATCTTACGGTACGAGCCCAGCTGAAGAAGAATCATGACGGACTCGTGCTGTTTAGATGTTCTGTGCCGTTTGTGCTCTGTTGATTTCCTACCGTAAATATATAAAACAGTTATTTCTGTGAGTGAATGCAGCACAATCGTGAACGTAAATGGACAACTTTAAAGGAGATTTTCTCAATGGTTTGATTTTTTTGCACCCTCAGATTCCAGATTTTCAATAGTTGTATCTCGCCCAAATATTGTCATATCCTTGCAAACCATACATCAATGGAAAGCTTATTTATTCAGCTTTCATATGATGTATTTAAAAAAAAAATACTCATGTGACTGGTTTTGTGTTCCAGGGTCACATATATATACACAGGGCTTGACATTAACTTTTTTTGCTCACCAGCCACACACTGGCTAGTGGTTTTCCAAAGTTACCAGCCACTCAACATTTTCACTGGCCACAATCCTGACATCGATACCATGGGGGAAAACTGCAATATAGATATTTTTAGTATTATCTCAAAATTTTCCAGCCGGTAAATTAGGCTGCTGTTCCTTTAAGACCTGACGCACAGATCCATTACACTGTTACACATGCGTTTTCTTTCTCAGCTGTTTACATTCACTTAAAACATGACTCATAACTGACAGTGTTTACATGAATACTCGTCCAAGACCGGCATTTTTACATTATTTTGTGTGTATTTGACTGTTTAAGCACAATAAGCAGCGAAAAAGAACTCAGAGAGGCGGCTTTATGCGGACGCACTTTGGTTGTGAGCACAAAATCTGCAGGAATGTGTAAAAACAATCCCACACCGAAATTCAAGCCCTGTAACACCAACAATATTCATCCGGAGCAAATGAAACGAGTGAGTGAGGAGAGGTATGTAACTCGCTGTCGGAGAGATGAGAGAGAAAGAAATCGCAGCTGGTATACTGTATATTCTACAGAAAATGAGTAGGGAGGCGCTTCAGATATTTCAGTATCGACATGTATCGGAAAATCGACATGTTTGACTATAGGTGGTCTGTGGATGTGTGATAGCATACAACATTAGTGCCTTCTGAGATTCTTCCTGAAATGGCTGAGAGAGAAAAGACTTGACCTTTAGGGCTTTAGTCATCTGTTTGACTGGAGCAGCTTGTGTAAATGAGCGTGTGAGATGTCCCTCGAGGGAGACCGTCCTCGGCCTGGAGAGTTCAGGCCGGCACACTCGTCTTTATTTAGAGTTCACTTGCAGATCTCAGCGCCACAATGTGGGAGAATATGCAGTCGAGCAAGTTTTATCAGTCCAGACCGAGGAAATGAAGCAATATTCCTGAGCCTGGAATGCATTCTCTTTCAAAGAATCGTGTTTACTTGACATTTGGAATCTGATTTCGTCTCTGACATTTCCAGGGAGATGATGAGGATGTGCTCACTGTAGGGATACATTATTCAGAAGAGACGGCCGTGGTCATGCATTATTGCATCACACTTCTATCATGATATTTTGAGCGGATTTTCGTTTGTTACTCATGAGAAGTCATTTCAGTCCCCGACGCAACCTCTTCGAAGCAATGGCTGCCGGTGGGAATTGTACCGGTTCTGGTGCATTAAGTAAAGACTGAAGCTGTTCCGCTTGCTCATGGGACTTTAATCCATCAGAAACGCACCATCATCAATATGTGGGTTGATTTGGGTTGTTCCTGGAATGTAAAGACAAAAAAATAAAGTAAATCTTGTCATTTTTTCTTTGTTTAGCATATACTAACGGTCAAATTTTGGGAATAATAAAGATTTTTTAAAAGGTTTTGGAAAGGTTTTTTATGCTCACTAATGCTGCATTATTCCTGTGATCAAAGCTGAATTTTCATCATCATTACTCCAGTCTTCAGAGTCACATGATCCTTCAGAAATCAGTATAATATGATGATTTGATGCTCAAGAAACATTTCTGTTTATGATCAATATTTAAACAGTTGTGCGGCTTAATCTTTTTGTGGAAACCATGATACATTATTTCAGGATGACAAATAGAAAGTTCAGAATAACAGCATTGAAATACAAATCTTTGGGAACATTATAAATCTCTTTACTGACATTTTTTAGCAATTTAATGCATCTTTGCTGAAAGCTGTCTTTTTTATTTTTTATATTAGGAATGTTTTACATAACTAATGTCTTCCTAGGCATGTTTATGTGATTTCAAATACTGATTAAAATATATATTTGGCAACAACTATATTAGCTTATATAGGTCATGTAACAAAGGGTGGTTATTATCTCAACCAAGGTGAAAAAAAAAAAAAAAAAATTTTAAATAAGATTTTTTTGAGTACGTTTTACAAGAAAATACTATTTCAGTATTTCTACGTCAAAAGTTGAATTCATTGTATTTCTTTGTAATTATTTGTGGAATTTACTAGCAATTTCTGAGAAAAAATTCAGTGTATTCAGGTTGGTACCTCAGTATTCCAGAAGTCACTGAATCCGTCTAAAAAGCTGAAGGCAAAATGAATTTTTTTCTGTGTCAGATCATTAAAATGAATGGCCTGGTTGTTGGCCCAACAGGTCTGGGTCTCAGGGTTAGGTTTTGCTCCTCGACTGCTCTGCCTCTGGGTCTTGTTTTAGACAATTTGACTGGAAGTGTCAAAGCTGCACGTCAGTTATTCCTCAGACTGTCAGCTGTGAACGTCAGGACATTCTTCAGCAGCAGTGAAATATTCATTTCCCAATTTTTAATCTGAAATCCATTGGCATATAAAAAATAGCTAATCAATTTCACAAATAAGGATGGTATTGCCACAGCAACTGTAGCCTATAACTAGAACTAAAGATGATTTACATTAGTAGGAGAGAGACCTGTCATGAAAAGCTGGTCATCATCATGTAGTGGTCAGAAATGATTTAAACACCATGTTTTATGTGTTGACATATTTTCATAGTGAAACTGAAAGTTTGTGTTGACATTTTGAAGCGCTTAGTCTGTAGGGTTTGGATTACATCACTTTTTTTTTTTTTACTTATTTTAGTCAAAAGACTAGTTGACATCACATTATTTATTAATATTTATTAAAGTCAGTTGACTTTAGTTTAAATATTTCTTATTTATATATTTATTTATTGTATTAGTCTGTAGGCTAATATGTGATGAATCACGTTTATTTATTTATTTATTTATTTTAGTCAATAGACTAGTTGATATTATATTATTTATTTATCTTTATTTATTCATTAAAATTTAGTTGACATCACAATATTGATATTGATTCATTAAAGTCAGTAGGCTTTATTTAATGTCACATTATTTAATTATTTATTTATTATTATTAGATTTTAGTTGTCATCACATTGTTTATTAATATTTATGTATTTATTATTTAATTAAAGCTATAGGCTTAAGTTAATGTAATTTTATATATTTATTTATTTATTTATTTATTTATTAGTCAGTAGGCAATAGGCAATAGTTGATGTCACAGATTTCCAAAAAATGTTGCTACATTAATGCAAGACAAGTCATCAATATTTTTAGCCTAAAAAGTACATTTAAATATAAAATGAATAAAATACAGTTATATAATATATTAAATACAGTATATGAAGTATTGTATAAATATATTAATGTATTAATAAAATTAAATAAATAAACAGCAATTAATTACTGGTAAATAAAACCCTGACCAGAATGTCTCAATAGAAATGTGGCGTCTGTACACTACACACTGCACAACACATGGCCGTTTCCAGTGTAAGTGTTGTTGATTCACACCGGAGCAGTTTAGTTTGTAAGCGCCGCTTGCATCCAGTATAGAGTTAGTTTCACAGCACGACTGCACATCCATCAACCTGTAAATCATTGCAGTTCTGTGAATAGACCACAGAGGTGGACGATCAATAAGCACATTCCTCCACACTTGCCCTCTCTGTCTCCGACTGATGTCCACGAGTGAGCCAGTGTCTGTTTGACCACTGCAATTACATCTGAGATCAAACCAACCCGACCCATTAAGAAACAGTCTCCATACGGCTTACGTCTCTTAAGAACGGATGACGCTCATTTTCCACAACATCTGCACACATCTGTCCCCTCATATATCTGTTTCCCTCTGTTTGAGATGCGATTGTTTGTCTTGTAGACTCATCTGCATTCTGCAGCGACGCTGTGTAAGTATATATATTCCTATCACAGCATGTCTCAGACATTGGCCCAATCAATTCCTGTCATGCTTCATTCTCCCCAGAGCTTTGACTTATTAAAATACTTAGATGGAGTTTTGTAGCTTTGTTGTGTCACGTGCGATTTTGTGTATTTTTATTTTTAACTGGTGGGAAAGGATTCGCTCTCACCTTGGTTGACTTCCACTGGTGATCTGGACTCCCAAAGAGAAAACCTCTGAAGAGACTGTGTGAGAGCTCTCGGCCGTACTTTGAGAAGACACAGTCTCCTTATTTGAAATTGATCTATTCCTTTATTGTAGGAATTGCAATTATGATGACAAATCTCAGGCCTAGCTGCAAGAAAAGCGGAAGACGGGCCTCGAGTGAGCTAATGTTTATAAAGAGGATTCAGTCTGTAATCAATCTACAAATAACACCTGTGATATTGGATATGAATGCAGCTGTGTTTTCATTTGCAAAAGGTTGGCTCTCCTTGTCGTTCATTAAAACTGGCTTACGCGGCATTAAGGCGCCCCAGATAGAGCGGCAACATTGATTTATTGTAATCTGCCTTTGTGCATAAGCGTTTTTGATTTCCTTTGTTTAAATTGTTGCCACAACATCCCGACGGATAAGACGCTTCTTATCTTCAGATCACCGAAATCTCTCTCTCGCTTTGCTTGCTCATGCCTTTACCACTGAAGTGAGTGATAAATTAAAAAGCAGTGGTAAGATGTTCTTTCCTTTTTTTTGTAGCAGGTGCATGCTGACTTATCTGCAGAGAAGTGTTTTTTTTTTTCTGTTGAGTTGAAATTAATATGCCATTTTCAGCGTACATAAAGCTCATATACTATCAGCCTTTCAGAATCCTGTGCAATCTTATGGGAAAAAATGTCATAATGCAGCATTCTTCTCAGACTATTGCAAGGTGTGTGTGTGTGCGCGTGTGTGTGTGCATCCCAGCTATATCTGCAATCACGATGTCTTGCAATCAACCAGGCTTGCATTTAGTCATTGTTTTTCGACTTTTTTAATAGTTTACTTTAGTTTACTCCTTTGCATATTTTATAAAAAGCTTGATATGATTCACCATATGCAGTGTTTGCTTATTTGCATTTTGAGACAGAGGAAGAGTGGCACACTTAATTGGACAATAACTTGCAACTGTATGTTTTGGGAAGCTCCATCTGTCACTATTGTGTTTTAATTAGAGACAGTGTGAGTTTGATTTGTGACTCAGATTCTCAAGTTGTTTTTCAGCATGTTTGTGTCAGCATGTACACTTTACCTTGCAAATAATATAATAATAATAATAATAAATAATAATAATAAATGATACACTCAATTCTTGAGTTTGATAGATTATTCTTAGTAAGTGTCAAATCTGCAGTGCGGTGTATAATATACAGTGTGTGTTCAGCGGGACGAAGGTTCATATTTGGCTTGTGTCATTTCCCGATCCTGTTCATATTTAAGGTAAGAGGTTCATTTAAGTATCATAGAGAGACTGTCTCGTTGTATATTGGGTTTTGGTTTGCATTTATGTTTTCATGTCTTTTGTTTTGTAGTTTTCATGGTCATGGTTCCTTTTCGTCATGTGATTCCCTTATCCCGTCATGTGATCATGTCATGTGCTTCCCATATGTGTAATGTTTATGATTGGTTCTTGTTTCATCAGTTCTGTTTTCTCATTGGTTCATTGTCTGATTGTTCACAGCTCTTTCTTGTTAGTCATTAGTCTTTGTGGGTAAATAGTTTATGAGTTTATGTCCAGGCTCAAGTTTAGTTCAAGTCTGTGTTTGTATATTTATATATATATATATATATATATATATATATATATATATATATATATATATATATATATGAATAGATTCATATATTCATATTCATATATTAATATTCAATGTAAGAACCATTGAAAATCTGTCCACCAATAATTGGAATAGCCTTATTTGGGAACTCATCCTCTTCTATCAAAACATTTTTGTTTAAGCATGACTGGCATCTTTTGCAGCATATTTGTAGAAAGACACATCTCATAACATTTCATAAACATACTACAACTCACTCGGGTAAAAATGACATTTATTTTGCCTGTAGATCCAGCAGCACTGAAGGAAACAGCACTGGAGGAAACACTGATCTATTGTCTGAAAGCCAATTTCAGAGGCTTTCAGGTGCTCTCTGTCCACAGCACTTTAATGGTTCTGAATCAGCCCTCGCCATATAGGCTGAAAGTGGCTGGAACTCACTGAAGTTATGTGCACACGACCAGAGGTGTCAAGCAACGAAGTACAAATACTTTGTTACCTTACTGAAGTAGAAATTTTGGGTATCTATACTTTACTGGAGTAACTTCTACTCCTTACATTTTCACGCAATTATCTGTACTTTCTACTCCTTACATTTTAAAAATAGCCTCGTTACTCCTATTTCATTTCGGCTTGTTTTCATTCCGGCTTGTCATCGTACAAAAAAAAAACAAAAAAAAACCCTATCCAGATAAATCACGCCATCCGTAGATAGTGAATTTGATTGTGGTTGGATGAGAAGTGTAAACATATACCATTCTGACACTCTATTGGTTTGTACGCGATGCATCGCACATGCATATGACACAAATCCTCTGAAGTTTGACTTTTTGCACCATTACAATACTTACAGGCAACTAGTCATCATATCTTCCGCTCCATGAAACACGTTAATGCTCAGTAGTACACATATATGGTTCTTTAATTTATTTGCATTGTACTAAAATGCATTCATTTTCAATGGGCATATATGCGGCTGAAACAGGTAGCCTAGTGCATCCCAAATTGTTACATTTTTCATTATAGTCATTATGGCCTTTAGAAATAAGTTTTTTTGAGGAGGTGGGGTAGTGCACTATAGGCCCCTGTGGCATGGCCTAAGCTTTTGTCCTTAATGGCATTTTTTTCCTTACAATACATTTACTTTGATACTTTAAGTAGTTTTGAACCCTTTACACTTGAGTAAAAAGCTTGAGTTGATACTTCAACTTCTACAGAAGTCTTTTTAAACCCTAGTATCTATACTTCTACCTGAGTAATGAATGTGAATACTTTAGACACCTCTGCACACGACATGCACACTATGCCTACCACGCGTGATCATTACGCCATGCTGTACCGACTGCTGCGTTCCCTCGCTCTGCCTTTCCTAGAAGATGACTGTCATTGTTTAAGACGTGTTTAATGATTTATTCACTGCTTGAGCTTGAGCTCACACCTAGCGTGCAGCAGCAATATGTCCTGGAAAGCTCTGTGCATGGCTGAGGCTTCAGGCCTGTTTACCTTCAGTTCAGTTCAGCCCAACGGACGGAAGCTCCTCTCCTGCCTGATTTTAATGTATTCGTTGTCTGTTGTGTATTAGTCCCATGGCGTGGAAGATTGTTTGGGACGACCGCAAGCGTTCACCTAGCAGAACATGGGAGGGTGTGTGTTGAGGTGAACGCTGAAATGCAATGAAAAGAGAGTTATCTGAATTCATTTTAGGCCAGTCTGTGTTGTTTTAGCACCCATTTCAGGTTGTGTTTTATCTCTGCATCATTTGATCATCATGAGAAGAATTACTGCTCCCATGAAAATGTGCATAAATGCAGTGTGTTTGAGATTTGTGTAGAAGACAGTGGGGCTGGATTCCAAGTCTTATTTTAACTTTTATGGGATTGATATTTTCCACAGGTTCTGGTGCAAAATTTTATAATGGAAAACATTGATAGGTAGCGTTTTTCGCTGTCGAATTGTCCTACCTACTGTTTTAATGGGAGGTAGCAAAATCTAACAAGGTAGGACAAATCAGAACAGAACACGGGAAACAAGAGCGTAAACAAACAACGGTTGTATTAGCCTAACGCTATTTTCCAGTACTCACCTGAAGCATCTCTCATCTCTCTTTTGTTTCGCCATGTTTGAAAGATGTGTAAAGAAGAGCTTCTGTGCTCCTATTGGTCAACGTCACAGATGTGACAGAACCCGTCGTGAAGGACCGGAAAAAATAAACATGCAAGTCTTTCTGTCGGGACGTCGTGAAGCGTCAAAGTCGTGGTGTAGGTTAATTACACGTTAGTTTCACGTTAGGCCCTTCCATAGATTCTTGCGTCCCAATGCCCTTTGTCGTTTACGAATCACAGCTACTCTCTACGTCAAATGGATCGTACCAAAATCGGGCTGATATTGTGTAGCCTGAACCTGGGATAAAAAAAAACTGACCTTATTCAGTATCCAGTTTCTCGCTGAAGATTCACTATAGCGGTGTTGCAGAGCGGTTAGAGCAGAAAGCTTTCTGAACCGGTTCTGAAATGATTTTCGCTCATGCCTTCTTCAGCCCATGCGGAACACCGTAAAGTAATCAATGCATAAGTGAGAACCATTAATGGAATGAACCGCCATTTGGTTCCGAAAAAAAAGAAAAAAAAAGAAAACTGTTCTGAATTTTAAATGCGCATGGATAGCATTTAAACTGGATTACGGGGGGTAAGTTTTTACAGTGAAATAAAGTAATGAAACTCTTTTGATTGCATAATTGCACTCTATGGAACGTCATTTTCCATCATGAAAACTTTTCTGCCATTCTGAATTTTCACTTTTTCAAACTTCTGAACCAGAAATTGAACCAGATAATCTACAGTCCATGCCGACAAAAAGTTATGGAATTCAAGTTGATTAGTCAAACCGTTCTCGAATAACGCGCAAACAAATTTGACGAATTCCCCCTTTTGTGTGTTCAGAAAAAGATGAGGCCATTCCACTGTTTGCAATAACAAACCCTTTATTGCAGTTTTGCCTCCATGCTTTAGGCACAGTTTTGCATCATGCTGCTCCATTTTGCTTCACAATTTTCACTTCTCTTCATGTACAATCCAATATGTACACCCACACAGAGCTCTGCGTGTGATTTGGGGCTCATCTCAGAAGTCCTGATGTTTGTGCTGTGATTTGGACTTTATTCCTAAAATTGTAGTAATAGTCTGTCTGTCATTGCGGTCATGACAATGAATCTTTGAAGTCTTTGTTAAGACGGTTTTACGACAGTACATTTATGATATACTCCTATAGCTACATACTCCATTGATTCTTTTCCATTGATGAATTTCTTATTAAAAAGTATCGTACTGACCTCAAACCTTTGAACGGTACTGTGTATGTACAAATGATTAAGTACTTATGGCAGCCAGTGGAAACAAACTCAATAAAATCGCCCAACAGTAAAGAGCATCAGTGGCTTCGCTCCATATAGTGAGTCTGCTGTGAAGAGGCTCAGATGGTCCATCTTACCCTCACCTGATCTGCTCAAGAATGATGTGGGTTGCCAGGTACTCAAAAGTAATTGGTGCTGTGTGACAAAATCCATAGGTAAACATATGGTCCTGCGTACCTGACTAATTTATATCTTCAGCAATTGGTTGGATTTCATCTTTGCAAGAAATCATTAGTATTCTAAAGGCAATGCACACACATATATCGAAATAATACATTGTGTTAGATTATGCTTAAAAAAAGGTCGCAACACTCAGCTAAAGAAAAGTCACTGTTTGGATTTAAATAAGCGAATGCTTAAGAGTCAATGACTGGATCATTATTGCAGTGATTATTATGTTTCTATCATGTTATATGTTTGGCAACAGTTCTTCTAACTCTAATTGATGGAGTGTGTAGCTTTTCATTTCTAAAACACCCGTGTGGGAAAACACAACATGGCCATATTCCAGGATGACAATGTCAAGATTCATCAGGCTCAAATTGTGAAAGAATGGTTGTGAGGGAGAATGAAGAATCATTTTCACACATGAATCGGCTCCTCTGAGTCCAGAGCTTAAATTCATTGAAAGTCTTTGGGATGTGCTGGAGGAGACTTTACAGAGTGCTGGACTCAATACAAGATCTTAACCAAAATTTGATGCACTTGATAAAAATGAAATGTTGTGACACTCCATCAATTAGGGTTAGAAGAACTGTTACCAAACATATAACATGCTAGAAAAATAATAATCACTGCAATAATGATCCAATCATAGACTCTAAAGCATTTGCCTATTTAAATCTGACTCTTTTTGGCCGGGCAGTGTGGGAAAAAAAACATAATTTTATTTGTATTAATATATATTCTCTCTTAATATCTTATGTGATTTTGCTTTTCAGCTAATCTTTTCAGGATGTTTAGAGATTTATACTAGATACTAATTACTACTGTGTACACTGTATATTAACAATAATAAAAAAAAAATAGATTGTGTATAAAATCATAGTGCTGCTTTAAAAATCAGATTCATGAAATAATCTGACAAAGGCATGTGTTAAAAGCATGTTAATGTTAATTAGGAAGCTCAGAAAATGAACACTGCCTCCATAACAAATCCCCACTGTATGGAATAATGTAACATTAATGCACATTTTATGAGCTTATTTGGCTTCGCCGCTTTGCTGCAATCTATCAAAACTTTTCATTCAGCTTAATGTAGCTGCACTCATTTAATCGTCTGATTGATTTTTTTTCTCTCTCTTGCCTGGTGCTCACAAAGCCCAATTTAGTTCAATCCCCGAAGCTTGAATATGTAAATGATGAGCGTGTGTTAATGTCACTGTGTCAATCAGACTGTTGCACATAAAAGCACATATTGTCGGCCTTTGTTTTAGGTAAGATTGCTTATGCCGTTTTATTTTATCTTGGCACATTGCTGGGCTCGTTTGCATTCTGAAGGGCACCGGGTCCTGAGATGCTCCTCCAGGCTGCAAGAATGAATGGAAAACTATGTATTGCACTCAAATGCTGAAAGATAATGACACACTAGGGCACTGCTGTATCGATCTGTTGGTAGTAGCATTTCATATGTCCTCGTGGGGGGTGGAACACATTCCTCTGGTTTCACAGACAAGTCTTGAATCTAGTCTCAGACTAAACTGCATGTTTGAGCTGTTTTAACTGAAAGCAACTTGCACTGACATCTTAAAATATGTCAGTGTCATTGTTTTGTCTCAAGATGCACACCAGTTTCTTTTCTTTTTCTAAGGCATGTTTATAAAAGCTACTTAAATGTCCTAATTGAACTAAGGTCCTGGGTTAATCTAAACCCTATCTGTGAAACCAGGCCATTTTGTTTCAACATTTGTACGTGAGTAGTTTATGCATCATATATCAGTATGATATTCCCATATTTGCCTGCTAATAATTAAAATTAGTTTTGACGTCTACTTTAAACTGTGTCAGGTTGTCACAAGTTCAAATAAGTTGTTTCAACCTGAGGTAACCCTTATAGAACTTATAAATGTAATTAATTTATTAGGGGATCCGTTGGTGTTCTTCTTCTTATTATTAATTTCTTCTGTCTTCTTCTTCTTCTGCACTATTTGGCACACAGATAGAGGACAGTCTCGACATTAGCCTCAGCGATTTTGAAGTCTCTAACTCAATCCCTCTAGCGCCACCACCTGTCTAAAGCTGCACTCACGTTCATGCGATTCGATTGCACCCTACGACGTAATTTTCCGTCATGAAAAATTTTCTGCCCTTTAAACTTTGCTCAGATTTTCACGAAAATGAACCCAGATCATCTACAGACCATGCTGACAAAAAAGTTATGGAATTCAAGTTGATTAGTCAAACCATTCTCGAATAACGCGTGTACAAATGCACGCCAAAAATAAACGAGAGGCAATATCTCCGCATCTTAAATGAACTAGTGATGAAATGGACATAAAGGTGGAGATGAGGTGGTGGAGGAACAAATGGTGCAGGAGTGAGATATGAGCAGCCATTTACATGTGTGATTGGCAAGATTAACTCCATTTAAAATCCTTATCCAGTAATGAGAAGAAAATGTATTGGTGAAAAATGCAATGGAAGTTAATTAGTCAAAAAGTGGGGGAGGAATTACATTTTTTAAATTCATGCTTTGGTCCTCTGTTTGTTCATCAATAACAGGGGAGTTTGTGCTGAACAGATGTATTTGAGCAGGAAATATTTTGAAAGGCAAATTTGAATATAATAAGATATGACTGTGAGCCAGTGCTCAAGGCTACCGCCCGTGTTGACTGCTCTCGACGTGCTTTAGAAAAATTGCTGTTTTGATTCAGATGAGGCATGATGTGTTTTACATAGAGATAGAAAGAGGAAGTCAAATCAAGGTTGTGATCTCCGTTCTCTAGTTTTAATATGAATACAATCTAAAATGATTCATGCTCAGGATCTGTGAAGCCGAGAGAGGTAAAGGCACAGGAGAAGATTACTACAGTTAGGAACCCATTTGCTTGATCTGCTTGGAAATCATCCTGAAATAAAGATAACCGTTTGAGCCGCGAGGGCAGATCAGACATTGAGACACACATGAGCTCAAACATTCAGCTAATTCTGTTTGATTGCTTGAAATAAAAAAAGTACAGTAAGCCTCAAAACACTACTTATTGCTTGCAGTGAAATCTGAGCAAAAGATTATGCTAATGTTAAAAGCATTTTGATTCTCTAATGTGTCGCATTTTAGAGTGAAACAGGATACACTGTAAAAACTTTAACTGATTTAGCTTAGACATTTTTACACTTAAAATATTAAGTAAATTTTATAGCAGTGAAATCAATTACATATACCTTATGGATTGAGTGAATGTAAGTAAAAAAAAATTGAATTTGTTAGTCAAATACTAATTTCTTTTAGATTTTTAGAAGTTTATTATACTTAATTTATTATTGTGATATTTACAAAGACACTGAATTATTTTCAGTGTATTCAACAGGGTTTGTGAAAAGTGTGCGTTACCAGAATGAGTCAGGTGATTGGATACATTTTCATAAATGATTATGGGAACAAAAATATTTAGAATGTAGTATACAGTTTTTTCAAAAGTTTGGTGTCAGTAAGGTGTGGTTTTTTTATTATTATTATTCTTTTAATAAATTAACTTTTCACAACTGTTTTCTACATCGATAATAGTAAGAAATGGTTCTTGATCAGAAAATCAGCTTATTAGAATGATTTCTAAAGGATCATGTGACACTGAAGACTGGAGGAATGACGCTGAAAGTTCAGCTTTGCCATCACAGGAAAAAAAATGACAATTTAATATATATTAACATAGAAATGCATATTTCACAATATCTCAGTTTTAATTTTCAATAAATGCAGCTTTGGTGAACAAAAGAGACTTCTTTCAAAAACTCACTGACCACAAGCTTTTGAATGGTATTGTATTAAGAGAATGAATACGGTCAATTTTCATTTCAGTTGTTGGTTCTGTCACTCATTTATTGACTTGACAATTTAAAATGTGTGATTTCTCTGTTACGCATGACAGATCCTGCACTTCACGAGAAAAAAAGCCTCATGTCATCAGAAATTTTACAGCACATAGAGAGGGTGACTTTTATGACTTTGAGATGAAGTGCGTTCTGCTCCTGGTTCAGACAGGTCGGGTTCTGCCTGAGAAGTAATGTCACCCATTACCAATAATGACTACCGTGGGAAGTGCTGGTGACAGGCTTCACTCCTACACAGTTCTTTCATTTTTTTCAGTCTTTGGCCAGGTTTCCTAACATTACAAAACACGCTCTCGAGATCTTAAGATCAAGTAGCCTACATTATTTTTGTGATGGAGCCAGCACTTGTTTCCCAAAAGCAGCACGTGGATGGCCTGTTAACAGCTGATGTGCATCAGTATGGGAACTGTCAGGCCCACAGAAGGCCAAAACATTTGCCAAATATCTTCAATATTTTCTCTCTAACAAGAACATACTGCCAGATGGGAAAATCTTTTCTGCATGCTGAAAGTTAAAACATTAAGCTCCTACCGAATACAGTTTGCATGATGAATAAATGTAAACGTAAGTTCGGTAAAACAAGGTTTTAGAAATATTTTGATCAACATCACATGAATTTCACACAATGTGGATTATTTATTGCAATGGACAAAAGCCTGAAATCTATACTAGTTTTATTTGAGTATCATTGAGATACTATTATAGTTTTTATTAATATTTTGAATTAGGTTTTATTTTTATATTTTTCTAATTGTTTTATCTATATAGTTTTATTCATTTTCATTTCAGTTTTAGTTATTTTAATACATCAAGTGAAACTAAATTAATATAAGAGATGTTGGCAACTAATAATAATTAAAATAATAATTTTATAGTTTAATTTTATAATTTTATAGAAATATATTTTTTTTTTATGGTTCAATTTACTTTAATAACCCTGATCTACAACCCTTCAATAATGATTAACTCTTTCCCCGCCATTGATGGAAATTTCCGGCTTTCCGTGTTTCTAATGTTATACGGTAGGGGGTGCAATTACGCATCTTCTGAAAGAGGACTGAATCTCCGGATCAAAACACAGGCGAAGAATATGCAGAAACGAGCAATATCATATGTAATCATATGCATACGTAAAATAACGCGATCATCAACGTTAAACAGCATATAAATGAAAACTGCCTAATGTTACTGAATGAAACATCAACCCGGGAAGAGCTATAGGACTGTGAAGCTTTAGGGGTGTTGATGGACTCGATCTTCTCCATCTGTGTTTTAATCATCGTTCTGAATACTATGAGGACGTAGTCTTTGACAAAAACGCAATTTTCTCAGCTTTTTGCTCAAAATCTTGCTTTTTTATGAAACTTACCCACATTCAAGTGTCAAGAATGCATGAAGATAGAATAAAATGATTTTTTTTTTTTTGTTGAAAGCAGAGGGTCAGTTTTGATACATGGCATATTCAGATATTCAACAAAATGTTCGGGGAGCCGTGAAACTTTTGTGTACATTAATCAAAATGCATTAATATCATCTATTTAGTGTCTTCAAATAAACTGAAAGCAAGTGGAAAGATGCATTAAAGTTGTATGTGAGTGGTCCAATTCTTAGACGCCGGTGCTTTTGGGAAACGTGTCTTTGAGATTAATAACTACTTACATGCCACTATAATATTGTAGACTTGTAGAAAACAGTTCATTTCCCTCTTTCTTCCTTTCACATTTAATTGTGGTTTTGACAGTAGAAAGAGCTCTGAGCTTATTGATGTGCTTTAAACTTCTCTGAGAAGTACATTAAGCCTGGGCATCACACTGTGCTGTGTCAGCCTTTTGCCTTTATCTCCTTCAATTTGCATCTGTGCGATTCCAGAAAAAAAAGTGTTTGTCTGAGTTGTCTACCAGTAATCATTCAATTATGTGTTATCGTTTGAAAACACAAAGTCTGGCGTCACGCATAGAGAGGTCTTATCGAGGCCAGCTTTAATTAGAAATCTGGTGGGAAAGGGACACCCTCAAGAGGGGAGAAGACATCCTTTTCTGAGACCTTCATGCATCATTAAATGGCAGCCGGGATAAACGGAGCCTTTCAAATGGAAAGGAGATGAGGATCCGAGCCAAATGGGAAAACACAGCGCGTGTGTATGTGTTTGTGTGTGTGTTTGACGCTCCGTTCTGGTTTTATGGATTATTTAATAATCTCTCACTGTATGCTTTTCTTAATATGTGTTTTTCTTCAAACGTAACATCCTGAGGGGCCGTTCACGCGGGATGCAGTCATGCTTTCTGTCTGCTCTAATTGTTGGTTTGTGTAAACATGCACTAGATGGACGTCATTCGCGAGTCCTTCCTCTTATGCAGTACAGTTTTATGTCCCCTACATATACAGCATGTCTTAATAAACTTTAGTGGATTAGTTACTGTGAACATAGGGGTCAGCCACGGCGCTACCATTGAGCCCGGGTGGGCCTGGGCCAACCCATTTTAGGTCCGGGCCCACCCATTTTGACCCAGGCCTATAGAGCTGGTAAGTCCCGCCCATCCGTAAAACCCCAAGTGGACCTCTAGGTTGAAAAATCGTCAATGCAAGTGAATGTGAGAAAATAATTATTTTCTGGTCCTGTTTGAATTGTGCCATGAATGTGAACATATGTTGTCTGTGAATTTTTTATATAATTTTTCATGTTACGAGTTTGACAGTATATTGTATGATTCTTTGGCTAGCAGTTGTGGAAAAGACATAACGAGAAAGACTACATGTCGCCTATGTGACGTCACCCCATAACACATTTTCCCTCCACTTGTCAAATCACGGTGCTAATGCTGCGATAAGACAGATCGAGATGCCTGTGTGTTTTGTATCCAAATGTCACCATTCAAACCAAATGGGCTGTTCTTTCTTCAGATTCCCGTCTGATGTAATCGAAAGCAGCGAAGAGTTGTAGTCCATAAAGTGCTCTCACACAAAGTCTAACCGTATCAAACTTCTACCCGCTAAATTGTATCATTCTTCACACGAAAAATTATATTAAAAATTCACTGACAACATATGTTCACATTCATGGCACAATTCAAACGGGACCAGAAAATAATTATTTTCTCACATTCACTTGCATTGACGATTTTTCAACCTAGAGGTCCAGTGGGGTTAGCGGAAGGGGCGGGACTTACCAGCTCTATATGAGTAGTGAGTCATTCTAGCAGTTCATCCAATAAGCAGCCAGAGGAAAGCTTTGAGTGAAAGCTTCTCAGCCAATCAGCGGCTTCTACCCCACGTGTGGACTCACAGGCTGCATCGTCACCGTGAAGTGATCCAATGAAATGAAGGACGTTGGCGCAAGCTTTTCAAGCAAGCTCAATGAGACAGACACAGACGGTAGCTATTAGCTAATATGAAACGCAAAGCAAAGCAGCTTGTTTTCATTTAAATTCATCAAGAAACGCCTGATGCGTTTCTTGATGAATTTAAATGAAAACAAGCTGCTTTGCTTTGCGTTTCATATGCTTGCACCAGAACTCTTGTATTCAGTAACTTATATTGTGCATTTATATTTTGAATTTGAATTATATAAATTAATTATAGTGATCGATTTTTACTTTTGAGCCCCGGCGCCTGCCTCTGAGGAACTATCTGCACGTCCCTGGCAGTTGGTTTGCAAAATATCTTCATTGTTTTGTCAGATATCTTGATTTCGTCTGAAGATATGCTAAGAAGTGTGTGTGTGTTGTTGTTGTTGCTGCTGTTAATAAACTAAAAATAATAGGCCTATAATTTTATTAAACAATAAATTAAATTAAATTGTAATTGTATAAAAAAAAAGCAACAACAACAAAAAAATTCCTGGAGTTTTCTGGAGGCCCACCTACAATCAAAATCCTGGCGCTGCTAGTGATAGGGGTAACGTTAAATCATTTCACTTCTTTGGTTTGATTGGATGTTCATTTTTGTCATGTCTCTGGTTGCTGCACTGACTTCTAACCAGTGTTTGGGGTAATGCACTACAAGAAAGCGAGTTATGTAATCAGGTTACTTTTTCAAGTTACTAGTTAAAGGTGCTGTAGGACATCTGGGAAGATGCTAACTTTAGCCTGATAGCAGTAAAAGCATACATCCCACCCTCCCTGCAAATCCAAAGCCACGCCTCCTGAAAGCATGAACGCGCACAGCCCAGAAGACCGGAGACAACGTCACTGCAACACGTGTCAGTCACCAGTGAGAAAACTTTATAGTACGGTTAGTAACACTACAATACCAAACGTAAACAAATTCTTAAAAACAGAATTAGATGCAGCAAGTTTTCGGGTTGTTTAGCTAGCAAAAGTTGTCAGTGTGTAATAATATTTCTTGCATGACAGGGTTTCCACGATGAGAGTCTGCTTGGCTCCGATGAAGATATGTAGATCGCAGATCCTTTGCCAGTGGCACTTGTTCAGAAGGAAAGTTAGGTCTGCACAGCGTATGTGAACACACTGATGACTTATGTCTGCGTGAACAGCCTGCGCAGTTGTGTGCAAACACACATTGTCTGACAGGGAACACATGCTATAGGACCGTTCGGACCGAACGCAACAATTGAAAGAACATTTTATGGTCCTACGCCTTCCACAGACGACATACATTTATAAAAAATACATTTAGACCGCTTAACAGAGTGATTGAACCAGAGACTTTCAACCAGCATAACAAAAATGTTTCTGCAGAGAATCACCAACGGCAGCTTAAAATAACGCATTACTTTTAAATGTACAACAAAATATCGGGAGTTACTTTTTCAAACAAGTAATGCAAGTTACTTTATTTTCCCAGTTATAACAGCTCTCCTGTCCCCATGTGGAGAGAAATCAGGAGTAAAGGTGCAGAGGCGTTTGTGTGTGAACATGATGCTTATTATAGTTAATAAATATGGATACGGATAAATATGTCATATAGGACTAAATTAATATACTTCATGTATTTAATCTCACTTTATTAAACAATGTCTTTGCTGCTGACCTTCGGTGATCCAATTCAACCATACAAATAAGCAAAAATGCCTACAGTATATGATCATGCATATCATTCATTCAACTGCTATTAAACCATTCAAGCATGTTAAGACACAAAAACAGAACATAAATCTGTACTGGCGCACGTCTGTGAATCTCCTGTGTGTGTGACAGACACACACACGACTTGTGCGCACAGAGAGCCGTTTCAGACAGCGCATTGAGTTCTCTTTTGCACTTGAACGGACAAAAACACACACAAGTATGCCAACGCCTGCTTTTTCAAGTACACTCTAAAAACTAATTCAGAGGACCTTTAGTCATTACTTAAATATATATATTGTTGTGAAATAAAAAATCAAGTTCTGAGATACTGTTAGACTTTTTACTTGTAATTGTTATTTTATTGAGCTGGGATGACACACAAATTATGCCTATTGATTAAACATACTATCATGACTTGTCAGAGTTTAACATTTTCAGTTGATCAAAAATTAATTTAATTTTAAGTTCTGTTAATGTAAAAAACAATTTGATGACGTGTAAACGGTCCACAGTTACCGTGTGCATGTTTAAGGCCAGACGAGTGTGGCCACAGCTGAAACTCGCTGAAGCGTAATGTGGTGAATGGTAAGTAATTTTATGCTTACACATATTCGCTCAGGATTCTGTTGGTGATAGCCTACTGTAACCGAATACCGAAATCTGGAAGTCCTTACTCTGAAATTTGAGCAGTGTTGATAGTAGGCTGTTAGTCTGTGTGCCGAGGTAAAGTTGGCTAGTAGCTACGCTATTTGTTCAGATACTTTGCTCAAAACAAGTCGGAGTTATGTAGGGCCCTATGAATTCCGTTTTAGTTTTCCAAATTTCGTTTTTATTGTTTACAATTGTGACAGGCGCCCGCGCATTTTACTGAGAGAACGAGCAGAGAGAGAGAGAGAGAGACCCTCCTCCGGCCACGCGCGCGCACTCTCACAGTCTTCAAACTGTCTTGTTCTCCCTCCCTTCCTCGCGCATATTAATGTTAATCAAAACTGATATTACCATCAAAATCAATAGAGAATTGACACGATGGTAATAGGTCGGAAGACCGAAGTTTCACGTGAAGCATTCAGAGATTTTTTCCCCTTAGCTACCGCTGGGTGTTAATTGTACTAAAATAACGTTGCCTTATCTTCTCTGAAAAGCGTTCCGCACATTCAGCTGACATAAACCACACTTTAAATAAACGAACGAAACCTATCCAGTGATGAAATGTTTTCTGTGTTCCTGTCCAATGACAGTGTAGTGACCATACATTTCAATTGAATGTTTGATTTGAAGTGATAAGTCGGCTATAGGTTGATTTCTAAGAAAATGTATGCTTTACGTTGTATTAGAAAGGACATGGTAATACAGTTCATTTAAATCTTTTGAAAGGGAAATATATTAAAAGATGAATGTTACATGTATGTTTAAAAGAGTAATCAACTTCAAATAAAAACAAAAGGGCTCAACTTAACTCTTGCAGAGATCAACTTAATTATTAAGTTCATGTTACTTAGAAATGTGTTTTATTGTGGCCAAAAAAACTGCTTCACCTAACTTAAAACATTATGTTGGATCAACTTAATTACTTGCATTCATGTTGAAAATTATTAAGTTCGTGTTACTTAGAAATGCATTTTATTGTGGCCCAAAAAAAGTAATTAACCGTACTCAAAACATCGCTTTGAATTAATGTAATTCTGCCAGCAGTCTTAACATAAAAATTCTAGTGGAAAACGTTAACATATTTTTTTTTGTTGACCCAATGTTTTATTTTTTAGAGTGTATCCTCGTAAGCACAGTCTGAAATGAGTTCAATAAAGTCCGAAATGACAAGAGATGTGAGGACATGGGATATGTGTCAGATCCAAAGAACTCTGTAAATCAAAGAACAAACGAGAATAAATCACTCCCTGCTCTTGACTGAACAACTTTTGTAGCTTTAATAAGGATGAATCTATATTAAATAGTGAAGATTGTGAAGTGTTTTTCAATTTCTGTATATTTTATACCTGTTTGATCAAATATTTGTCTTTTTTGTTTTGGATCTTAACTGTAAAATGATTACAGTAAAAAAAAGTATCGACTTTAATGTTGTGATTAATTACAGAAATATGTGTGAATAAATATTTTTTTAATCAATTAACTCATTACTTTCAGAAGTAACTTTCCCCAACCCTGCATTTAACATGAAAAACAGGTTATTTATTATTATTAAGATTATTATTTTATTAAGGTTCCTATTTTTTAAATTACAACACAAGCATATTCTTTTTTTAATTGTTATCTTATTCCGCTGTGCTCTGCTTTTAATATAAAAATGTGTCCTACTGTATTGTATGTAACGTCCGAAAGACATTATTTACATCTAACCATATAGATTAAAGTCTTAATGACCTGTCTCATGAGAGTCATCCTGCACTCGTGCCATTTCGAGGATTTCTATGGAAATGCAGATTTGTAAATTGAAAGTGTCATGTGTTAAAGTAGAAATGTCTTTATTGGTTAGGTGTTTGAGAACCCTGCTTTCAGATCAGTGTGGGACTATAAATCACCACGTTTTCCTCTGTGATGTATAGAGGACAGTGTAATTGCTCTCTTTACTGAGTAGACTGCAGAGAGCTAAACCTAGCGGCTAGAAGAAATGGATGCCACCACTTTGATGAATAGGTGTCTTCACGTTGTTCCTCTACAACGGATATACCCCCCCGCCAAAACATAAATCACCATATACATTGTATCTTATGGTTGTTTTGTGTAATTATTTCACTGGTTTGTAATGTCTCCCTGAGGTTCAAGATATGACTTGTATTTCCCTTTCATGAATATACATGGCTCTGCTGGATGATTTGCAATGCATGCCAAATGGGACAAGGGTGACTGCTTTCGGCAATGCAAGTCAAATTTGAATGAGTTCGGGCCTAGCTTGAATCCTGCCTGTAGAAACTGGAGGGAATGTTGTTTTTCAATATTTCCTCAGGAGTTTACCAGTGTTTCAGTGCATTAGCTCTCATTATATTTCAGGTACGGAAGTTCCTGTGCGAATGCTTATTCTGCTGAAATGTGTTTCGGCATGTTTTTTTAACGTGGTAAATATATGGGATGTTGGTTGGAGAAGCTGATCTTTTATTAACATACTACTACGCAGATATTTATCTCACTGCCTGTATTGCGATTCTTCATTGCAGAATGTTGCTGGTAGTGTGTAGACAACCCATGGAATGACACAAAAAGGAATAGAATTTAAATTCAACAATCAAACAGAGGATTTATTAGTCCAACATAATTACATCTTTAATTTTGACTAATTGTGCCTATTTAATGCCTGTCATTTTCTGCATCCCCTCAACTGATTAGACATGTTTGTCTAAACCAAGTTAAAACAATACATGTAATTAACAGCCATCAAAACAGATGATATTTTTTGTCATACAGCAGAACTAAATGTTCACACAAAAGTCTTCACATAACTATAAAATAAATACTGACATGAAAATGTAGAAAATTACAGCATGCTGGAAGTGTTCTTCCATAGTCATCCATAATGTCAATGTGTTAAATGTAGTGAAATATGATGAAATTACAATTTAGACCTTGTCTGTTCGTTTTGATATCAGAAATTTCACTTTTTGCACTTTTGAAGAGTGCTTAATTGATAGTAGGAAGCACTGAAATGGAGACATTTTTATTGGCATAAACAGTTGTTTTGATATATCATGAATTATATTTGCAATATACAGAAGCCCATTTCGCCACATAAGGAAATTATATGTTTTGGTAAATCATAATTATGACATACTGGTTGAAATTATGACATACTAAAACGAAATTTTGACAAAAAGCCATAACTAGGACACTCGGAAAAAAAGGTAGACATTAATTTAAACTTTTTCACTCATAATTTAGAATTGTAATCTCATAATCATAATTTAATGTCATAATTATGAATTGGTATGTCAATTTTGACTTATCTTATAATTATGTATTCTGAAATTATCTCATAATTTCAGCATTCTATCATAATTATGGCATAAAAAGTCAAAATTATGTCTTAGTATGTCATGATTTATTTAAGTCATTTTTATATCACAATTATGATTTACCAAAGCATTTTATTTTTCTTATGTTGAATTGAGCAGTATCACGATAGACTTGTAATTATGCAAAATTAAAAAAAAATTCAAGTTGTAAATAAAACAAAGAATATTGGAGTACACTTTACAAGAAAATACTATTTCAGTCTTTCTACTTCAAAATTTCACATTTAATTCTTTCCATTTCTCTGTAATTAATTTTAAAATCTGATTTCTGAGTGAAAATTCTTCTACACCAGCTGACTTACATCAATGCAAGGGAGATTGAAAATGCTATTATGATTAAAAGGCAATCTGCTGTATATTCCTGCCAATGGGTGTTTGGGCAAAATGAGGAAGGTCATGGAACGAGACCTATAATAAACATTTGGCATTCAAAGCTACAAACAGCTGCAACAAACAGGCCTTTTGCATTCCAATGTAACATTTTGTGTTGTGGTACGGGGTACAAAAGGACACATCCACCAAAAAATAGCATATAAATGGAATTGAAGGT
Organism: Squalius cephalus; assembly: GCF_949319135.1. Taxonomy (NCBI): domain Eukaryota; kingdom Metazoa; phylum Chordata; class Actinopteri; order Cypriniformes; family Leuciscidae; genus Squalius; species Squalius cephalus. The sequence continues at coordinate 5,135,345 of NC_137130.1, forward strand.
TTGCTCACATCTGTTAAACATCTTCGTCTGAGTATTTCCTTACTCTTTTAGGCAATAATCACACTATTGGTGTGCATGAAAACAGTGAGTCATTGCTGCTGAGAATCGTTTTACTATCGTTTAGTGAATTTGGATTGCCGTGTGTTTGGCAGATGTGTCGATACTTGTGTGTGTGACTGACAAGCTCTAAGTACTGTGTGGGATTATGTGAGTCTCTCTGGCTGTCATCCCACTGTTCTGTTGCCATGGTGATCTCCTGTCAATCACACAAATGAGCGCACCTGTTGAATCAATTAGCATTACATAAAGCAGTTTTTTTCTTTCTTTATTTTCCCATCAGTGCTCATGATTGTTACATTTGGCGGTTGTGCTCAAGAGAGATTCAGTAACACTGAAAAGGTATTTAAAACAATGGCTCCGTTCCAAAACAAGAGCTGCCTACACAGGCTTCATTGGTGTCACAAAGGCTTTGCTGCCTTATAAAATACATTGCTTTTGATAAATTCACATAGAGAAGGAAATCCCATAAGGCATTGCGAATTATAATTAACTCATTATGCGATTGCTGTATTCGCGCCATGTCAAATAATTACTGTAGTGTCACAATGACAACATGTGGCGTTGTATTCGGAGCTGTTTACGCGTTTCTATGTCACCACTATCAACACCGAAATCAATCTGCAGAGGTCAGGTGGTACAAGTACGAGCTCTCAGATAATTCCCATCTTATAAAATGTAAAAATAAAATCTAATTATAAAATATTAACAAAATTGTAATATATATATATTTTTAAATGATATTAAAATAACACTGGTTAGAGTATTGCAAAGCTTAGTAAAATACCAACTCAAACTTCTATTGTAATCAATTGTACGTTGAGTCTCCTTTGCTCTTTTTGTGTGAGATGCACTAATATGATGCACAGCATCTGCGTATGTAGAGCGTTTCAAATCATTCACAACGCTTACAATGCTGCCTAAGTAGACTGTAAACAGCAAGGCAGCTCACTAGGTTTTGGAACAGAGTGTGCATGTTTAATTTTCTCAATTGATTCAGCTTCGAACGGGGGTCCCTAAATAAATCAATTCATATATAAATTCATCAGCTTACGAAACAAAAGCGATCCGTGTGCAGCTCACGGTTTCATTCTGTAGCAAAAAAAAACCAATATGAGTGTTTCTATGAAGCTTCTAAAGAAAGAAATTAGCAGATAACAGCCTCGTTTACAAGAGGAGCACAGCATATTGGCGCTAGTAATTATGCAAAACTATTGATGACAAATGTTTGAGAAGAGGTTAGTCGTAAGATGTGAAACGGCTTAAATCAACGCGAGAGAGACTGAAAATGCTATTATGATTAAAAGGCAATCTGCTATTCCTGCCACTAGTGGGTGAATTGAGAAAAATGACTGGCCATAAAATGTTTGTATCAGCCACAAAACTGCATAATAGGATTAGGATTTCATAGCTGTTTTCTCCTGCATTTGAGGCACACAGCACGTGTCACTCGGGATGAGGCGGTCTCTGTGTCTGGGGGAATCTGCACCTGTCACTACTAAAACCTGAAGATGGATTGGATTGGACTCTGGATCTCAAATCTCTTTTGCTAACTGTATTCTATTTGTTGCAGGAACATATTTTTTAAACTGCGCCATTTGCTAGTATTTCTGTGATCTTTAAGTGAGGTTTTAATTGAATCAAAAGATCAAATGTACCTTATTCCAATAGTCATCTTGATCGTGTTGAGCTTCCATGTGGAATATGTGTAAGGCTGGAAGCTTACGCTGCTATTTTGAACCAATAATCGGAACAAAAGGCAGTTGAAGGATGACGTGTATAGTTCAAATATTTATCTGACTCCAATATAATTAATCTGACTCCATTAAAGTTGTAGTTATTCTTTAACCTCTTATTCTTTAAAGGTAAAAGTCTTCCTTAGAACTGATAGGAAAACGTAGGATTTAACCTGAACGTTTAGATAACGAAAGTTATAATCACTTTAGCTTTCAACATAATCAGTGATAAAAGGAAAGATTCTCAAAGCCTTTAAAGCAGGCAAAGTTATTTATTAAGTTACATGTTTAAATATACAGACAGTAGAGTGGAACAACATACTGTATAGAAAACTTAGTTGTAACAAATAAAGCACTGTCGTGCAGAAGAGGCCGTAAAAGCCTTTCTTGTAGTATGAGGTTACGCACCGGTGTGCGGGAGTGGCGGGGTTAAACCCTTTCTCCTAGATCAACAGTTACCGCTCCTTCTTATACCCTGAGCAAAGCATTGTTAAACATGAGTGGAATACCAACACCAAACCCAACGACAGGAAACCAAAAGATGAGGCAAATGGGTTGTGATCAAGAGGGGGAGAAGAACATTAAAGGTCCCATTCCATGGATAATTTTATTATTTTATAATGTTTCCTGGGGTGCCCTTATAATGTTAGTATGTTTTTTAGATCAAATTTTTTTATAATTTAGAAATAAAAGGCATTTTTCCTAGCCTGATTTCATCACCTGATTTGAACGCTCTGTTTGAAGGGGCGTGTCTGCTGTGAGACTTCAGTGTAAACGCCCTCTGCTGTGATTGGCTGACATGCTTGCATATGAAATATCTGGCATTACATGTGGAACTATCTGGAAAACTTTTACTATTACAGCTATTATACGTTTTTACTATTACAGCTATCGGGATTAACGAATCGTGAGAAGTTTTTTAAGTATTTAGATCTATTTCAATCACATAAAAGGTTGCAGTTATGAGCATTGAGCAGATGACAGCCTGTTGATCGCGTGAATGAAGATCTTATCATTGCAACGCAGTTTCTGCACTCACTAATGAATTCACCAATGCAAACATGAGGTATATAAATACAGTAAGAGCTTCGTTGTGCAGTGTAACAGCGTCATTGATTTCATAACGAGTTTTGACAAGTGTCCAGATAAACTCGCGTTGTGTGATTGACTGGGCGATTGGAAAGGGATTGTTCTTTGATCGCTTTCTGTATATTAATCACAGTTTAAGTAAGATTATTTTCATCCTACTAAGAGAAACGAACGATGTGAAGTTGATCGCTACTTCCGTATTAAATCACTACTTACCGCTTGCTGGAATATAGTTGAAATTGCCCCCTTCGTCAGTATGAAACGCTGAGAGAAGCCTGTGCTTGATATTATTCCAGGTTAGAAAAACAGTCCGTGGTGAAATGGACAGAGCAAACTAACAACTTCGAATTAAACTTTTGCGGTATCCGACTATAGATAAACATCAACCACGTCTGTCGTTCGCCATCAATACGCCTGTATTCCTGTGGGCGGAGGTTAGTCAAAACACGGTTCTAGTGACGTCATTAAAGAAGGAAGTAGAGGGATGTAGTCCAATCCAGGCGTTTTTTGTAGGCGACTTCTGTTAAATAAAATATCTCGCTTGGCATTGAACTTTGAGCTTTATAAGTTTACAGATATTATTTATACTCTAACAACAACATTACACACTAACTAAAGTTTGAAACATGGGATCACGAAGAACGGGACCTTTAACATATTCTCTTCAATGCATGTTTAACCAATAGTACCTAGATTGTACATTAGGATACTTTAATATCTCTATTAAGTTCACCACCATTCATTTCAGTTTATAAGCTGTCAGATGAGACCAAACATGGCAAAGTTATATATTAGAACACAGTAGTAAATAAACAGTATGTTGTTGAAAGCATCTACTGTACTGTATGTCCTGTGAAGCAAATGGTACAGACGTGTCATTGAGGTCCAAACGACTCTGTCTCTCCCGACAGAACCATCCTGTGCCTGGAGTGTCCCAACAGTCCTCAATCAGCATATTGATGAATCCCTTGCACTATAGATAGGTATTAGCATACTGTGATGATGAAGGCCATTGTGCCATGTTTAATTCACATGTATACCTTTAAAAGGCTTTTTGAAGTATACCAGGGCAGTAAAGAGTTCTGCCCATATTTGTTCAGCCCTACAAATGTTAGACATATATATGTCTAACATAACATATAACATATACAGTATGTCTACATATATATATACAGTGGTGGTCAGAATTAATGGCACCCCTGGTAAATATGATCAAAAAAGGGTTGTAAAAAAAAATAAACCTGCATCGTTTATCCTTTTGATCTTTCATTCAAAAAATTGGCAAAAATCTAACCTTTAATTGAATTGAAGTAAAAGAATTGAAAGTGGGGGGGAAATCACATTATGAAATGGATGTTTTTCTCCAAAACACGTCGGCCACAATTATTGGCACCCCTAGAATTTTTTATGAGAAAAATATCTCTGAAGTATATTCTCATTAATATTTACCTTTATTTAGCACACCAGGGTGACTAGGAACATGAAATTATCCAGCTATGACTTCTTGTTTCACAGGAGTTTAAATATGACGTATACACAAAGGCCAAATTCCCTAAATCATCCATCACAATGAGTAAAACCACAGAATATAGTTCTGATGTGCAGAAAAAGATTGTTGAGCATCACAAAATAGAAAGTGGCTGTAAGAAAATAGCTAAAGAATTGAAAATCCCCATTTTGACCATCAGGGCAATAATTAAGAAGTCATAATCAACTAAAGATGTTACGAATCTGCCAGGAAGAGGACGTGTGTCTATACTGTCTTAATGCACGGCGAGGATGAAAGTTTGAGTGGCCAAAGACTCACAGATGGAGAATTGCAGAGATTACCTGAGTCTTGGGGTCAGAAAGCCTAAAAAAAATTATCAAACAACCCTTACACAACCACATGTTGTTTGGGAGGGTTTCAAGAAAAATCCTCCTCGCTCCTCCAAGAACAAACTCCAGCATATTCAGTGGTCAGACACGACTGGATCTTCAAAAGGGACCGGATTCTGTGGTCAGATGAAACTAAAAAAGGGCTTTTTGGCAGCAAACCCACCAGATGTGTTTGGTGCAAACAGGGATGAAGAGTACCCCATGCCTACGGTTAAATATACTGCTGGATCTTATATGTTGTGGGCCTATTTTTCTGCTGGAGGTCCTGGACTTCTTGTTCAGATACATGGTATTATGGATTCTAGCAAATACAAACAGATAAAAAATCAAAACCTGACTGTCTCTGCTAGAAATCTTATAATGGGCCGTGGTTGGATCTTCCATCAGGACAACGGTCCAAAACAAACATCAAAATCAACACAAAAATGGGCAACTGAGCACAAAATGAAGCTTCTGCCATGACCGTCCCAGTCCCCTAAACTGAACCCTATAGAAAATGAGAGGGCTGAACTGAAGAGGAGAAGCACCAACATGAACTTGTGAATCTGAAGGATCTGGAGAGATTCTGTATGGAGGAATGGTCTCTGATCTCTTGTCAGGTGTTCTCCAAACTCATCAGGCATTATAGGAGACAACTCAGATCTGTTATCTTGGCAAAAGGAGATTGCAAAAAGTATTTGATAACAGGGTGCCAATAATTATGGCCAACGTGTTTTGGAGAAAAACATTTATTTTATAATGTGATTTACCCCCCACTTTCAATTCTTTTACTTCAATGAAAGGTTTGATTTTTGCAAACCTATATATATATATATATATATATACTGTATATAAACCTCTGATGATAAACATTTCACTTAGATTTTTTTTTTTTAGAATTGCTTCTTTCAATAATGTAATGCATTCTGCACGAAATGGGATATTCAGACAAATATAAGCCGGTTTTTCTTTTTTCTAGGATTGATTGGATTGCAAGGTATTCAGAAAACATTTGAAAAGGAAAGTCATTGCACACGCAGAGCAAAATTACTACAACCATTATTCCCTTTAGAATACAGGGATGTGCATAAAGATAGGCTCAGTTGTGAATCAATGCTGACTTGAATCGTGGAGCGTGTTTGTAGCGTTCCCCTCCTGGATTTATTTACAGCAATTTTAAACACGCCACAATTTCTTATTAAGTCAATCAAAGGCGCTTTAAAACCCCTCACGGCAAATCAATAGCATAAAATGCATTTGGTCCAAGAGTTAGCTTTGAATGTGTCTCCGGCTAAAAACAAGTAATAAATTGAATCCACACACAGTTTATCTGAATCGAGCCGAGATCTGTTGCCGTTTCTTGTTTTAACAGGGGCATTTGGCCTTTTGAGGTCTTTATCTGCTTTTACTGACAGAATTTTCTGCCTGGTTTCCTGATAAACATGCTGTGATTGTGAAATTATCTTATTCAGTTGTGTGTGTGTGTCTGGTGCCGGCAGCTCATCTTATAGGCTGCCTGGAGAATGATGTTATCTTGGGACAAACCCGAAACTTTCATTTAAGGTTAATATGTTGGAGTTTGCTGCACTAGAATGTGGATATGAACACAGGATAAGACCAGTTTTATCACTACACTTTCAATATAGATGGTGTTTGCACCAAAGTAATGCCATCCTGTTCTTCATATAAAATGGTTTTCATGCCGTACCTTTGAGGAGAGAGATTTCAGAGTGATTTTAAAGTAATTTCATAGATTGACATTTACTTCCACCTGGACTCGACTTAATGTGAGTTTAGCAGTGAAGGAACGTTTCTTTCATTTCTGCACAGCAGATGGTCACCAATCCTGGCAAAGTACTGTGAAGCTAATGCATTCATAGCAGCATAAAAACCATAAAGAAAGTGCTGCGACTTTTGCAGATTTTTGCTTTGCTTTGTTTGTTTTTTTTTTTGTTTTTTTTTTGGTAAGATTATTGATGTTATTTAATGTCAGCATGAAATCAACACTGACCCTATTTATTTTCTTAATGCATGTTACCTAACAGTTGTGAATAATTCAGGTGTGCGTGCATGTGTGTGTTTTGGGGTCGGTAATATATATATATATATATATATATATATATATATATATATATATATATATATATATATATATATATATATATATAATTTTTATTTATTTTTTTCAGCAAGGAAGCTTTAAATTGATCACAAGTGACTGGTAAATCTATTACAACATTATAAAAGTCTTTACATTTATAAATTTTGTTCTCTTTAACTTTTTATTCATCAAAGAATCTTGAAAAAAAAAATATATATATCATGGTTTCCCTCAAAATATGAAGCAGCCCAACCGTTTTCAACATTAATAATATTAAGAAATGTTTCAGCAAATTAGCTTATTAGAATGATTTCCGAAGGATCATGTGACACTGAAGACTGGAGGAATGATGCTAAAAATTATTTATGGATTGAAGTGATAATTTCCCTGCCATTTTCCATAGAATGGCTCTGCATAAGCAAATGTGCTTCTAAAAAAATCTGCCTTTCATTAAGAAGTCATTAACAAACATTATAATACTTAACAGATCATTAGCTAAAGTACATTTAAATATGATTACGCATTAAAATATATCAATCAAAATTTCATGGCAACTCTCTGGACGGACTACATTTTTACATGTTATAAAGGAAATGCAACGCAGTTTCAGTTTCTGTGTTATTTTGCTCTCTGAAAGAGGAATGTGAGCCATTTCTGATGGGATTTTTTTAATGCCTGACAGGTGAAAATCCAGTAGCTTAGAAAGTAATTTGAGCGATCATGCATGTCCGGCGCACAAAATAATGTTAATTAGACGGCAAAGTTTAATACTTTGTGTTAGGGGTTTGTTAACATTTTTGATTAATAATGCTTAACTTACAATAATATTTAAAATATCCCCTTCAGGTGTGTAGTATTCCCAAAGATCAATACTTGAAACATCAGACGCTGGTTTTCCAGATCCCTCTTTTTTTTCTTTTCTTGCTCTCGAGGAGCTCTTAATAGTGTCAGGCCGGTCCGTACAGTCGTGCTCACACTCTTCATCACTGCCAGATCTGTTTAAAGCGGACCGGCTCTGTGACGCCTGCCACACGTAACTTCTCTCTTTAATCTCCTCTATGAGCTGTCATTCTGTTTTCTCATCATTGAGCTTCATAGTCATGTTAACTAAAACAAAGCATTGCTGAACTGATTGAGAAAGACAGAGTTTGAAACGTGTCCAGTGAAAGGCAGATCAGGACCGACACAGCCGATAGAATCAGAGAAAACTGGATTATGGAACAGGAGTGACGCTCCAATGGACCGGCTAGTTGTCACACATGGAAGTTGTTGCAAGGACTTTGTCTAGTTGAGCAAGTTGTCCTGTGTATGTTTATTATATTGTTATATGCGACATGTTTTACATTTAAATGTTGGAATTTTATTTAAAAAAAAAAAGTTTTTTAATTAATTGTTTTGTGCATTCTAATTGTTTTATTGTTTAAATTTTGCTGAAAAATCTATAATATGTCGTTTTAATGTCAGATTTCCGATTGTAAAATGCTCATATATGTATTTATTTATTAAAAATATAAAATGTAAAAAATATATAAATATGTACTTACATTTTATATATATATATATATATATATATATATATATATATATATATATATACACTTTTTTATACTATTTAAAATAATATTTTTAAAATATATTTTAAATCCTTTTTTAATTTTTAAAAATGTATTCTTTAAAAAAAAAATGTAATTACAAATGCTAATAATTTTTTAAAAATTGTAATGATTTTTCATGTTTTCTTTTCCTAGATGAGGCATCCTCCAGCGATATAATGATAAATGGTGAGTAAAAGCTTGTTGATGGATAAAATTTATAATAATTAATATACTGTATATATACATACAGTATATATTTCGGTGTGTGTACCGAAAAAAAAAAAAAAAAAAAAAATTTTTTATATATATATATATATATATAGGTGTGTATGTGTGTGTGTGTGTGTGTCTGTGTGTAAATACATTTTATTTATGGTTTTATTATAAAAAGCTATTTTGCACTATATTTATTCTTAGTTTGCTTTCCTGTGCCATTTCTTTACGAGGTAACAGATTCAGTCAGATGGCAAACAGCACATTAGCCACACAAAAAAGTAGCAAAGAGTAATTCAGCCATTTCAATTTTGTTTGGATTATATTACAATAAATTATTTCTTTGTAAAGCATCCCCGTGATATTTTCTCGCTTCCATAAATGTGCTGATTGGTTATCTTCCCCACTGAGAAGACGATTCCGCTAGAAAGCCGCTATATGCCGACACAGCTCTCTTATCAAACGTCTAAACGGCTGCAAACTTCACACAGCGCTCTCATTTCCATACAGGCATCACAACAGATGACTGCTTTCAAACACACGCACATTCTCTCCACCTCATATTCTTTAATACTTTCTAGCATTAACAATCTCCTGCGATGCGGTGGATAAAAATCATAATATTTGGTTAACTGTCTATTCAGATGTTTGGTTGGGTGGGGGGTAATAAGCCAATGTGCTGACAGTTTGTGCTGTGTGCCAGCAGGAGGGATGCTCTGTACTTAAGTGCAATCTTCCATACGTTTGGTTGAATTCTTTCTTCTCCTCTCAGAGGGACAGTTCACCCAAAAGTGAAAATTCTATCTTTATTTACTTTATTGCACGTTCATGTGGGTTTGAAATGACCTGAGGGAGAGTAAATAATGACAGAATCTACTCTACTCTCAAGCATTTAAAAGATCAAAACAATACAAATGAAGCATGCACTCCAAGTCTCTTGAAGTCATATTTTATTCACACTCTCACACTAAAAAATTTTTTTTTTTTCTTTAATTAATTGTTGTATTGCCCTTGTTGTTTCTGTTTATTTTACCGTAGCGCTTTGGGTTTAAGAAAAGCGCATTACAAATAAAATGTGTTATTATTTATTATTAAAAACTATCTTATCTGAAATGTTCCAACTTTAAAAGGCAAAACACTACAGGCAAAACCTTTTCTTTTTTTCATTCACTAGTCAATGTTGAGAATTTGAGACTTTCAGAATAGAGAAAAGAAAAACATCCAAAACGTTTATGTGTTCATTGTATTACGTTATGTATTCTCATCTGATTTCAGTTCATTCAACAACAACAACAAAGGTTTCTTTGGGTATTTTCATATCCCATTCACCTGATTCATAGAACATTTTATTCAAAACATGGTGAATTTGTGAGTATTTTCTGATTGATGGAGTGATAAAAAGAGAGATCCAAAATCTTCTTTGCAAAAACATTTAATATGTCAACAAGATGAAAAATAGAATTGTGAACCTGGCTTCAGTGTTCAGATTTCTGTTCTAGAAATGTATGCAAACGAGTGCATATTTAATCAGATAATGCACAAAACGTGTAAGAATCATAAACTTTTGTTGGTCACAGAACTTATTTTCTGCCATAATCCAAACGCCAATTGGAAAGTCCAATTCTCAACAATATAATGTTCTCAGGCTAAAATGACTAAACCCATATCTAACATGGTTTAAATAGTGATAAGACAGAGTATAACTGCCCACTCACTTAAAGCGATGGTTCGGAGTAAAACCAACCTAGGGTCCTTTGCACCATGACCTTGAGCCCAGAAGCCTTTTCCCCTTGGTTGAACATTATTAAAGTTAGAGCTTATTTAGAGATATCAGCCGGATGGCTTAGTGCAGGCGCTAATGGATCCAAGGATGTATCTCGTAAATTACCCCACTAATAATGCCCAGAATGGTACCAACTTCTACAGTAGCACAAATAGGTTCTGTACTCATAAAACGAGGCATTGGAAAGTTTGTAAGTACATCAGGAGTTTATTTAAATAACACTTGCCTGACGGCTCATGCTACCGCTAACCCGGACGTCAATGTTACTTCAGTGGTTTGGGAAAAGCACGTAAAAGTCCTGGCAGAAAGCGATCATAAGCATGTAGTGTAACGACGCCCAGTTCCAGGAATGCACTAATATTTTGTTGGTAGTACCAGTTTGCAACAATTATTAGTTAACACTAAGTTGTCAACACTTCGGAAAATAAGAATAATTTGTTGTTACACTACATCCTTATGCATCCCTTTCTGCCAGGACTTTTACGTGCTTTTCCCAAACCACTGAAGTAACATTGACGTCCGGGTTAGCGGTAGCATGAGCCGTCAGGCAAGTGTTATTTAAATAAACTCCTGATGTATTTGTACTACTGTAGAAGTTTTCTGGGCATTATCAGTGGGGTAATTTACGAGATACAGCCTTGGATCCATTAGCGCCAACAATTAGCCATAACTTTAATAATGTTCGACCAAGAGAAAAAAAGCTTCTGGGGGGGGGGGGGGGGGGTGTGGGGGGGTGTTTGGCTCGAGGTCATGGTGCAAAGGACCCTAGGTTGATTTTACTCCGAACCATCCCTTTAAGTATTTTTATTATTTCCGATGTTTCGGCAGACAACCAGCCTTTGTCAACTTCTTACAAAATGGAGAACACCGTAAATTGATCTCACCTGTGAGTAATTGTTGGTTCTACGTCAGATCAACTAATTAATCCACATTCAAACCATATATGGGACCAAAGTTTTGCTGAGCATAGCCATCCAATTACTTCATTACTTTATATAGGAATCAAGAAGGTGCCCTTACAAAGAAGAGGAGGTGATTTAGATCAGCATTTACTGAAACGAGAAGCCTTTTGAATGCACTAATTAAAAACTTTGGTGCCTTTTCTGATTTTGATTTGAGCTGTTTCTTATAAATTAGTTAGCTTGATATGTATTGGATTAAAATGTATATGCACTTAATGTGGGTTTTATTATGTTTGTGATTGTTGGTGCTCAATTGTTGATGATGTATCCATTGCTCTCTTAATATAAACTTAAGAAATAGTCTTTTAATTGTTTGCTGGCTGATTATTGTGTGTTGATTGTGATGTCATTGATTTCACCTGTGAGTAATTGCTGGTTTGATTGGTGTTCTCCATTTGGTAAGAAGTTTTATCTCAGAGTTTGCTTCAGCTATTGCTCTATTTAAAATAGTGATAAATCATGATACATTTTGATACATCTTTTTGGTTGTATTGATTTAGCTTCTTTTTTTTTTTTTAAATAGGCCTACAATTGACTTTGGGTAATAACCATGACCAACTGGCAGATAAAAATCATTCCCAATTGTGTCACTTCTGCAATTTACCAACAGTTATGTCAGTAGATACAGTGTTTCTGTTTTCAATTTGAAGTGTTTTCAGCAATTCAACTGTTGCGGATTTGTTTTTCAGATTTCCGTGGAACATGCAGAAGAGTGTCAGGGAGCATTCAAAACCCTGCAACAAAATCCCACCAATTTTATACGAGGAACAGACAGCTCTGACAGTTGTTGTCTAGCTGCATACAGATGCCGCTGCGCTCTGCATTTCTGCCTGAGGAACCATCACTAATGGCTGCGGGGCCGTTCGAGATCTACAGCTCCAAGTGCACGTAAATGCATCATAATGCCTTCAAAAGTGTCATGCCTCTACGTGTTGACGGTCGTTTGTTGGGCCAGCGCTCTGTGGTATCTAAGTATATCCAGACCCACGTCATCCTACGCGAGTCAGCTGTCCGTGCCGGCGCGTAAAACGGCGAAAGCGCACAAGAGCAACGCCACCACCCCCTTCGGCAACATCAGGACGCGTCCGCTGAACCCGCACACCTTTGATTTCATCATCAACGAGCCCAAGAAATGCGATACCAACGTGCCCTTCCTCGTCATCCTCATCACGACCACGCACAAGGAGTTCGACGCCCGCCAGGCCATCCGGGAGACGTGGGGTGACGAGAGCACGTTCAGCGACCTTCGTATCATTACGCTGTTTCTTCTCGGACGCAGTACGGATGCGGTGCTCAACCAAATGGTGGAGCAGGAGAGCGAGATCTTTCACGACATCGTCGTCGAGGACTTCATCGACTCGTACCACAACCTCACTCTCAAAACGCTGATGGGAATGCGCTGGGTGGCGACTTACTGCAACCAAGCCAAGTACGTGATGAAAACAGACAGCGATATCTTCGTGAACATGGACAACTTGGTTTATAAACTCCTGAAGCCGGCGACGAAACCTCGACGGAGGTACTTCACCGGGTACGTCATCAACGGCGGACCCATACGGGACATGCGCAGCAAATGGTACATGCCCAGAGACCTTTATCCCGAAAGCAAGTACCCACCGTTTTGCTCGGGCACGGGGTACGTGTTCTCGGCGGACGTTGCGGAGCTCATCTACAAGACTTCCCTGCACACCAGACTCTTGCATCTGGAGGACGTTTACGTCGGGGTGTGTTTGAGGAAGCTGGGCATTCACCCGTATCAGAACAGTGGCTTCAATCACTGGAAAATGGCCTACAGTCTCTGCAGGTACCGTCGAGTTATCACCGTACACCAGATCTCCCCTGAGGAGATGCATCGGATCTGGAACGACATGACCAGCAAGAAGCATCTCAAGTGTTAGTCGAAGATGCCTGAGGACGTGTGTGTTTGTGCCCTTTTTAATATCCATGATGCAAAACTTGGAGCCTTGGGACGCGCCGAGCTCATATTGTAGTTCTTTCTTAAAAAAAAAAAACGGTAACATCATCCTGGGGAATTTCAACAACCCGTGGATCACTTTGTTTAGCAGAGGGATGAGAATCGTTTGGGGAAATATGCTATTCGTGTTAATATTATACCTGTGCCAGTCTGTAAAGGTTCAACATGCTGGAGTTTCTTTTAGTTGGGATGCACATTAAATGTGTCGGATGAAGAATGTCCTTGAGCGTTCACTTTTCTTTGCACATAACTCTGGCTGTACAAACGAAAGTTCCATGCAAACGTTGCTTTGTTTACTGTATGTGAAAGCGCCTGCATACTGTTTGTTTACATGTTCAAAAACGTCTTTTCTTGGAAGAGATAACGGTGATGTACAGTTAGTTATTTATAAGAGGTATACAAATTATTTTCTTACTCCTAGAAGTTGAAAACACCATTGCTTCTGAACAGCTGACTCATGTTTGTAGTTCTACTGTAAATCTATATATCTAAAGTCATTAACGCTTGGTATCATCTAGTGAGTATCTACTGTACATGGTCAACCCTGTAGAAACGTTGCTTATGGAACGCAGTGTTAATGTGGGATGTAATGAAGCACTTTGGGTGTGTTGGATTTTTTTTTTTTTTTTTTTTTTTCTGAAATTGTATTTTAATTGAGGCCAAAATGTGATTCACATGCGTTTCATTATTTTTTGGTTTCATTTTTAAATCGTCTGGATTTATTGAGGGGATGTGGCATTTAACTGTGAAAACAAAAATGAACATAATCCCCATGGGTACTATTGTATTATACTGTGTATTTTTTACATAAAAATATATAACAATGTACATTGATCTTTTTGTATACGTTTTGCTTATTTATATTCAAAGATTAGTCAAATATGAAAATAAATTAATCATTTTATTCAGCAAGGACAAATGATCAAAAGTGATAAAGACATTTAGAATGTTACAAACGATTTTTATTTCAAATAAATGCTGTTCTTTTGAACGTTCTAGTCATCAAAGAATCCTAAAGGAAAAAAATGCATCACGGTTTCCACTTAAAAATGTTAAGTAGCACAATTGTTATCAACATTGATAATAATAAATGTTTATTGAGCAGCAAATCAGCATATTAGAATGATTTCTGATGGATCATCATGTGACACTGAAGACTGGAGTAATGATGCTGAAAATTCAGCTTTGATCACAGGAATGAATTACATTTAAAAAATATATTACAATAGAATTCAGTTATTTATTTATTTTACTGTATTTATCAAATACAAAATAAATTTTAAGAAATTAAAAATCTTATAAACCCCAAACTTAAAAACCCCTTTAACCATTGTACATTGTATGTAATGGCAGCAGCAATATTACAACAGACACTGATGTTCAATAAATACTAATATGCCATTTCTAGTTCAAATTTTTTCAGAAAATTTGAGAATTTTTTGCAGCCTGTGTGGCAAGTTGTAAAACTTTTGCTTGCTTGGAAATGAAGAATTTCTGTCAAATTTGTTTAACCTTTGAATTTGACGTCTTGCCTTTAGATGAACGTGTTTGACAGTATGAATGTGCTGTGGATTTCCAGCAGTGTCCAACCCCACTTTCATCCTCGGAGGATTTCGCCAGTCACTCGTCCTGCCAAATGCCCACACTAGTGCCTCTTGGCAGACTGGTCAGGCAGCTCGAGATGTGCCAGCCGGTGGTCTTGCCAAACTCCGTCAACACCCATGACAAATAAAGTCTTTGGCGTTGTTGTGTGTGGCATAATGGAGCAAGTGCTTTAAAACAACCGATTTTCAATCAGGACTGGGTCTATTATGGGATGCTTTCCAGGAAGGCTGTTGTCAGGGTGGGATTAAAAGCACTCGGCATCCCTGAGTGAATATCGTGTCAAAAATGGCACTTACCTTGAATAGTGGAACACTTTGGTGTCCCATTACTTTGAAATCGTGCCTTTGACCTTTGAGGTATGATCCAACAATTAAAATCACACATCACTGACATAACTGAGTCACAATTATAGTTTGTATATACAGACCCTTTCCAAAAAATTAGAATATCATGGAAAAGTTTATTTATTTACATAATTCCATTCAAAGCGTTAAACTTCCATAGATTATAGATTCAGGGCCCACAACTTAAACGATTTCAAGTATTTAGTTGTTTATTTGTACATAATTTGGGCTTCCAGCTCATAAAACCGGATGAGATCACACAGTAATTACACAGTGATACCATGGTCATTGAACCAGGTTTTGGTTCTTTTGGCAGATGTGGGCAGGTGCAAATCCTGCTGGAAAATGAAGTCAGCATCTCCATAAAGCTTGTCTGCTGAAGGAAGCATGAAGTGCTCTGGAAATGTCCTGGTAGACGGCTGCGTTGAGTGGACAGCACAGTGGACCAACACCAGCCGATGACATGGCTCCCCAAACCAACACAGACTGTGGAAACTTCACACTGGACTTCAAGCATCTTGGATTGTGTGCCTCTCCATTCTTCCTCCAGACTCTGGGACCTTGGTTTCCAAATGAGATGCAAAATTTGCTCTCATCAGAAAAGAGGACTTTGGTCCACTGTGCTTTATTAAATCCAGAGTCAACGCAGCCGTCTACCAGGACATTTCCAGAGCACTTCATGCTTCCTTCATTTTCCAGCAGGATTTGCACCTGCCCACACTGCCAAAAGAACCAAAACCTGGTTCAATGACCATGGGATTACTGTGTAATTACTGTGTGATTTCATGTAATATTCTAATTTTCTGAGATTTTGATTTTGTGGTTTTCACAAGCTGTAAGCCATAATCATCAAAATTATAACAAATAAAGGCTTGAAATATCTCACTTTGCATGTAATGAGTCTATATAATATACAAGTTTCACTTTTTTAACGGAATTACTGAAATCAACTTTTTGATGATATTCTAATTTTATGACCAGCACATACATATATATATATATATATATATATATATATATATATATATATATATATATATATATATATATATATATATATATATATATACACACACACACACTTACTTCACTGTGATTTCTTGTGATACGTTGTGTGCCCAGGAAGTGACATCATTTGGACTCCTTCTACAGAATGATGGAAGGTAATAAAATAATCTCACTCCATTTTCTCAATTGTTTTAAAAACTTTGGCTCTTTGCATGTATTCCAGGAATTGTATTTCAATGTATTACCAATACTAAAAAGATCTTGAAAAAATATCTGATGCATTTACTCTGGTTGCTTAAAATCACTATTTTTAAGCTATTGCAAAGAAAAATTCTATTAAAATCCAGTTAAATTATATATCTGAATTTTTTTAAATAAATAATATAGATTATGAGAAGCAAAAAAATAAAATGTTATTTATTATTTGATTATATTTGTTTTTATTTACCACAAACAATAATTGTACTATTGCTAAAAAAATAAGATAAAGTAATAATATAATAAATATTATTATATGTATAGTGTGGACCAATATAAAACACGAAAAACGTACTAAAATCATCCCATCATTACCCATTTCTCTTTCAGATATTTGATAAATGACCCAGCCCTAACTAGTTCAAGCACTCACATAAACGCTCAACATAAATCTGATGGTTTTCTACCATTTCATGAGGAGACGATTAGATACTTAAAAACTGTAATGAAATCTCTTTCTGGGGGTTTGCCGGCGGTAAATTATGGCAATTACAGTATAAAAACACACACACAGAGGCAGGCAAAAGATAAAATCATAATCACATTATACGGTTAGGATCCTTTTTCTTCCAAAACACAGCCATGCTCCGGTTTAATAGTAGCAATTCTTTCTTTTATTTGTTGTACCTTCGCAGAAAGTTTATATTCTTCGCTGATTACAGAAAGGGAACATGGGCTGAATAGTTAGGGTGAGTACACGCATGGTATATAGAAAACACAAATCAACTTCATAATAATAATAATAATAAAGTAGCCTATTTACTTAACATTATTTACATTTGGGCTGAGAACAACATAATTTAATTCAAGCTACTGTACCGGTTTTGGACACACAGATGGCTTTTCTGTCATTCAGTAGTAGACATTTGGTTTCCTTTACAAAATACTTCACGTTTGCTGATAGACAGATGCATTCTGGGTTCAAAAACAAAACACATTCTAGTGCTGTAAAAATGGCGCATTACCATCGACGGTCTTATTGTGAATACAACACATCAGGATTAAGTGTGTGTAGTGGTAGCGATGACCTTGTTTGTCACATGACAAAGCTTTAACAGGTTAAATCTGGATAGTTACGTCGAGTCGAAGCGCCGAAGGTGAAATCAAAGTGCATCAGCTGTTAACTTCAATGCGAGCCACCGACCAGTGAAAATACTATGGAAGAATCAGCGTCCTTCATGTTCAGCGTCAGTAGAACAGCTTCAAGCATGTCACCTACATCTCTTAGGCACGGATTCAAAGAAACAAAAAAACAAGGCACCTCTAGCATTGAAGCATCAACACTGTCCCGAAAAAATAAAGCAGCACGTTTGCACATGGCAGCATTCGGTTCAGTCCTCTGGAAAAAAAAAAAAAAAAAAAAAAAAAACGGAAAAAATGAAATATTCCCTTATTTTTCATTGGACATCAGAAGGTCTCTATGTACAATACAGTTAAAATGTGCTAAAATAAAGAGTCAGAATGGAAATGTGCTTTTTACATTCAGAGGGAGACGTCTCCACTTCAGTTTTGTGGTCTACAATCTACGCATCAGATAAGCTACTCTTCCACATAAAAACAAGAGGACGTGAAATAAAAAAAATAATTGAATTATTATTAATAATAATACGGTAAGAGCTCTGCTGAAAGCAGAGGTAACACAAAAACAATCATAATCATAATAATTGTAAATATAAAATAAAAACTTTCTTTTTTGTTTTACTAGCCATTGCCTCCTGAGATGATGGGCTCCTGCTTTGAATTCTGGGAAATGGGTGCTGGAATGTTTTGGTGAGAGACATTGGAAATACAGCTTCAGGGAAAGAGGACGTGTGTTTGAATAAGAGCGCTGCGTTTGATTGAACGAGTGCAAAGATTCTGAGGGCGAGGAGAATGGGGAGGAACAGGAACAGGAACAGGAACAGGAAGTGTGAGTTTGCAGCGGTGTCGTAGTGAACCCCGTCCCGTCGTCTCCTGCAGCGTTCAGTCTCGTCCCTCTGCTGTGAGAATGAGATGCTATCAGGTGATGCTCAGCTGGGCAAAGCCAATCAACTTCACCTCATCTGGGATCTCTGTGCTGTCACAACCAGACGCCTGGAGACACACACACAAACACACACACACACACACACACACACACACACAGATACGAATGCGTGTTAATGCAACTGAAACAAATCACCGCCTTTGTGATTTCTGAAGCATTATTTAAAGGAATGTTCTGGGTTCAACGCTTTTGGTGGCATAATGTGGATTTCCACAGACAATAATTTGACTATTAGCAAATAATATAAAATAATAATAAAATAAATATAATGTGGAATATTGTAGATTACAGCAGACAATATTTTGACTCTTTGTAAAAGAAAAATAATAATATGATAAATATAATGTGGCACAATGTAGACTACCACAGGAAATAATTTGACTGTTTAAAAAAAAATTATTAAATATAATAATATAATAAATATAATGTGGCATAATGAAGACAAGCACAGCCAATAATTTGACTAATAAAATAATACAAAATCTAAAATAATACAATAATAATGTGGCGTAATGTAGAGTGTCACAGGTAATAATTTAACTACTAGTAAAAAATAAATAAATTATTAAGAAATATAATATAATGTGGCACAATGTAGAATTACCACAATTATTATATTTTTTTATTATTATTTTTACTTATAGTCAAACTATTACCGGTGGCATTCTACATTACGCCACATTATTATTTTATATATGTATATATGTATATATACATTTGCATTTTATATATATATATATATGCAACAGGTAATTATTTGACTATTAGATGGATAAGAATAACATAATAAATGTAATAAAGTACTTACAGACTTTATAAAAAATTATACATACTGGCAGGAGACTAGCTTTCCGCTGTCCATTTTTTAATTCATTATAATACTTATTTATATTAATATAACTTAGTTAAATTTGTTAATATTCATGCATAGCATTAAAAAAATCGTAATTAAATTTAAAATGTAATTAAAATTAAAATGTAATAAAAAAAATAGAAAAAAGGGAATTGTATGCAATTGTGTGCTAAGCAGTTTTATGCCTAATACAGCATTCGTTATCAACATACTGATGGATAACTATCAAATCAGTCATATATGAGCTTCGATTTAAGTTAGGATGCCACCTTGGAAGACTATGAGTAGACAGCAATGCATCTCATTAGGTTTCGTAATGTCAACCGCAAATTATGCAATGCTAGTAAACCAGGGAAACTTTAGCGCAATATGAGGAAGGATAACAGAAAAAGAGTGTTTACACGGTGCAAACTCAACAGGACTTGCAGTATATCAGCAGTCTCACCTCAGAAAGCACTGTGTTTAGACAACTTTACCACAAATTAAGAAATGCAGGAGCTTTAAAAGCAATAGCAGCTTCTCATTTGTGCTTTTAAACCCTTTAGAGCACTGGACCACATTTACTTGCTGAAATAAATAACCAACCCATACTTGGTAATCAACATTATGCAACAAAAATTGTGTTTAAATTGCACTGAATCTGAATAATTACCCTCCCTAATGGTTACTAATTGCATTCATTTTGACTTAATTTCCAACAACTAATATCTAATAGACTTCAAGGGGGGGGGGGTTGGGAGAGATGACAGGAGGAGAGAGCAGAGCATCTTATCACAGGTAACACACAGCCCGAGTGTGTGGAGGAAATCGATCGCTCGCTCTCTGCTGTCCGTATTCTCTGGAGGAGCTCAGGGTCAGACGACTGATCTTAGAGAGGTGTGTGTGTGTGTGTGTGTGTGTGTTTTGTGTTAGTGAGTGTCTGCTAAATAAGAGGCACTATGACCCGTAGAAAGGTCTGCCCATAAAACTCCTCTCTGACGTAACTCATCATAACATTTCTCCTGGGTGAAGCATTATGAATTACTCAGTGAAGAAGTGTGTGTGTGT
>NC_137130.1:5765853-6185515 GCF_949319135.1 Squalius cephalus
TGCCGAGAGCTCCACGTCCGAGACTTTGACCGCTCCTACATGTACTTTATTAAACAGGTGAGCACATTTACATACAACTAATCAATGTTATATTGTTCAACAATGATAAAATGTTAGAATATGATCTATGTTATTCTAATGTTGATCTAGCTTACTGCTCTCATACAGACAGACTAACACATACATTTCAACACATTTAAATGCAGTTTAGTGTGATAGTGTAATGTTAGACCAAGTGAAACAACGCTGCGTTACCTCACAAGTTTAATTTGTCTAATAAACTGAATTGTAATTCTGCACTTGCGTGTAACGTTAGTTCGGTAGAATGAAATGTCCATATTCCTTTATATCCGCGGGACTCGCGTCGCGTGTGGAGCTGAAAGCTGTCTCTTAGCAATCCCGACCTGCTTCTTATCACAGTCATGATAAAAACATCGATGTATTCACTCATCCATAAACATTATTAGATCGGTCGGCTTGACGTTGACGACAAGATCCATAATTCTTAGCAAATGTTGTGTCATCAAACTACGCCTTTGTTATTGTAAAGAGGTTAGCGACCCCTAGTGGAGAAAAAATTCCATACTGTACGTTTAACTGCTCAAAAGTGATGATATATTAATAATGATAATAAAACGTTACATGACATTGATATCATTGAAAGGTTGAAAGATTTCTTATTTACTGACAAACAAACCTTTCTATGACTTTTTTGTGTGTGCTCTTATCCCCCCGAAGAGCAAACAGGAAGTTCTTTGGGGTCACATCCTATAAGATCATAATTGTCATAATTAATCATTATTGTTGAAAGTTATAATTGTGCACAGATATAGAATAAAAACATTAAAACGAAACTAAACATGTTACCATGTCAAAACAAAACAAATATTACCTCTCCAGTGTAGTCCTTTGGAACTCCAGAGTACACGTTTGACTCATCAACTACACTGAGAATGGCTCCATTTTGTGGGTTTCTGCAGGCAGTGAAGAAAAAGAAAGTGTTAAATGCGGTCAGCTCCAACAATCTTATCCACACTTTTCTGTGATGACGTGTTTCTAGAATTATTCAATCTTGCAAAGATTTCTAGCAAATGCTGTTATGAGGGTGTTTGTAATGCATGTCTGAGGAAATGACAGTTGATTTGACATCTTTCTTTCTTGTCTTCCGTAATCAATCTCTCTATTTTCTTCCTCTTTTGGAAAGTCATGCAGATGCTGTTATCATGCATTTTTGATCTTTTTCCCCTTTTGCTATTGTGGCGAATGCAGAAAATAATGTAATGTATTCCAGTCGTCCCTCTGTGACAACCCTGTTTTGCTTTTAACAAACCCCAGATACTGTATGCGGCTCCGTTACACTGTTGTTCCCGCACTACTAATTAGCAGTATGTTTAGCACAGATGATTGAGATCAACTATGAAACACATGATACTCAAAAGCTTTGGCATATTACTCACTTTCCATTGTGAGCGATGTCATCATACATCATCACCACAATCTGCTCATCAGGAATCCCATGTTTCTTAATGATCTGATATAAACCGCACACATTGGCCTGAAACGCAAATGACAAAGATAATTTCAGTTACTGTCATCATTTATAAACTGAGGCACATCACACCTTGGGGAATTTAGCAGTATGTCTTTTTTTTTTTTTTTTTTTTAAACAAACAAACACAAACCTGGTGTCTGTAATTTGCCCAGTCCTTTGAGCCGGCGACAAGGAGAATCCATTTTTTTCCAGACATTTCTTGAGTCTTTTCAAAGCAAAGTCTATTGGAATCAAAAATAATAATAATACTAACAATTTAAAACTAAATTAACATTGTTCTAATGCTTTTAATTGGGTAACATTCATTTTTTAATGGCTCATACATTTATGATGCGTTTTAAGAGACACAGAAAAGAACACAAGTAGGTGATATGTTATAAAGTTTAGGACGATATAACAAGAGTTCAGGTTTTAAACTTAAGTGTTGCTTTCTATTCATGAAGTGCTGAAATGTCAATCACTCGTCATGATGTTAAAAATACTGCTCAAAAATGTTTCTATTTTATTATCTACATACCGTAATTAAATACAGTTGCTATAAATGTTTAGTGATTTATTATGTAGATGATTGGATCATATGCCATCATACCTGTGTTGAGTATCAGGTGTTCCTGTGTGCCTGTCCTGTTGATCTCTGGTGGTTTTAGTCAGACAGCCTCTGTCTTTATATACACAGTTTATCCCTTTCATTTGAGACTCATGGGCGGAGAGTTTGTGCCGGTGGGAGTGTGTATTTCATATTTTGCAATAATTTTCATATTCACTTTAATTGATGGCAGTTGGTGACTTTGTGAATCATCTGAAACCGAGTTTTGAATTGGAATTAAGTTGATTTGGTTTTAAACTTTTGAGGTGGGACACTTGTTACAGTAACAGTTACATACAAGTAATCAAATTGGAAATATGAAGCTCATCCACTTTTTTTTTTTTAATTATTGAATTATTATTATTTATTGAATGTCATTTGTGCAAGTTGCTTCAGTAAAGATTTGTCAGAAAGGGGAAATACACACAGCCACAATTTGATTCCACAAAAGTTTGTTAAATCATCAAAATCAACATGTTTGTTAGAGCCTATATACCGATTAAGCTACTGAAAGAGATGCTTCCAGAAGTCATAAATTCACTCCTTAATATTATTAATTCATCATTGTCATTAGGATATGTCCCAAAAACTTTCAAGCTAACTGTTAAGCCTCTCATTAAAAACAACACAACTTTACCCTAGAAAATTAGTTCATTACAGATCGACCTCAAATCTCCCTTTTCAGTCAAAAATACTAGAAAATAAATTGTGTTTGTGAGATTTCCAGTCAGAATTTAGACTATCATATTCAGTTCAATGACATTAAAGGTACGCTTTGACATTGACTTTCTCATGAAACGGAAAAGATTAAGATATGAATGGTGTTACATGAAAGTGTCAGATGAAACTAAGATAAACTCTTGTCCCACACAAATTCATGACGAATTAATCGCTTGTTTCAATCAGGTTTTTTCGTCAAAATCTTATCTTGTTTCTTTGGTGATTTATTATGCAATTGACAGATTATGCCAAAATAGAATGCATTCAAGATTGTAAATGTGTGTGTGTGTGTGTGTGTGTGTGTGTGTGTGTGTGTGTGTGTGTGCCTGGTAATCCCTACATTGTGAGGACCAAATGTCCCCACTGGGATAATAATACAAGGCATTTTTAACCTTGTGGGGACTTTTCTTTTGGTCCCCATTAGGAAAACAGCTTATAAATCATACTAAGTGAATTATTATTATTATTATTATTATTTTTTTTTTTTTTTTGAAAATGCAGAAGGTTTCATGTGATGGGGTGAACATAAGTTTAGGGGTAGGGCATAAAAATACAGTTTGTACAGTATAACACTAACAGTCATTTTGTCTATGGAATAGAGGATAACACATTATATATACTTACAAATAATCATATTAGTGAGTTCTTCAATCATTGTAACTGTAATTAACAAAATAATTATTGTTTAATAATTATTTTGTTAATTATTAAACAATAATTATTTTGTTTATTACAGTTACAATGATTGAAGAATTATTGTTTAATAAGCTATTATGTAAAGTTAGATAATGTTTTTTTTATGCTTCAATTAACCATATAACTTAATAGAATCTAATGTTTACAGCTGAACTTATTTCCCCATACTTTCCTTTTTTTTGTATCCTACATTTAGGTAATAAAAGTAGAAGATCAATTGAATAATATTCCTTATAAGACATGGGGAAAGAACAAATAAAGCATTTCCATTTTTCAACAGTTGAAAGCTGGGCATGATGTAATCCTTAATCAGACCAAAAACAAAATAAGTTTCAACATGTAAACCACAAAATGTACAAAATATATCAATTTCACAATAAAATCTGTTTAGAAGAAAATAATTGCAATAGTAATATTTTCAAATGAGTTAAAATAAATGACTTTTTAAATTAAATATTCATAAATATTTAATTAAATATTTATTTCCACATTTAATTCCACATCAGACAATCACAGTCGTTGTAAAAACCAATAATAGAATAATCCAATATATTAGTGCTGGAGACCATGGGCCCTATCACACACCCGGCGCAATGCGGCCCTAGACATGTGTGTGTTGTGCTAGTTTCAGCCCGACGCAGTTATCATTTTCACGTCCTGCGCCACGTTGTTTAAATAGCAAATGCATTTGCGCCCATTTGTGCGCCCATGGGCGTGCTGGACCAGCCCGTTCTCATTCCAAAGCGTCATATACTGACGCTTTTGACATTTCGTCTACATTGAACGCACATGGCACCCTTTAGCGTCAATATGAGACGCAGATAGATATGGGCCAGAAGGCGCCTCCTAGCGGTCTAACCCTAACCCTACCCCAGACCTAAACCTACCCATAACCGAACAAAGCTCTGTGCGTGTCATATTGACGCTAAAGGGTGCCATGTGCGTTCGATGTAGACGAAATGTCAAAAGTGTCAGTATATGACGCCCTAAGCAACTGAAATAGACTGAGCCATTGACCAACTGAAACCTGGTCTAAAGTCAATGGCACAGTATTTTTGTTTTTGTTTTGTTATTTAAAGGGTGCATTAGTAATATCAGTGAATGTAGAGAAATCTAAGGACATTTAGATATTTTTATGAAGCATTTTAACCCAGATGGGACAGCATTTATAACTACAGCATAATCTTTAGGATTGACTGGAATATTATATTAGATGAGAAATACAGAGCAGGTCAACATAAGTTTATCATGGTTAAAAAGTTCAGGTTAAAAAGTTCACTCATCAAAATATATCAAAAGCAATTCTCAAAAAATTACATTTTATATAAAATATACTTATTAATCCAGATACTGTAAAACACCTGTTTGGTGTAGTTTGTGTTCATAGATTAAATTCCAAAAAGAGCAAGAAGGAGGCTGGCCGCACACTGAATTCAGCACAGACTACAGAAGTCTATCAAAAATTGTTCTTTTTATTTTCTGGATTGCATAGTGCAAAAAGTGCAAACTGAATTAAAAACAAATGAACAGGAGCAAACGTTTCAGCACATTGCTATCTTCAGTGCTCACTCTGAAACAAACATTCACCCTTTTGTTGGAATAGTAGCAATTAGGGGTCATCAGCCGAAATTAATTATCACAAGTACAACTCTATCACAGGTGGAGCTCCAAGAGAGTCTGATAATTGGCATGCATGACAAAATATTACAGGGATTAAATTATAGCAACAACAAAAAAGGAGTATAAAAACAATGCATATAAGACAAAAAATAAATAAAAATTAATAATTACATTCCAAGAAAGAAGCGTCTGTTTTTCAGGGAGAGGATAAAATACATTTAATTTGCTTCTTTTTTTAAAAATTAATTTTAATAAATTTGACCTTTATTCAGCTGCTGTTTATAATATGAAAATCAAACAATTAATTTAAAGGAAGTCCAGATATAATATTTTCAAAATAACCAAATTAACACTTGATTTTGTCTATAGTACTCAGTCACATGGTAATATCTTTAAACATTTGAAACTAGTGTTTTTGATATTTTCTGTAGAGTTGTTTTAATGTAACAAAAGAATTACTACCAAGGTGAAAAAAAAACTGCAAAAGAAAAACAAATCTTACAAAATGCATCAACATAAATAAGGAGAGAACTAAATGGCTTTGATTCAGTGACAATAAATACTTTTTTTTGTTGTTGCTGTACTCCAGTAGTTTCTTTTGAAACATCTGAGTTTCATATACTTATTTTCTATAGATTAAAAGACAAGACAAGTCCTGTCTTTTAATCTTTAAAAAAATCAGTAACAGCAACATGCATGTTTCAAAAAAAAACAAATACCAGTGTCACATGCAGCAGTGACGAAAGAATCACTCATTTGAAAACCTCTACATTTTCTTCAGAAACGTAATTCCATGTTAGTGTTTTTTTTTGTTCTTTTTCTCAAATTCTTATCTTTCTTTGTTGATTTCTCAACAGATTATGTGGAAATGGAATGCAAATGTGGGAGTCAGAGGTGTGCAAACATGCAGGCAAGACAAAGATCACTTGAGCAACACACACATGTAACTTTATGTTATGCCACACATATAGAAATAATTTTTTATACTGTACAAACTATTCTATCCCCTAATCCTAACTGATGTATTTTACCAATGTGATCTACAAAGTATTTGTTTGCTATATATATATATACAGTATATGCTATATATACATATATATCTTTTTTTTTTTTTTTTTTTAAGTGGTTATTATGTCTAACTTTAGGATAGGCTTAATGTATTCGTAAACATTGTAATGAACTCTCAATACTAATGCAATTATTGTCCAATAATTGTTAGGTTTAAAGCACTTAATTAATGACATTTCCCAATTTTCATCGAGAACTTTTTACGGTCAATAAGTTGTTAACAAAGCATTTCCTAACACTTTACATATGACATAATTAAATGATAACACTTTAATTACATTGACAATGAATGGAAAAACTCACTATTAGTCTATTAATGTATTAACTAAAGTTTATAAACTATTAATTAACTTTAAACTAATAGTTTGCAAATGATTTGTAAATACGTATAAAGTGTTGCCTTTTTTCATGCTTGGCACTAATTTCACAAAAAAAGGAACTAGTTCATTTTCAATTATGTTACTGTGTGTGTGTGTGTGTGTGAGTGAGTGTGTGTACCTACTTAACCATATATTGGGGACAAATTTGTACCCAGAATTGAGCAAAACCTGACAAAATCTCCAAAAATTTTCTTTTGGGGATGTCCTTGTTTGTAAAAAACAGTAAAAAAAAAAAAAAAAGAAGAAGAAAGTAATTAAAGTTTTTTTTAGAATTGTAAAAATGCAGAAAGTTTTCTGTGATGGCTTCACAGACAGCAACATAGTGTTGGCCCAGATCTGGAAGTTGAAGACACCCCCATTTTCTGAGAAGGTTCTCTGTGTCCCACACCCATTCCATCCTACAATTAATGACCATTTGCTCAGGATATGATCAACCCTAATGGTACATAAAATATATTACTGACTTTCTTCTTCTATAGGATAATTACGCCATTTTGGGAATGAGCTTATTATAAAATATACTTTGGAGTGGAATCTGAGTCGAGGCAGACTACAAATTCTTACAGTCCCCCCCAGTCCCCCTGATGCTCTTGGCCCAAAAGAAGCATCACATTCACAGATTACACCTCCCTTCCCTATAGGGCAGGTGACCAGTGGCGGTGAAGCCTTAGGCTGTCCTCTTCTGGCCACTCGGGAATCTTACCCGTCATTGGGTCGACACCTCCTGCACACTGGTTACAGCTCCATCCATTAGGCAGAATTATCAGAGTCACTCTTAAAATTTGAAACTATATGAAATATTTCTTGGGTTTGGAAGAGAGACATTCAAGAACAATCACAGTCAGCGGGAAATAACCTAAAGAGATCATCGAGGTATCTGCAATTTGACATTTAAACATAGAACACATAACAATGCATTTGGCAAATAATTAGGAAGATAAAGTATACACATACAGCTGTTTTAAAGTGTATATCCCAACTTAAACCAGAATAGGCAATATCTAAGTCTCCATCATGCATTTGTTTTGGTATAATCTTGGCCTTGTTGGGCTTTCACAATGTGGCTATCTATCCTTTGCATCAATGATATTAGCATATTGTTTAGTTTTGATAACTCAAAAAAAATCTACAATCAATATAATACAATATAATGTGTTTGTATGATGTGCATGTGTTTTTCATTGTGTCCATTTTCTCAGTGTGGGCATCTTTTATCCACATATGTACAATCAGTACATATTTTCTGCATTCAAATGTGTATATACAGTACAGTGGGGAGAACAAGTATTTGATACACTGCCGATTTTGCAGGTTTTCCCACTTACAAAGCATGTAGAGGTCTGTAATTTTTATCATACAGTAGGTACTCTTCAACTGTGAGAGACGGAATCTAAAACAAAAATCCAGAAAATCACATTGTATGATTATAAGTTATTAATTTGCATTTTATTGCATGACATAAGTATTTGATCACCTAGCAACCAGTAAGAATTCCGGCTCTCACAGACCTGTTAGTTTTTCTTTAAGAAGCCCTCCTGTTCTCCACTCATTACCTGTATTAACTGCACCTGTTTGAACTCGTTACCTGTATAAAAGACACCTGTCCACACACTCAATCAAACAGTCTCCAACCTCTCCACAATGCCAAGACCAGAGAGCTGTGTAAGGACATCAGGGATAAAATTGTAGACCTGCACAAGGCTGGGATGGGCTACAGGACAATAGGCAAGCAGCTTGGTGAGAAGGCAACAACTGTTGGGGCAATTATTAGAAAATGGAAGTTCAAGATGACGGTCAATCTCCCTCGGTCTGGGGCACCATGCAAGATCTCACCTCGTGGACCACAGTCTCAAAGAAAACCATTAGTAACACTACGCCATCATGGATTAAAATCCTGCAGCGCACGCAAGGTCCCCCTGCTCAAGCCAGCACATGTCCAGGCCCGTCTGAAGTTTGCCAATGACCATCTGGATGATCCAGAGGAGGAATGGGAGAAGGTCATGTGGTCTGATGAGACAGAAATAGAGATTTTTGGTCTAAACTCCACTCGCCGTGTTTGGAGGAAGAAGAAGGATGAGTACAACCCCAAGAACACGATCCCAACCGTGAAGCATGGAGGTGGAAACATCATTCTTTGGGGATGCTTTTCTGCAAAGGGGACAGGACGACTACACCGTATTGAGGGGAGGATGGATGGGGCCATGTATTGCGAGATCTTGGCCAATAACCTCCTTCTCTCAGTTAGAGCATTGAAGATGGGTCGTGGCTGGGTCTTCCAGCATGACAATAACCCGAAACACACAGCCAGGGCAACTAAGGAGTGGCTCCGTAAGAAACATCTCAAGGTCCTGGAGTGGCCTAGCCAGTCTCCAGACCTGAACCCAATAGAAAATCTTTGGAGGGAGTACGTATTGCCCAGCGACAGCCCCGAAACCTGAAGGATCTGGAGAAGGTCTGTATGGAGGAGTGGGCCAAAACCCCTGCTGCAGTGTGTGCAAACCTGGTCAAGAACTACAGGAAACGTATGATCTCTGTAATTGCAAACAAAGTTCTGCTTTTCTGATGTATCAAATACTTATGTCATGCAATAAAATGCAAATGAATTACTTAAAAATCATACAATGTTTTAGATTCCGTCACTCACAGTTGAAGAGTACCTATGATAAAAATTACAGACCTCTACATGCTTTGTAAGTGGGAAAACCTGCAAAATCGGCATTGTATCAAATACTTGTTCTCCCCACTGTATTTGTCTCTGTCTCATGTCATGTGCAGTGAGTCTGTGTCTTTGTGCACTTCTTGGTGTGTGAGTGTCCTTTGCCCACTTGTTTTCTGTCTGGGTGGAAAGACTGCTGTCTGTAGTCTCTGAAATGGTTTGATCTCCCCTTGTTTCTTTTTGCAATTGTTTTTCATTTGAACCATAAGTCCTTCTAGAAGAAGCAGTCACTGTTGTTCGAGTCTGTGCCGCTCCGTCAGTTCCATCAATCCCATGGTGGGTCTCAGGGCTTTGAATAGTATCTGTCACAGTACTTCGCACTAAACCACACCAAAAGGTTTTTTATTCTTTGCTACAAAAAAAGCTTACTTAACCACAGTTCTTCAGGCTGAAACAATATTTATTCTATTTAAAACTCTGCTTCGGGTTATTGTTTTAAACTTCACAGTGGATCAGACTCACTACACTATACCACAACAGTTGTATAGTGACCATGATTCTGTGACCACGAAGTGTTGGGTCTATCCATTTACTTATTACATTTAGATGGATTTGACTAAATTCCATTTAGAATTTCCTCAGAATTATAAAACGCACAACTGCACAACTTGTTTGCTGGATTAAAAATTGACAAATGTATTAAACTGAACCACAAGTGATGCAAATGAAAAGTTTTATAGTAATAAGCATTTTGTGTAGTTTTTTTGTTGTTGTTTAAACCTTTATTTATCCAGGTAAACTGTTTGAGAACCACTTCTCATTTACAAACATGACCTGGTCTGTGGATGAAAAAGATACTTTGTAATTGTGTGTAGCCTACTGGACTAACATAATTGAAAATATGCTAGAATGTCTGTAAACCGTGCATTTTTGATGACCTGAAACTAGTAGTTTAGAATATTTAGAATATTACTGTAAAGCAAAGTTATGTGCAGATGGAATACTTAAAATATATACAAAATATATGTGTGGAAAATTAATATGTAATGTACAAATTAATTATTATTAATAATATATATATATGATGGTTATATATTGGATGATTCTTTTGTGGTTAGGACTAAGCATTTTGACAGTTTATCATTAGTAATACCAAAATAAATAAATCTGAAAAAGTTAAAAGATAGATAATATATAGATAAATAATATATAGAGTTAATGATAGATAAGTCATGAAGTTCATCCATAGGTTTTCTTGTTTTTCCAGATTTTTTTCTTTGACATGTTAGTTTTCTCACTTCAAAATGAAAGGTATTTATGTGGGCTGCTTCAGTGAAGTTTCATTGGAAATCCACAAAATTTGCCACAGTACAGTGTGTCATACATGACTATACAGTCATGTACCTCCCAAGAAAAAAATGAAACTGTAGATAGATACTGAGATACTGAAAACAGCCGTTTTGATTGCACAAACTCACTGGTTTTAGTTACACAATTTGGAACTTTTTGTTCTGGGAACGTTTTGTCCCCATATCCGGTATATAAATATATAAAACCATAGATTTATTAAAACATTAAAACATAATAACAATCAAACATAGCCCAATCGATAGTAAAGGGGGGAAATTAATAATAACAGCATCAAGTATGACAACACAAAATAAAAACATATATCAACAATAAGAAATGGGGTCCAAATGTGATTTAAAATAAATAAATCTGTTGAGGAGTGAATCAGGAGCTCCAAAGGAATAATCTTAAAAGTTTATGCCAGCCTTTTAGAGAGGGTGATTTATCCCTAATACAAGACATCAAAATATTTTTCCTAACATGTAAAAAAATCATCTAGCATGTTTATTATTTAGATTCATTTACACGGAAGACCTAGAAGTAACGATAACAGGTCCAAATCCAAGACAGAACCAACTATGTGACTCATCTATGTTAGTTTTTACATTTAATTCTACATCAGACCATCACAGTCATTCTAAAACTATAGTAATAATAATATAATACAATATATTAGTAGTGCTGGAGATAATATCCCTTTTAAACCAAAATATATAATTACAAAAGCAATTAAGCTCATGAGACTTGGTTGTGATTCTCAAATATCTCTCATCTTATTATCAACAGTGTCTCAGATGTTCCTCCTAAAATTCCTAAGGAGAAATAAAAGAAGGCACAACTGAGACACGAGAAAGCTCTGAGAAAAAGGAGTCTCAGAATGAGAATGGACTTTGAGAACCATAGGAGATCTCTTTATTGTCTTGCAGAGGTTGCTGTTCTTTTATTATTGTTGTTGTTTGCCATTGGGGTTTTCACCTTTAATGGACAGGATATTAGGAGGAGAGACAGAAAGCAATGGGAGAGGTGAGAAGGGAAGAGATCTCAACAACATCACACACACTGCTCAGATGTTTCTCCTTAGAGAATCTGGTAGTCTCACATTTTTCTCTAAATATTCAGGAGATCTCAACAACCCCTAGTGAAAAATAAATATACTAAAATGTATTTGAAATACTTTTATGCTTCATATACTACAAATACATTTTCATATTTATGTAGTTAATATAAATACCCTGCAATTGTACTTTTGGCATACTAGGTATACTTAAAGTCTGCTAATTTGGAACAACTAAATTTGTATGTACTTTAGTTATCCAGAAATAGTGTTGATGTCCAACTAAAGATATACTGAAGTATATTTGATTGTGCTAAAGTGTAACTAATGCAAGTATGCTGTAGGTACACTTTAAATATCTTGCGTTTAAAGACTAAGATTAATATTAAGCAGAGATCCTATCCTTAGCAATAGTGAAATTAAACACATTTTAGGCTCAATATTAAGAAAAATGCATTGTTCAATAAAGAAATACTCCAAACAATGTTTAATCATCTCAATGTCAGTAAATATGTTAATGAATTTGTATACTTAGTATAACATAAATGTATTTTAAATACATTTTGGTACATGTTTTTTTTTCACTAGGGAACCAAAGACAATGTGACAAACATCTAGTTTGCTTCTGCTAACAGGTGCTGTAAGGGCAGAATTTCCAAACACAACTTTTGCCTACAGCGCAAATATAACAATGAGCAATTTGCAAATAAAACAATTTAATTTGTTAAATATTTAAGAAATTTATTTTTATTTAATCCTCTGTTGACCTGTTATGATTAAATGTACAACACAATGAACTGTATTTGAGTTCTACTTGTTGAGTATAACAATATAAAAGTTTACAGGAAATGTGTTTTGAGTTTCAAAAAATAATAATTCATAATCATGAAGTAAGTTTTATAATTATGACCTTTACCTTTTCAATAATTTATTTATTTCAATTCAGATGTATTTCTATAGCACTTTTCATAATTTTGAATGGTTTGCAAAGCAGCTTTGCATAGCCTACGTATAGAAAGTAAAGATATGTAATTATGTCTAAAAAAGAAAACAACATAGTCAGTTTGAAATGGTGAAAGAACGGAGAAAGAATGGAGAAAGATCAGAAGTTTTATTACTTTAGTGAATTCCTAATTCACTCCAATGCACCTTCAGTACACTTTTCCCATTAAACTTTAATGGCCCGTTGCACATTGAAATGTGGACTGCAGCCTTTCGGGCTGTCAAAATATCATGAATTATTAAACACATTTGAACAATTATCCTGACCATAAAAAATTACACAAAAAGTTAAAATTATGAGAGACAGTCAAATCCCAAATCATTTCATTGTGTTTTACATCAGGAGCAGTTCTGCAGAACATGGAGAGTTGTGAGAAATGTTACGGATGGTTTTATTCCATCCACACACACTGAAACTCAAGCAGTTCTGTTCAGTTCACAGTTCAGTTCACATTCTTCCACCAAACAACGGAACTGTCTGTGTTTTAGTGCACAAGAATAAAACTAATGTTATGCTGGTTAATGCAATTCCTTCCTGCAGCTTTAATGAAAGATCATGTCAGGTAAAAGGGAAAAACATTCTGCAGATTATATTTAAAGGGACACTAGGCAAGTCTGAGTGTTTTTTCTCTACGAAGCTCCCCCTAGTGTCTGGTAGTAAATGCTTTCAAACACTCTGTTGTAAAAACGAACTGTTGTCCCTCCCCCCTCGCCACGAGCAACCCAGCTGATCAGCTGTCAACCCAGCTGAGCAGAGGAACCGGCTATTTCAAAACCAGTTATGTCTACCGAGGCAAGTAAAGCAATACTTTCTTTCCAACTGATGCCGATTTTTTTTTTTATTGTGTTGTCATGCATACTAGTATTTTTACCGGGAACGAACGATATGAACGAGGCGAACTACTGCTTTCGTGTTTGTTTGTTTTTGGGAGAATGGGGATGAGCATATATATATATATATATCGGAGGCTATATTTGTCTAAAGTTATATTAGCAAGGTCTATAAGTTCATCTGGTAGAATGATGGTTTACCTTTGCTTGTCTAAGAAAACATCAGAACGTTTTTTCTAGCTCGATCATGATCTGTGCAACATTTTGCGCGTCTGATATTGCCTATTATCAGACGCATTGACTTAGTGACATAAAATAAAAGTGTAAGTTACACAAATAAAACCGACAGAGGAACGGCCAAACAACTACAGAAATCAAACATGTTTGCTAATGACAATGCTAACATCAAAGTTATAGTATCTAACGTTAGCGTACTAGTAAGCCCGTAACAGACAGCGATCATAATAAAAACCTTTACAGACAATAGCAAACATCCTGAGGTCGCAATTACTTGAAATTTAAATATTAAACACAGTTTATTCCAAAGATACTTACAAGTGCAACAGCAGGATCAGCATCCGTTTTGCAGGCTTCTGTTTCTCTCAGTTCTCGCCATTCTGAAAAAGCCGGTCCGATATTTACTCGAGTCTGACTTCTTGCTCGGTCAGTCTCCCGTTTCCTCTTTCGTTGGTCCTCCGACAAAGATTTCCTAGCTTTCTGCTTCTTTTTTACAGGCTCAGCCATAACTCAGTCTATCGTTGCCCTTTGCTTATACATAGCCGGTGCTTGAATGGGGGCGTGTACGTGTGCAGTGCCGTCAAGCAATTCGTTACATCGCGAGACCTGATATCACGCGATACTTCCTGACGGCGAGGCCGCCGACCCGCCGGCCCAAAGTTGCAAGTGAGTTTTTTCCGCTCTCGGGCACCAGGGGGGTGCGAAACCACCACCATTCAACCCGAAATAAGTAATATAACCATTCCACTGACTCCGAAGCTGTTCAGTTAAGGTTAAAAAGTTACCTAGTGTCCCTTTAATGTTGTGTCTGCTGGCTTTATTTCTTCAACAGCTTGTTTAACGCACTTTCATGTTCTATACAGTTTCGCGTTTATTTTCACGCACCGCTTACCAAGCCTATATTGAGACATTTCTCTGCGTCTTTAAATCCATATAATTTGTGCTGTCATTGATGGAAAAGTCTGTTTGCGTATAGCAGTACTTGTAACAGTATGGAAAGAACACAAAGTAACCCCAGTTTTGCGTGATGCATGTCTGCATGGTGTTTGGCAGAGACCCAGGTTCTAATACAGTCCGTTGGGTTTCCTACATTTCAATGTACATATATCTGTTTACATTGTTTCACTGATGTTGTCTAGATAAGTGAGTTGGTATACTGGGGGCGTCAGTAATGGCAAATTCTTAAGCTGTGCCATTATTTTTTAAGATTACTTTATTGTATTTGAAGCACACATTAATGATGCCATAGTACACTCCAAGTTTACTTGGAATTCCATTGGAATGTGTTTTAAATTCACTAAAAGTAAAGGATAGTATAACCTCCGTTGTTATCAGTATAATATTAATGTATGTTCAACACTCTTACAGTGTAATTGAATTGCAATTGTAATGTCACCAAAATACATTTGAAGATTTTGCTGAGTAAATTTCGACATTTCAAAACTTAAATCCAAGAGTAGCTATTTAAAGTGTACTTAAGTATATTTGGAATAGTTCCACTTTAGCACAAACAAGTATATTAAATACAACTTTAGTTAAACTTCAGCACTGCTTTTGGACAACTAAAATACATTTAGTACAAAATTAGTTGTTCGAATTTAACAGATTTTAAGTATTTAAGTATAATTTATGCCATAAATACATTTAGTTATATTAAAGTACATACGAATAAATTGTGCTTAAGTATACTATTTTTTTTCACTAGGGTAGCTAAGGAGAAAAATCTGAGCACAGAGTGTGATGTTGATGAGATCTCTTCTGAACCTTTAAAGGAGACCGTTGTGAGAGTGTTCAAGTTTTTGTCCCAGGAGACAAGTGTGAAAAGCAGGAGACGCAAGCAAAAGTCTCAATTTGATGTTAAAGTAACCTCATTTTTGTCTAGGAGAAACATTTGAGATGTTTAAGAGATTTGATTTTTCTTTCCTCTGGATGTGTGTGTAGTCCTTTTTATCTTTTTATGAAACTGTAAAAATGCAGAAAGTTTCTGTAGTGGTTAGGGGATAGATTCAGTTTGTACAGTATAAAAATCATAATGTCTATGGAATGTCCCCACAAAACATGAAAGCCCAACATGTGTGTGTGTACGGTCACGTGTGTGTGCGCGCGTGTGTGTGTACTTACTTAACCATGTTTTGGGGACAAGTTTGTACCCAGATGTAAGCAAACCCTGAAAAAACCCTCAAACCCTAGTCTATGATGAATATAGTTTTGAGTAGAAGAGGCCCAGAGAATTTGTAAAGTGCAGAGTTGCATTCATCAGTGTCACACACTCAGGTTAATAAATCTAAATGCACTGAAGTGTGCTGCTGTCTCCAGCCACCTGTGACTCTCTATGGGAGAATGTGTGTATATTAGCTGTGGAATTTCCCACTGCAATATTGTCCAGTCTGTCTGACAATAATAACCAACTAGAAAGTAAATTCTTGTTTCTGTAACTTCCTTAAAACACCCTCACCCTCACCCTACTGTATAATAACAAAATGATCAAATAATTAGAGAATTGATGTACACTGCAAAAAATAAATAAATAAAATAAAAAATAAATCTAAAATAATTATAAATAAAACCAACACAGTCTCACCCCCAAACGTCACATACTGACGCGTCTTGACCAAACGGCAATATACGACGAAAAGGGTACCCCTAAAACGTCCGTATGTGACTATTCGGGTTATGGGTAGGTTTAGGTATGCGTTAGGGTACCGCTAAGAGGCGCTGCTGGTGCGCTTATGTCTTCGTCTCATATGGACGTTTTAGGGGTACCCTTTTCGTCGTATATTGCCGTTTGGTCAAGACGCGTCAGTATGTGACGTTTTGGGGTGAGACCGGGCATTTTACTAGAAAATGCTATTTCACTGTAGATGGTTTGCTTTGCCGCTGTCAATCAGAGAATTGTGGGTAACATGAATTGACTCACAGTGACTATTGGTTTATTCTTGCCTATTTATTGGGAAGATCTTATTAAAGCCAAAATGATATTTAGCGGCCCAGTCATTGACAACCATATACAGTAAACATTGACCAGCTTGCTGATGGATTTTTGGTCAAATACAGGCTATTTTCACTGTGTATAAAACACACAATGCCTACTTCAAATGATTATTCATATATGTAAATAATATGCACTACTTTAACAACAAGACATGGCGATGTAGCTGTTGTGGAGAAAACTAATACAGAAAAGCAGTCACAGTGACAGCAGCGATCAGTTAAAGTTTAACTGATCACTGGTTGAAGTTTATGACCCATCCATCTCGGGAATCAAAATGATCTCTGTTTCCCAGTGGTCAATACAACTTGAGAGGGCATTCATGTCCAATTTTAACTAGGATACTGGTATTTATAATCATTCTGATTGCACGTGAAGGCAGCATATATTCACAAAAATATATTTGATAACCATCCTTACTATCTACAGGACGCAGCATGTTTACTGTATGCAGCGTACAAATGCTCTGTATATGCACTGGTTGACCTATGACACAAGTGTAAAACTAGAACCAATGTGAATATTGTACAGAGGTGAAAAGAGTCCCTGAAAACCATACTTGAGTAAATAGTACAGATACCTTACAGCGAAAACGACTCCTTTACAAGTTACAAGTCACCAATTCCAATACCACTTGAGAAAAAGTTTTCGAGTATCTGATTTGCAATCAATCACGTTTATTTCCTGTTTCTGTTGTGGTACTTTCTGGAGTTGTTGTACCTGTGGTCGTACTTTCTGTTGTTGTGGTACTTTTCTACCACGGCTGCTTATATTCTCCTTCAGTTAATTGAAAGATCAGATGGGTTCACTCCTCCCGAAATTACATTTAGGATATTCAGTTATATAACAATAAACAATAGTATATTGGTAGCATATTTTACTCTTTGACCAACAGAGGGCAGCCTTTGACCATATTTAAATTTAAAGTGACTTTCAGAAAGAATCACTGACTCTTACAAGTGACTCGACATTTTAACACAATATAATACAAATGGTGACAATATGAATAATGAGAGTTTCCCATATAATCTAGCAAGGTTCACGTCATTCAAAGATTTAGAGGCGGTTTTTATGGAGGTACTTTGTGGTGTTGATAGATGTACAGTCTTTAGAATTGGTATTGCACTCTTATAGTTATGACTCTCCTTATCAATCTAACTTAGAGCTGACATGTGTTTTGTGAAGGGAAAGCGATCCACAATATCCTGAAAACTGGATTTGTCCATTATAACGCAGAATCCTGAATGACAGTTTACACTAAAAACACCTTTGACTTAACCCAATTATTATCCAGTGTTAATTAAAAGAAGAGACCGCAGAAGCCACATTGTCTCCATCTGAATAGCATTTGCTTTGTGGCTTAAGCACATTCCCGATGTCTTCTTGAAAGGACAGTTGTATATCCATAGAGCATGAGGCCCTCACTATAACCGACTCCTTTGAACGGGCTGCCAAATGTCGACTTTAAGTCAAATTCCTCACATCATTGCCGCCCCTGGCTTTTGCATTGGGATTAAAGGGATGATGGTTATTGCTGCAAAGCCCCTGGACTTTAAATGTCAGCTTTCTTAACACCAAACGCAATTGTGTTTTAATGTCCACTCGTAACTTGAGCTTGACCTTTGACTGGCCAATGCCTGAATCTGTTTTTCTCTGATACTGCCTAAAAGCATTTTTCTTCCGTCTCCTCAGGGAAAAAAAGTGAAGACCTAAGGGGGCGGTCCTGCAGTAAAACAATATATATATATATATATATATATATATATATATATATATATATATATATATATATATATATATTGCACATATGCATATATGTATGTATATGAAATTTACTTTATTGTCCCTGATAGGGAAATTTGTACTTGACTCCATAGCCGGCATTTCGCCAAAACCTCATACATTAAAAAATTACACAAAATATTCATACACATAGAAATAAATAGACTTCACTAATTCATGTTCAACAGTCTAATTAATACTGGTACAAAATAGTTTTTAAACCTGTTCCATTTATAACGGAGAGTTCTATATCTTCTTCCAGACGATAAGAGTTCATAAGAGGGGTAGAGTACATGAGATGGGTCACTTAAAATCCTTTTATCCTCATTTAATGTGCATTGCTCATTCTGAGTATACTACAGAGTTCACATATATATGTATATGTTTCTGTTTCATATGTTTCTGTTTCATATGTTTCTTATAAAATAACATTAACTGATGAGGAAACATGCTGGGATTTTCCCCAAGATGTGAAGTACTTCCTCCCCCAGATATCTATCTTAGAGACAAATTAAACTGAGATTGTGTTGAGTGTGTTTGCCCATAAACTATAAAACTGTTCACACAGCTTTTGACAATTTTGTAACATTTTGTAAATGTTATATTTTAGTATGTCTTAGTTTGACTTGGCTTCTCTCAGTCTGTTTTCCTTGTGCCTCACTGCATTTGGTGATCTGTCAAACACGTTTCGCATCCATCCATCCATCCATCCATCCATCCATCCATCCATCCATCCATCCATCCATCCACGGTTTGAATCAAATTATGTGGCTAAACTGTTGTTTGTATTTTATACATCAGGCTTTTATGACTCATATAGTATGATACTATAGTGTAAATCAGTGCAAACTTTATAACAGACTACATACTTAAAGTGCATATAAGTATTAGCTTTGACTCTATATCTCCCAATAATGTCTTATTAAGATATTTAAATGCTTAGCCTTATGGTCAAAGCTCTGTAGTTTTAATTGTGGGGGGCATACAGTATAATGCAATGCAATACAATACAATGATGATTGAGAGCTCATTAAATAAACAAATAAAAGTTCCTCAAAAGCCTGATGGATCATATTTGACACTCACATTTCAACATGGTTTTCTAATAATTATATATGGATACTCTAGTAAACCTAAATTGCTTCAATCCAGTAAGTGTTCATCTTGAAATATTACTAACAATATAAAAGTTATTCTTACTCTTATTTTATAAGAATCGTCAAGGATTTCACAGCAAAAAGAGACATGTACCACAACCAGAAGGAGGACATTTTTAAAATTATACATTATAAAATTATAATTATAAAGGCCTTTTGAACTTAAAAAGTATGAACTTTCAGTCAGATGACAGTCATGTAGCAGACTGCATACAACCAGTTTTGATCATGTTGATAATTTAAAGACCTTAATTCACATATCAAATACAATACAGAAGGGTTTATAGGGTTATGTAGTATGTTTGCACAATGGGAAACTTATTTATTTTATTGCTTATTTTCATAGTCAGAACAGTGGTCACTGATATTACATGAATCCAATGGGAATATAAAATATATGTGACTGCTAAGCTGTGAAATGAGTTCAGTGTAATTCAGTCATCAGTTACAGGATGTTTTAATTCACATCTGTATCAAATGGCACCCTGGGAATGTTGGGCAGTCATAACCTGCAGATTTAAGTGACCTAGGAAAGCCAGACATGAAAGCAGCACTGGCCCGACCCCGGATCTCTCTTCCACAGAGGCCTTTTTGTGGTCCTTTGGCCCCCAGGAGTTCTGGCGATGGGCATCGGCCGCATATCTCCGAACCATTTCCCACTTTTCTTGTTCCTTCTTAGATTACAGCTAAGAAGAAAGCTGAAGTGTGTTGGATGTGTGTAAGACAATGAGGTCTGTGTACAAGTCTTACAAGGATTATGCTTAAAGTATATATATATAAATTATTCAATCCCCATTGCTAATCAGGTTTATTGGTAAAATTTACAGACTTACAGCTGTTTGCAATGAACAAAAAAAAAACAAAAAAACATTCAAATAGCTCGACACAACAAATGTTTCAAGTGGTTTCCTCAAATTCAACTGAAAATGCTACTTTTAATGACTTCTGCAGTGTCAAAATTATTCAACTCCTTCATGGCAAGCATCTTTAGTACTTGTATAACAAGATGTATAACCAGACACCAGCTTCTGGCAGTGTTTATGAGGAATCTAAGCCCATTCCTCATGAGCAATGGCCTCCACTTCAGTAATATTATTGGGATTGCGTGTTGAAACTGC
This sequence comes from Squalius cephalus, assembly GCF_949319135.1. Classification (NCBI taxonomy): domain Eukaryota; kingdom Metazoa; phylum Chordata; class Actinopteri; order Cypriniformes; family Leuciscidae; genus Squalius; species Squalius cephalus. The sequence continues at coordinate 5,786,652 of NC_137130.1, forward strand.
CTTCTTCAAATCCCACCTGAGATTTTCTATGGTGACTGTGATGGCCACTGTGTAATCTTCCAGGACTTCTTCTGCAACCAAGCCTTGGTGGAATTTGAGGTATGCTTGGGATCATTGTCCTGTTGGAAGGTCCAATGACTCCCAAACTTCAGCTTCCTCACTGACGGCATGATGTTTTCTCATAGGATTTCCATCTTGCCTTCCACATGCTGCAGGTTTCCAGTGCCAGAGGACACAAAGCAGCCCCAGAGCATCACCACCATGCTTAAAGGAATAGTTCACTTAAAAATGAAAATTCTGTCATCATTTACTCACCCTCAAGTTGTTTCAAACCTACATGAATTTCTTTCTTCTGCTGAACACAAAAGAAGATATTTTGAAGAATGTCGGTAACCAAACAGTTGATGGACCCCATTGAATTCCATAGTGGGGGAAAAAAAAAATACTCTATGGAAGTCAATGGGGTCCATCAACTGTCTGAATATTTTCGTTATATTATATTTTAGAATATTCCATTGATAGCTTCCTTTTTCTGCCCCGTCCAGGTAGTGTAACCGCTGTTCCTTTAACTTTAAACTTGTGAACTGTGCTTCCAAAAGTATCTCTAGGAACATTTTGTGCCTTCACTATCTTTTTGTATCCTGTTCCTTGTTTGTGAAGGGCAATGATATCTTCTCTTAACTTTTTGGACCATTCTTTTGACTTATTTCTAACATGCAGTCAAATGTGACACTCAACAAACCTAGCCAGTTCAGATATTTCTTGTGTTCTAGCTCAAGCACATCTGGTGCAACTAATGAAGCCCTTGATTAGTTACATGAGGTGTGCGCGTGTGTGTGATATATTAATTTATTTATTTTAAAGAATCGTTTTAGAAAAGCCAGTAAAAATAGTGCACAATATGCTGTGTTAACATGAAGGAATATTTTGAATTATGCATTGTATTGCTTTGTTTTAGGGTTAAAATAAATGTTCGTAAACTTGAAGGATAAGGTAAAGCAGGACTGCCATTGATGACTGGGAATATTTTAGGATTAGGAAATATATTAATGCTGATATTATGGGACATTATGGGCTCAGTTGACCAGTTTAATTTTAGATTTTGTTTTATATATATATTTATTTTAAAGCAAACTATAATTTAGTTCAGTATCTTGTCCTTATACACAATTTCATAACAATTATACATAATTATTAGATTGTTGTGCAATATTGTTCTAAAAGCACATTAAAAGCATGGTGGAAATAATTTTAATTGGTTTTATTGTTTTATTGCTTTTATTGTTCAAGAAAACATCTCAGACAGGAAGTCATGAGAGCGACGTAAAACGTTACTCAAACATCAGCTTAGCGCTACCTAAGTTTGGCATTGAAGCACAATGCCTCTCTTGTAGCCAGTCTACCCAAGGGATAGACTGCTTTTAAGCCCTATTGTTCTCTCAGGGCACATTATCGGATTATCCCGATTCCAAATTAAGGGGAAGAGTGAAGAGTATTGGAGCAGTGCATTATGGGACATCATGTCAATGTGCTGGAACACTTAGAGAGGAAAGAAGCCCAAGTCTATCAAGGCAGATGCCCAAATACATAACAGCCCCATTCCAAGGTGATGTAGGATTCCAGTGAACGGGATGGAAAAATGCAAGCTCTGTCTGCTCAAGACCCTAACACAAAACAAAACATGACGAGGCCTGTCATTCTCCACTGTTGTAGAATTACCATCTCTTGGAAAAGTCTGGCAAAAGAATGTACACAAAGATCAATGACAACAACTTCAATCCTGCCAGCCTAGCCTTCCCAAAACATGTCACAAGTAGAAATGAAAGGATTTTCCAAGCTTCATTTTCTCCCGTGGTGCAAAGAAATTGCCTGCAGGACCAACATACTGACTCCAAAGAGCCAACAATAACCACCTGACGTTTGACGGTGAAGGGCAAAGCTCATATTAGGTATTGTGGTCAGATAATGATTCCAGGGCCCTCTGAAATATGAGCAAGTTACATAACCTGTTCTTTTAGAATATAATAGAATAATTACAGCAAATTAATATCTCGTATGACTAATCCTTCAGTAATACAATATATATCACCTTTCTATATTCTTCCATCTAATCATTGTGTTATAACTTCAGATTTATGTTACAATTGCAGGTTGGTTCTTAGCAATATATATATACTGCAGACTACACAGAACAATAACGCTGAAAAAGCAGCATATCTCCACTGCAATCTTTTTAGGGAGCAGACCAAAAGATTCCTTTCAAGTTGTGGAATGTGAAGTTTCATCTACAGCACACCTTTATTGCTTTGAAAACAGCATAAACAGGTATGTCTCTCTCTCTCTCTCTCTCTCTCTCTCTCTCTCTCTCTCTCTCTCTCTCTCTCTATCTCTATCTCGCTATCTCTCTCTCTCTCTCTCTCTCTCTCTCTTTCTCTCACACTCACAATATTGGCCTATAAACACAGTATAGATACAGTCAGGAACATATCATAAAATGGGTGCGTGGTTTAGTGGGGAAAAACAAATACTGTTGTCCATAGTTACCCATTCTATGAAAAAAAGACAAAAAACATTGCAAAGTAACTGCTTTTTAAAATGCTAAAAATCTAAAATTGTAAAAACAAAATCCACAACAGAGGTCAAATAGTCAATAAAAGAAGACCATTGTGAATGCAAGAAATTCAGTGACGGTGCGGAAACATCTGTAACAGATGACTTTGCAGATTTGAAATAAACAGTAAAAAAAAAAAATGTCTGAATGACTCTTTTTTTTAATACCGGTTTTTGTGCATTATCCTCTAATGTTATTTTATCCACAAAATCAATGAGTTTTTTTGTTTGAAATACTTTGCTAATGATGACCACCATACATATTAATAGACTTTACATCACATTCAAAAGTGTGTGGTCAGGAGGATTTTAATGATCTTGAAGGAAGTCCCTTTATATGCTCACTTTTTTATATGCTCACTCTTTATAAGGCTGCATTTAAATCAATATGGTAAAACTGTACCATTGTGAAATATTGCAATTTAAAATAACAGTTTTTTGTTTTGATATTTTTTAAAATGTAATTTATTCCTGTGATGCAAAGCTGAATTTTCAGCATCATTCTCCAGTCTTCAGTGTCACATGATCCTTCAGAAATCATTCTAATATGCTGATTTGGTGCTAAACTTTTTTTTTTTTTTTTTTTACAAAAATATATATATTTATTTAAACCATGATACTTTTTTACGGTTTCTTTGATTTAATAGAAAGTACAAAAGAACAGCATTTATTTGAAATATTTTTTTCGTAACATAAATGTCTTACTGTCAATTTTGATCAATTTAATGTGTTCTTGCTAAATACATGTAAGAATAAAATAGATGTGAGGTTCTACAGTTGTCTCTTATCATCATGCTGCTGAATTGCTTATAGGTGTAAAAGAAAACAGCCACAATAACTATGGAAACAGGGATATGTTTCCCCCTACTGGGCCCTCCTTTGCTGACGGATCAAATGAACATGCTCTTAGATGTTCTTAGTGCTATAGGATTAATTTAATACACAGTCCAAGTAATTACACTTAGCCACGTTGCCAGTGAAGATAACTGGAGCACGTCCATCAGAAAGAGATGATCCACTGACCCAGAATCAAGCTAATACACAAACCTTTTTACAGCTTTTACTGCTTGTGCACTGTTGGTTTCCATAACTGCTCACATTGGAAAGTGGGTTATGATGGGTTATATGAATATGGATTGCTTATGGCTTATCTTTAAGATCACATGCGGAAGTCCTGTGTTCGAAATACTTGGTCATGTGTGTACCGATCCTCAAAAACACAGTTATCTTAGGGTGTGCACTTCCTGTGAAATTGGAGCAAAATATCTTTAAAACAAAAGGAAGTTTTTCCGACATCATTAATGACTTGCTTCTCGGAGCATGCAGACGAAACGCAATAAACTCTGTCATGTTCTATTGCGTTCGGATGCTGGTGTTTGGGAATGCAATCATGTGAGACACTTATGGAAGAGAATTAAACCAAATAATTTTTATTTCAGGCATTTCAGAATGATCAAACCAACATTTGAGATGATGTGCAATGAAATTGGTCTGCTGGTTAGTCCAGTTCTCCAATCACATCCTCTGTCGAGGCAGTGTCACATGTTTTTTTTTGTTGCGCATCGATGGATTTATTGAGTAAATGTGTTTCCATCGTAGTTTTTGCGCATGTTTATTCGCATCCTAGCGTTTCCATCCCCGTTTTTTTAATGCAATATAGCAAAATGTGCATAAAAATAGGTGGATGGAAACATAGCTAATTACAATGCTAAAAACTGGAATAACACCCTAAAACAGAAGATTGTCTAGGCATTTTCTGTCTTAGATAATCACATGAACAAATATGGGCCGTTGTGATTTCTCTCAATTATCCCGATGTCATTCCTCTCAGTTAAGAAGACTCATCTGACCGCCTGAGCTTAGCACTAATGATATCAGTGGTCAATGGAAAAAGGACAGAGACAAATTGAACTCAGTAATGGGTTGAAAGAGGTGCTTGACCTTGATCTCGACCTTGGCTATCGTGGCACTAATGTAGTTATCCTTCATTATGGTATGTTTTATCCCACCTCTACACTAATATGGTACATTTCCTTAAAAGTGCCAACAATAGTAGAAAAACAAAACCCCTGTGAGCAGACTCAAAGCTAAAAGACATGAACTAAAAGCCACAAAATCCATTTTTTTCCTTCTCTTTAACAGGTGTAAATATATCTAAAAGCAGGACATATTACATGGTCTATGACTTGTTTGTGATGTTTTTTATGAGGCTGGTTTGCTTCAGATGGATGGGTAAGCTTAGACATAACCAGGAAATTTGGTCTTGACATAGAGGTTGTAAACAGACTCATAAAATGTGGGCTTTGCTCCAAAGAAATCACCCTCTCCAAACCGTTATCTGCTGGCACTTCTATTTCAATCCACACAAACACTGAAACCCATCACATGCTCGTTTTGTAGATGCATTGCACGCTTGCCTATTACTAAAAAGGCTTTCAAATTCAGTCATGACCACACATTTTATTCACAAATTTAAACCCTCAAAAAATTAAGGCAGTATGTAGAGATATAGGTATCAAGATTTAAAAGAAGAAAAAATTAAGCAGAATTATTTGTGTACTATTAACATACAGAGCAAATAGTATAGTCCAATTCAAACAAATAGCTTGTGAACAGATTCTTTTTGACGAAACACAGGAATCACTCTCAAAGTGATGGTCTTAGTGATTTTGATGGTCCACTTTAGACATTCTACTAACTCTAAGATACTTTGCAACTACATGTAAACTTATTCTACAAATCCAAACCCTAAAACCTAACCCTTCTAACAGTCTATAGTCTACTTATACTCTAATGAGAGTTAGTTGATATGTAGTTACAAAGTTCCTTATAGTTAGTAGAATGTCTAAAGTGGACCATTGAAATAAAGTGTAACCCTGTTTTGTTCCCACAGTTAAAAAGAAAGCTCTTGCTGCAGAACCAAACAAACCAACTGAGCCGCTGGACAGAATACAAGCAAACTCTTGAGGAAGGAAGTCATTATTTAAGCTATGCCTTATCAGTCCATGCAATTCAGCCAGTCGACCTGAGCAAGCAAAGTCTAATATGACTGCACAAACTCAAGCACTAAAGCAGCTAGGAATAAATCGAGTATGTTTCCACTCACATGCACTTTATGGCCAAAAGCTTTTATCTGGTCCACTTTGCTTGCCGAAACAGTGATGTATTGATTCAGGGATTTAAATCGTCCATTAAGTGCGATTAAAAAAAGTGCTCTTTCTGCTGGTAAAGGCAGACCAGGAACGCATGTTTTTAATCATGACACTGTTTATCTCTTTTTGACCACTTAAGAGGCGACCAAGCTTTCTGCTATCCTATAAACATCAGAAAAGTCTTTAATTAACTCAGACAAGGCTGCGCTCTCCCTGCAAAATCCACTGTGTGCTTTGAACGTACTAGCCAAATATTGGTTATGATGTAATATGCACATATACTTAATATATTCATTTCTTAAATACAAAACAGACTCTTTAGTTTTAATTAAATTCAGACACTGCTTACACTCAATGGGAGATCAAAAAATTACCCTATTTACTTTATGAATGCGCAATGCCGCCTTATTGTGAGTGATTCATCTGTGCTCGTCATTCCAAAAAGAAAGCAATTGAATAATGTTCTCCGCCTCTGAAATGACTTTGATTTTTGACTGATGTCACAATCTCTCATCTCAAACCACCTGACTCAAACCACCTGACCTGACTTTTTTAGAGTACAGGGCAATTCCACGCAAAACTGTCACATCCATAACGCCAACTCAATACCATGGCATTGAGTTGGCGTTATGGATGTGACAGTTTTGCGTGGAATTGCCCTACAATCAATTCAAGAGAGATACAATCAAGTTTAACTTGGAAATGCGTCAAATTACAGAAATAAAATGGTTGTGAACATGATTTTTTGTTGATTTATGCCTGGTACACATTGTACAATTTTGGGCTGTCCCAGACGAAAGATGACCAATCGTGGAGATTACAGATTAAGATTTTGAGGGCATGAAAACGCAAACTTTTGAAAACAGGTTTCAAAGTGCAAGTTTTTGAAAACAATACCATTATTGTCTCAGTGTAAACTACAAAAACATAAATTTGTGAAAACGGTGACGGTATGCGCATGCATATTACGTGTTCAGTCTACAGGCACGTGTTTCTTTACTAAGTGACATTGCGAACTACTGGCCTGGAATGCAAAATACTAATTCTTTTTTTCATTTTCCTGGGTCCGTTTGAAGGGGGATCATTTTAACAACATTGTCGCCTGTACTCAACTTTTCAAAAACACAAAGGAAAAACGTTTCCGTTTTTATTACATTGTTCCTGTGTAAATGTACCGTAAGAAAAGTCGCGTCATAGTTTGAGTTGCGAGGTTTCTTTTGAATAACAACACAGATATGCGTATGTACAGCTGGCTAATGAAAGGTCTGTAATTTTGGTATGTATAAAAGTGTGTATTGTGTTTGAACTGGTTTTGAGGATGGCACTTTTGGCATTGCTTTCACATTTCTGAGAGCGACGAAAGGCTGTAAAAGAAAATGTCTGTGTCAAATAGTGGACGACAACCTACACACAGTCTGTGACGCTTCACGACGAGCCATCAGAAAGACTAGCATGTTTCATTTTTTCATTCCTCCATGATGGGTTCTGTCCCATCTGTGACGTTGATCAATAGGAGCACAGAAGCTCTTCTGTACATGGTTTTCAAACATGGTGAAATGAAAAGAGACGATGGTATTGGTGCTGCTAGGTGGAATTATGCAATGGAGGAAATGTTTGTGGAGCTACAGTATGTCAGTAATGCTCCTGCCTTTATGACGTTTCTTCGAGTGATTACCTCGACAGAGGGAAAAAAGATAAATGCTGGCGAATGATAGCCAAGGCGTTTCAGCAACCCGGTAAGTGTTGGAATTAGCATAAGGCTTTACACGCCGCATCGGTAGTTTGTTTACGCTCTTGTTTCAGGAAGTCAGTCACTAGATCCACCTTCTCTATGACATCACACACATGGCGATTGGTCAGGAAGCAACGTGTAGTCTGGCATGTTTCTTGTCCACGTCACGATAAGAATTTAGAAGTCAAAAACGCATAATCTGACACATTGAGTATCGTAACATACAAAAATATGTAGTCATTACTAACCTCAGGCATGCGCTCGCTCATTTAGAACACTTCAAATGTATAACATTAGAACAAGGTTAAGAACAAATCATTGTGCGTACACGTGCTGTCAATTAGGTTACATTTTTTTTGTCAGAAGTTCTACCAGAAAGACTCGGAAAAGAATAAAGCTCAGAAAGAATAAATACTGTAACAATTAAACATTTATTAACAGCTCAACAAGCAATCAAGTTCTTTGGAGTAGGCCCCGTCCGTAGCTTGCAAACCGAGGGTCCGGATCTGCATATCCTGCCTGAAGACGAAGACAGGGGTGCAGCCGACCCCCTGCGAGGTATAGGAAGGGACCATCCTGGTGGTGGTGGGGTGGATGGAGGGAAGAGACCATCCTGGTGGTGTTGGGGAGGATGGAGGGAAAGACCCATCTTGGTGGTGGTGGGGAGGATGGAGGTGAATTGAAGCGTTAGCATCTGCGAACTCAGACGTGTGTAAGTACCAATCTTTTATACCACAAGTATAGGAATATGATTGGATAGATGAGAAGGTAATAAGTGACGTAACAATTGAGTCTTACCAGCAGAACTTATGCTAGAGCTTCATTTCTCCTGTGCGTAAAATAAGAAATATTCCATGCAAAGAGTAAAAAAAGAGCCATTGTTTTTTTTGCATAAAAACATGCAAAAACAAATGACTGAAAGCCTGAATTTTTGGGCCAAATCTAATTCGACAGCTCTTAATATAAATCCTTATTGTACACTTACTGTAGAGACATTTTTATGTACTAGCTTAATAATTAATTTCTAACATAAGTTTAAACAAGACATTTTATGCAGTGTATTTTTATAAATAGCTGTCCATGCACCATTTGTTCGAGATATTCTGACTGACATCACAGGTTTGAATGACAAACATAACCCCATCACAAATGGCACATTAAGTAGGAATGCAAGCTGAAAATTCCCAGCCAAGATATTCTAGCCTCTGAACCTTTAATGTTGGGGTGGCAAATGAAAAGTATGACGGGATCAGTGACGGATCAGTAACTGCATGTACGGATTAAACACGTGTTGATTATATTGCTTTGATCTCGCCGCTTACAACTCTATTGACAACTAGAAAAGGAAAGTCCATAAAAGCAAGCTGCCAGGTGGCCTTGACAAAGCATTGGCTGAAAGTTATAAATAGTTTGAAAAGCGTGAAATTTGAAAGTTATAACTTGAAGGTTTGAGAGACCGTACTAGTCGATAGGTAGTGTACCTGCGCAGTTGTCTGCGCTATGCGACACATCACAAGAGCATTAGCCTCTGTTTGCATTGAACGCCAGTTGCGTTTCCTGCAGCTCTGGAGGCGTGTGCGCGAGGTACACACAGTTTTCAAACTTTTTTTCCCCTCAGACTCCAATCCTTCCTCTTCCTACTGCCTCACTGCGTCATTCTGAATGGGACTTCTGTGGGCAAAAGGAACATCGTACGCGGAGGCGCCGATGCTAAAGGAATAACGCCTGTTGGATCTCTTTGGCTGAAATGCGCGCGAGTGTTTGTACCTGCCGTGCTGACCTTCAGGAGGAATAGTCACGAGAACGCTCGCGTTGAATGGGTCGTAAGGACGCTCACCTGAACCTGTCTGGATGGGATGCACCGTGAGCTTCATCTGCTGTGAAGACGATTTTCTGCAGATGCCTTTGGATCAGCATGTGGAGAAAAAGAAAGAGGAAAAGAGGCTGTTATCTAAGGTAAGGCGCACATGGGTTCATGCAGGAACATTCTAGTCCATCGAAAGTTCTTGACGTTGTGCTGTGAACTTGACAGTGAAGCTATAAATGTACATTGGTTGAGAAAATATAGTTTTTGTTTTAATTAACTTTTTTCTCAGAAAGATTAATCTTGGTCATACAGGTGTCGTATATTTTTAAATGTGTATTTATTTATTTATTTATTTATTGCCTTTAACTAATAGAACATGCACAACAGTCAAGAGTTTGGATACACCTTATGTAGTGGCCGAACGAATCAAAACTATCTAATATTTTAGAAATACACATCTCTGGACATTGTCTCAGCCAACTTCATGAGGTGCTAATTGTGCCGGGATGATTTTAATAATGATGATTCAAGGTATGCTTAGATTATAAATTTTTTGTTTAACATACATTTATATTAGGCCTATATTATTCTGTCTTGTACATTAGCCTACTTAAAGCTACTTTTAGATTTAATGCTGATTTGATTTTCATAAATGTTGTTTAAAAATGTATTTAATTACCGTATTTATTTAAATTTATGACATTTTACATTTATTTATAAATAATATTATATAATAAAATGCTCCATAATCAAGTCTAGCAAACAAATACTGTCCCTTAATAAATAAATAAATTAATCTCTGGAAACCACCATGTATTCTGGCTACTTGTTGACTGCTTTTCGATATCTGGTCCAACCATTGTACATTTCGGAAACGCAGAATTTAGGCTATAAAACTAATTTAAAGCATTTATGTATACGCCTTTAAAGATCAAAAGGTTTTTAAGATCATGAGAAACATACTTTCAGTCAAGTTTGTCTAAATGTTTGAATGTTAAAGTGCTTAATGTGTTGACAGATTTTAGATTTGTAACAAAAACCCCACCTATACAGTTATGTATGAAAAACAAACCCAGGATCTCCTGTTCAGACCTCACAGGGTAAACACATCTCCTACATGACCAGACAGTGAGAAATCAGGGCAAATCCAAGACTAAGCTTAGACAATAGTGTTCTGTTCACATTTGGATCAATGAATGAGTTGCATCATTGCACAGTTTAATTACGGATGGAATCCAGATTGGAAATTTGTGCGTTCCTGCCACATGGGATCTATTTATAGGCCTTTTGGTTTTATGTTGTTATTTCACATACTGACCACATTTACATGCACATCATCTTCATTGTTCAGATTGTTCTGAAATGCCTACAAGCTATTGGTTCATGTGTTTACATGACACTTACATAATCAAAACAGACTGAATTCTGATTAATAATGGAATATTCTTGTGCATGTAAACACAGTCAGCTCTGTTGAATTGCTTGCTATATTTCAGGGAAAAGTTCACTATGTACTGTATGTGCAACAATCAAATACGTCTTACATGGGACTGTTCTGATGGGGTGGTCTGCCCTGGGTGGTGGGGTCAGATTTAGAAGGTCAGTCATGGCGTTACTTGGGGCAGAAGGGTTGGAGCAACAAGCCCCACATTGTTGCTTTGCTCTCAGAAAGGGACCAGAACTCTGGAAGGAATGTTGCTCCCATATTCCGATAGTCATCTTTCATTTTTGGTAACACTGTGACATGGGGTTCCACAAAGCTGGGTCACCCTGATATTTTGCATGTCTTTATAAAGCTGACTTAATGCTTTTTATGAAGTAGTGGCAACAGGATATGATTAGACACAAAGGTTCAAAGAGGACCTATTATGCTTGTTTACAATTTCAACTTTCTTTAGTGTGCTGTTGCTGTTTGAGCATGAAAAATGCCTGCAAAGTAACAAAGCACAAAGTCCACTCCAAAGGGAGTTATTCCCAAAATTAGTAAGCAACTCATTGAAACGCCTTGATTGTAGAGTTTTCAAACGAACACGTCACAATATTCCTCATTTAAATAATTCCGCCCAAGGCATATAAAAAAAAAAAAAAAAAAAAATGCACGAGGCCAGGTTGAGTTGTGCTAGAAGTGTGTTAAAACTTGTAACTAGGAAAGGGGCTTGATATTTCTCAAACATACTCGAAGCGGTTGACCAATCACATCGCACTGGTCCAGCTGACCAATCAGAGCACATTACGCTTTTCGGAAAGAGGGGCTTCATAGAGACAGGAACTAAACAGAGCGTTACTGACAGACTTGGAAAATAGGTGCTGCAATAATGTAAAATATGTTGAAAATAATGTGTTTTTTGAACATTCAAACATGAAAACCTATTCTACCAGACCCCAAAAACAAAATCAAGACTTTGTAAAAGGGTATAATAGGTAATATTTAATAAATAGTTACATTTATTAATCTAATAATCAGAATAAACTATTTTCTACCTAGTAGATAGTTATAATTACCTTTCATCAGAGCAGTGGTTACAGGGTCTACTAGGGCTATACTGAATTATGCTTCTGTCATGTGAACTTTGCAGGGGTACAGCCAAAAAATTGTTAGCAATTGCAGTCATCAGCAAAAAAAGGCCAAATGTTCACTCAAAAATGAAATTCTGTCATTATTTGCTCATGTCATTCCAAAACTGTATGCTGTTTTTGTTTTTTGTTTTTTTCCTGTGGCAACACAGACATGTCTTTACATGGCTTTTTTCTACTACTTTTATGGTGTTTACTTGCTCGCAGACACAAGGGTGAATATGTAATGACGACAGAATTTAAATTTTTAGGTGAACTATTCCATTAATGTTGCATTACTTTGATGACGATGAACCTGTGGCATTCATTTCATGAGAGGAATGTGCATTAATTTTTAGAAGATTAATTTACTTTTTTAGTGAGACTAGAGATCTCTGCTACTGCAGGTTCAAATGCATGTAAGAATGAGCATGCCTTAATAATTTTTTTCCCATTAACATTTGGTTAAGATAGAACTTGATTCCCTGGGGGAAATCAGTGTGTTATTATTTTTAATATGATTTTAATCATATAAATGCTGAGCAGTGTGCAATAAGTACAAAATATAGGCCTTGCATGCTTAATGCATTGGATTGCAAGAGGATGTGCAAATTAATAAATATGTGCATATGCTTTGAATGAGAAGATTAGCTCAGAGATGTAGATTTGAAATATAAATAATAGTAAATATTTGAATACTGCACATACTTTCAACCATAAACATATTTGGATCATTCTGCCTTCGCCATGTCAGAATGATCTTATCTAAGTGCACATTACAACCATTTTATTTTTAGGGTGAAAAACAGGATTTTCTTTAAGCTTGACTTGTCATAATGGTCATAATCAAGTTTTAATTGTGAATGTTGGTTGCTCAACTTTTTTTGTACGCTTTTTTCAACCTGATCTTAGGGGAAAACTTATTTTATGCTTTTATGAGGTAGCAATTTCGTATGAATTTGAATTGTATGAAAATGTATGATTTTTTTGGGAAAAAAAAGTAAGCCTGAAAGTCCACCTCTACACATAACCGCGTCACTGGGGCCTAAGCACTGGGGCCTCAGACATACCTAGTCACCCGATTTAGCCAGTAATTTGCCAAAACGTAAAATAGTTATGAATTGATATGAGATTGTGTTGCCATTTTTTTTGTTCTGTCGATAAAGAATTGCGATCATGCAGGTTATTTGGGCGACAGGCTTAAACAATTTCCCATCATGCTGTGGGGCAGGACATGCCTGATAAAATAGACACATGATTCATCATTTACACACCTAATACACATAATTTGCTTGTTTTGCCAATAAGTGAAAAAGCAAAACAAAAAACACGAAATTGCCAAACGCATCTGTTTCGTTTAAATCAAAATCACTTGAACGCACGTCATGCCATAATTACAAATTCCAAGGAAGACTTCAGATTACATCACAATGTTTGTAATATTCTATAAGCCGCATTACTGCTGATATGAAGGAAAATTCACACTGCAAGAAATTGAGAATGAGATTTGATTGACTGGTTGTTGTAGATCACAGCTAACCAGCGGTGCCCAAACCTCTTAGGCTTCCTTTCATCCCTCCAGTGGAAATAAATCACACAGACAGATCTGTGGTGGGATTAGAGAGGGGTGGGGAAGGCCGTCAGGAGAAGGGAGGTGGAAATTCCAGGGATTTGGATGGGAGGGAGTGACTGACTAGTTACCTGCACCAGGTAGATCCATAGGGAAAAACTATGGGTTCATGTACTTGTTTATCAGACCACTTGTAAGAGCACGGCATGAGCACTGAACCTACTTTAGACGGCGTAATAAAGCACCGCTCCCTTAATGGGATTCAGCAAGGCACACCCCAAACTTCCTCTTTCAAACTTGTCAGAACAAAAATGTGGGATTTTATAAATTGTGGTCGTGAGTTTATAAATCCTAGGGCTGATTTGGGGTTATGGAAAGATGCTTACACTTAAATCATAACATATACTTGTATTAGGAGGAAAGAAATTCCAAGCACACATTGTGCATCTAAACATCTTTGATGTTTTAATGTGTTTCCTATCTGCAAGAATTTATGCCTTGCAGTTGTGTGTTCTTTTCTGTGTTAAAGTGGCACTATGACTATACAGAATTGCAAAAATAGTGACTGTTTTCAAACAAGTTTTTCAACACTGTACTGCAGTGATGTATTTTTGTAGGCCAACTTTGAATTTCCTCACTCTGGTTCCCTCTACAAAACCCCAGGATTTTTCCATAAGCTTTTGGATTATTCCAGAAAATAAGCTCTGTGACCAACAGAAGTTAATGGTTCTTACACGTTTTGTTCAGTAAGGTAATCTTCACAAATTAACACAACTTTTTTGAATTTTAAAGGCATTTAGCTAAAACCTCATTAAACAAATAATCTGGGATGATGAAACTGGAAATGCAAAAAAAAGGCTAACTTATAACTTTCCACATTGTAGGACTCGTTCCTGCAACACTCTATATAGCTATATCCGGCCTAGTCAGGCTGCTCAAAAAAATTAAAGATTACAATTCTATTGCCACTAGTGGTGCTTTAAAAGAATGAGATTCATTCTTCAATTTACCATTAAAAAGAAGTCTATGGCCTGTTTACACCTGGTATTAAGATGCGGGTTCTAAAACCTTTTGCGCTCGTTTACTTTCGACCATTTCCAGAGGTAGTCGAAAGCTTGAATGTGTTCGAACAGCCACAAAAGACCGTCTACTCTCCGCCTACTGACCTAACGCGTAAACATTATGGGAAGCGCGCTGACGGGATTTAAACTTTGTTGAATGAAGACCCAAGTTTGGTTTGAAGACGAAAAAACTTACCAAAGTGGACAAAAGAGACAGATTAAAACACCAGGCGTAAACGGGAATGTGTCTCCCTCGTCTACTTGTGATCCGATCGACCAAAACACATCTCAATACCAGGTGTTAACGGGGCCTATTAGATTTTATTCTAAGTCTTCTGAAGCCATACAATGGCTTTCTGTGAGAACTTTTGGTCTATCACTGTCTGTAAAAGACATGCATGAAGATTCTTTAGAATGACATGAGAGTAAACAAATATTCCATCATTCCAGTGTTAATGCTAATCTATTTCGCCACTATGGCCTATTTATTGTCCTATCTTCCTAACCTTACTGCATTTTGCATTACATTTGCACTCTGTATATAGATTTTCTATTGTGTTATTGACTGTACGTTCTACGTTTGTTCATTTCCCATGTGTAACTCTGTGTTGTTGTTTTTGTCGCACTGCTTTGCTTTGTCTTGGCCAGATCGCAGTTGTAAATGAGAACTTGTTCTCAACTGACCTACCTGGTAAAAAAAAAAAAAAAAAGATACATTTTTCATTTTTATTCCTTTTAATTATGCCTCTTTTTGAAACGGGGACTTGTTGTTTTCAGAGTTCAGATGACTCTTGGCAAGTGTTTGCTGTTTTTATAGCCCATTCCCATCCCACTGGGATATTCTGGATGATCTGTCAGCGCCCAGCTGAAACACATTCCCTCCTGTCAGGGATTCAGCTCAATGTTTTGGTCTTATCTCAGCGCTCGCTCGC
Organism: Squalius cephalus; assembly: GCF_949319135.1. Lineage (NCBI taxonomy): Eukaryota > Metazoa > Chordata > Actinopteri > Cypriniformes > Leuciscidae > Squalius > Squalius cephalus. Next base: position 5,802,069 of record NC_137130.1, read on the forward strand.
AGTATTCCTGTCCGACTGCCGCAGAGAACATCTAAAGGGCCGAGCTTCTCTTTCCCCAGTAACGCCATTCAGCCATTCCACACACGGCTGCCTGGGCTTTTGTGCTATCGCAGAGCGATTGTGCTGGACACAAAAGGTTCCTGAGTGAAAAACATGGCCAGTCAGGTGTAGGAACATGTGCCGGTTAAAAAGTCATCTTCAGTTGTGCCTCACCCCTCTTTGTGTTTTTTTTTTAAATGGCGCTCATCTCTAACTTTGTGGTCAGTGTCATGTTTGTTTCTCCATGAATGCCTTCTTTTATTTTTAGACCCTTAGCCTCTAGCTACACATAGATTGAACAGGTCAAACTCTACCTGTCAGAGCGATCTCTCTGGGTGCGCACTGTACGGTTTTTGGCAGCTGAGGCAAATCTATAGGGATTGTAATAGATTTGTTGTCGTTGGGGAAAGTGTGCAGTCTTGGATCTCTCAGTGTACTGACTGATTAATTGGCTTTGCAATGGATCTTAGCATCCGATGGAGTTTTTTAGGTCGCAGTCCCACTCCTACACAGGCTGTCTAATCAAAAACCAATTAAAGAGGTTGGGGTGTTCGTGAGAAAGATAAGAGATTTGTTCAGTTAAAATGATTAGCTTGATCCTAGATTTTCTATATCACATGCAATTTAAACATTACATTATTATACATTACATTTCATACTTAGTATGAAAATTGCTCTGAGAATAAGCACAAACGACATACCTGAGATTTTTTGATTTACATTTTTGAAAATTCAATTGTTGTGTTCAGTCTATTTTCTATTTTCAATTTTTGATTTTTGATTAATTGATGCATATTTCCCTTACATATATTGCATATTTTGTAAGGTAAAATTTTTTTTTTTCAAATATCATGTAATTTTAAAGATTTATTTTTTTACATTGAACACATGCCCACACGCACACACACACACACACACACACACAATTTGATTTTATTAAGTCTTAAATATATGTAATATTATTTAATACATATTAAAATCAAGGACTAAATTTAATGCTTTATGCCCAACAAAACATTGTATTATTAATTTAAAAGTTCAAAGTTCAAGTTTTTGAAAACTCTACTCTTATTTTCTCTGTGTAAACGACAAAAACACAAATTTTTGAAAACAGTGACGTCATGCGCATGCATGTTACGTGTTCAGTTTATAGAAGTCCTGGCAGCAGAATACAGCGTTTTTAGTCGTGTTTGTGGATCTGTGCGAGTTGACGGCTGTACACAAAAAATGCAAAGGCGGGAGGGGGAGGCAAATCTTTGCCGTTTTTAGTATATCGTTGTCGTGTAAACGTACCCTTAGATTACATCATCTAACTCTCATTTAAAGTTGATCTTTAAAACATGAATTTAATAATGTTGTTAAATGTGAGCTTTAGCAAATCTAAATTTGAAAATCCATTATCAATCTGTGCATCATAATGTTGTGATGCCTACATTCACTTGTAGCATTTAAACCAATTGATTTTTTTTTATGTTTTATTATGGTTGAAGCTTTTGTATTGCTCTTTGTGTTGGATTGGCTTGTTCTTGCAGATTCATTGGTGGTATAGGTTTTCTAAAGGAAGTAAGAGATAGAAAGAAAGTCCTCCCGTTCTCAGCCCTCCCCCTCAGCGTTTGTGAAGCGTTGTTCTGAAGAACGAATGTTGTGTAACACCTGGGTTTGAGTCTTCTTTGTGGACTAGCATGTCATGCTTGTTAACGTTGAGAGGAAATAGAAGTGTAGCACAATGCCAGGCTTAGCATGAGGGGAAGAAGGATTTTTATTGCTTGTAGAGTATTGAAATGGACAATCATTTTAACAAAGAGTCACTCGTCCAATACATGACAGGGTTTACAAAGTAAATATAACCCTCAAGCTAGTGCACCAAACTTCAGAAATAGAAGTTATTTAAAATAATTAACATCAGATTTATGAGAAAACATAATTGTCTTTTAAACTCATAATCAACCAAGTTATTTTTATTTCAATGTATTTAGTATCAGTTACTAATGAGAAGCACATATTGTAACATGCCTTGCATTTCTGAAAGCCAAATTTGATACTGGTCCTGTATCCGTTTGAAGTCCATGTAAAATATTATTTGGTTGTCGGATCACACACTTTCCATTGTGACGGTGTTTTTTTGGCCTGTTCCAGAGAGCAGAGAGCAGAGAGCAGATAGGACACAAGCCAGCAAACTGTGAAATTTGTTCCATCATTTGAACAATTGCAGCCTAGTGGGTTTCATTCAGTTAGTTTATGTTCTAGATAGAATTAGATAAATTAGGCATGGTGCTATTGTGTTCCTCTCCAAACTTTACTATGCTTTTATTCATAGCAAAATGGCTACATGAACTGTCTCAAGGTTAAGAATACGAAAAGTGATTAGGTGTTTTGCTAGCCATAGGTTATGCTCAGTATGCATTAGTAACTTCTTAGTGAATGAATGTGCTGTGTATCTTACACTTTATACTTCCCACTTTTCTTTAAAAATAATAAGTGAAAAAGTGGGGTTTGGTTTTGATAATTCAAAAACATTAAATCAGGGGGTTTCAAACGGTTGATTCAGTCCGTTACTCCTAAGGCTCCATGGAAAATGTGAAAATAACAATATTAAAAAAAAAAAAAAAAAAAATATATATATATATATATATATATTTAGGTGCTGTGAAAACCCCTGCATTAAATTGTATTTTTGCCCTTAGAATATTCTGGTGCTATTTGGTCATTTTTGATCAAATCATTTTGCTTTATTTAGTTATTTATTTTAGAATTTTTTACTTCATCAGAATGGTACGTAAAGGTTTTGGCACTTGCTGTGTGAACACACACACACACACACACACACACACACACACACACACACACACACACACACACAAATCATGGACATTCGAAAAAGTAAAAATTCACACTTGTATTGTTCACATTGGAAATGAATGGGAGACAAATTTCATTTATTGGAAAGTTTGGTACTGCACCCAAACATGTTACTGAAAGCTCATTTGTTTTTTTTTTAGATATCATACACAGATTTGGAACACAGCTTGTTTAGATTTATGGCTTTGATTTTCTCACAGTTTTAGAGTAGAAAGTGTTTTGGAAAATATGTATTTCATATACAAATTTAAAATTGTATTTTTCATAACAATGAATGTAAAATGTTTTCAAGTGCACTTTTTTTCACTTCATAAATACTCTGCCAAGTGTTTTCTTTAAAAAGAGACCAAAATAAGTCTGTGCTCCAAAGCATTACAGATTTATGACCGTTTAAGATGGTAATTTCACTTTCAGGTCCATGCTCAAAAAGTGAATAAATGGATTATAACTACTGCATAAACTTATTTCAGTACCATAAAATCACCTAAAAATATAAAATATTAAATAAAAAACATTAACGAACTAAAATATAGGACAATCATGTCATTAAAAAAAAAATTAAAAATTCGGTCATTTTTGAACATAAGACTCCATTTCACGACAGACATCATGAGAAGCGACGATACAGTAGCTTTCTGTTCAGTGTGTCAGATGTTGATTCAGTAACCGTTCCATTTGATTCAGTGAATCATTCCTCAGACTGATTAAGCTTTTAGTATGATTCCTGTTCAGGTTTGTTTTTGTGTGCAGCTTGTGACATTATTTTATTGTCATTAAGATATTACAGTTTTATTACTATTTTGAATTGTTTTTTATTTAATATTTTTTTAAGTTTTCATTTTAAAATGTATAGTTTTAGTAATTATATTTTAATAGTATATAATAGTAATTCAATTTTATTTTTTAATTTTTAATTTCAAGTAATTTTTTCTTGGCATGTCTTTGCTGTACAAATAGAAATATTCATATGTTGGTATGCTATTTTGAACCGAGCCCATATTCTCTGAATCACTCCATTGAATGAAGTGTCACTTCCTATGCATTAGTGTTGGGACAACAGCACAGATCTGTTCGACACAGTTACCGCCTGGTTTGCGTTGTGACAGACCGCCAGCAGGGTTTCCCCTCCCGCCTCCGCTCTGTAATTATCTGATAAGGTATGCGGTGCAGTGAAAGTTACCCACAATCCCTCCCCACATTCCAGTGTCCTGCTGGCCAGCAGAAAACAGTGTGTTCTCTGTGTAGAGTACCACTGACCTCTGCGCCACTCCCTCCATACTTTAATGAAAGTATCAATGCTTCAGGAACTATACCTGACCCCTGGCAGACCTCTCTAAACACATACGTACGTGGACTGACACTTTTTGTGTTTGGGCATACTTGCTTACCTGAGGTTATCTGTCCTACCGCATTAATATTTATTTAAAGTTAAGATTACGTTTGAAAGGTCAAACTGTCTCTCTCTTTTCATTAGAAAACATTTCTGTGATCCAGGCAGTGTAAACATGAAACCCAGTGAGCTTCCTGTATATAGCATTTTTAGTCAATTCACCTTTATTTATATAGCGCTTTATACAGGCTTGCTTAGTTGGGGACACTTAATGTTCAGCAGTATTATTGACTCGACTGCACTGACACTATTGACAAGTAAGAACTGAACTGAACTGAGCTTGATGATGACATCACTGTTTTCTGCAGCTGCTTTATAGCCGATTAAGCTGAATTGAACTCATTCCATAATTGATGAACTTTTGACAGTTATTGAACCAAACTGAATCAACACTGAACTGATTTCAGCTGAATAATGGCTGTTTCTGTCCTTTTAGAGCTGTTTTACAGCAGATTTGAATTCTGTTTAACACCGTGTCCTAACTACACGCGCCACAACGCCACGGCACATGATAAAAAATATCTTTTCCATGTTAATCAGAGTTTTTGTCCTAACCAGCAGTGACGGCGACACGCAACGATTCTATTTTAGAAACGGTTTCTATTTTTCTGCGACGTCGCGCTGGAATAACAAACACAAAGTGTGGCAATGATAATCTCAGGTACTGTTTATGTGCTTAATTTAATGTTAAAAGTGTGTAATGTGACTTTGAATATCATTTAGTGCTCCAGGATAATTCACCTCAGATCTTGAGATGAAACAAATGGAAACATGAGCGCTCAAACTGTGAACAAACAAGTGTATTCTTTGACAAAGATTGTTTTAGTAACTCCAGTAGCCTAGGCGATGTATTTGAATAATGTTTAAATTGTGTAATATTTGTGAATTTAATTATGTAGCCTACTTATCCATTATCTTGCAATTGCCTTCAAGATCTCTGGTGCTGTGCACTTGCCGCGAGAGCCCGCCCACTCGCTGTTCTGATTGGATGTGGGTTTTGATTGATTTTGACGCATCTCGCAGTCGCATCACGTCTAGTGTGAACAGACAAATTATTTGTCACTGGAATCTTATCGCATCGCGTCTGGTTTGGACACGGTGTAACACTGTAAAGCCTCTATATAAATAAAGGTGACTTGATTCGACTTGAATGAGTTCATTTCGGCTATAAAGCAGCTCTGCAGAAAACCGTGACGTTATCATCCAGCTCAGTTCAGTTCTCATCCAGTAGTGTCAGTGCAGTCGAGTCAATAATACTGCTGAATATTAAGTTTCCCCAACTAAGCAAGTCAGGTGACAGTGGCAAGAAACCCAAACTCCATATTTGACAGAAATGGGGAAACATTGGTGAACGGGGCTGTTTATAATTTATTATGCAGAATAGTAAAGAATTTTTGTTTAGTATCTTGTTAGTACAAGGAACTTTAAGTGGAATTGGAAAAAATCCCTAACAACTCACAGCCTTATATAGTTGTCACACACACTTGTGAGAATCCCAAAGAAATATCTGGTTACTATGGTGAGAAAATACAACTTTTTATACTTTTATATGATAGAAAAAAAAAAGTTTACTTTCAGAATGACTGCTGAAGGTTGAATAGATTCCAGCCGAACCAATGCATTTCTTAAAGGGAAATTCTGATCCTCAATTTGTTAACATGTTTAACATGTTTCATTCTACTAGTTGCAAGTTCAAAAGCAGATAATAATAGGCATCTGATAGTGTTTGATTAAATAAGATCCTCTAAGGTTTAGCTGACTTTTAGATTACAGGATGACAAATATGTGCTAGAGTTACATGAGTTAGTGATGTTTAAGCTGCCAGTGGAGTGTAAGTGAAGGGAATGCCAACACAAAGGACTGTACGCTTCAGATTACTTCATTCCTTCACTGAAGGCCTGTGTGAATGAGACCGATTTGAGGATATCGTTTTTCCCATTTCCCAATGTTCACGCTTGGCTTGAGCAGAAGGAAATTATAGGTTGCTTGACGTCAAAATCTTGACAATCTGCTGAAAGCTGAGAAAGGGATTTGCACATTACCGATTTCATTCACTTGAGAAAAAAAATCTAGGGTTGGTTGTCAATCGATTAAAACTTTTAATCAAATATTACGTTATTCTGATCAATTACCCGATATTTGGTGAGAAAAGCCTCCCAAATTAAGATCATTCAAAAGCATTAAACTGAGGGATTTCAAACTGAGGTTCGAGGACTCAATAAATAAGAATATTTTACAAATATTCTTTTATCACATAATATTTTTATTTTATTTATTTGTTTATTTATTAGCCATAAAGGCACTTACAGTCTTTATTGACTTTAGAGTATTGTTTGAATATTGTCAATATTTTTGCTATATTTCTATATCATTGAACATAAATCTAGCACTGTTTTTGTTTTAATTTAATTTAATTTCATTTCATTTTAATTATTTTTGTCAATATGCTACATTGAAAGCCCTAAAAACTTCATGTCGCAGTTCAGGTTGGGGTTTGCAAGGCGATGCGGAGTGAGTGAGGCACTACGTGCAGCAGAACTCTGGGATGGTCAGATATTTCTTTCAGAGTCTGGCTTTCAGGACATTACAGACCCACTGATGCAGAAACCCCTTCACAAAGACTCTGTCAACAGAAGATAATGGAGTACAAAAGACTTTAATACAGTCACTTAAAGCTACTTTAATGCAGCTCGGGCATCGCTTTGAGGATGAAATGACAGTCCACATGATCGATTAAGGATTAAGGGCAACTGTATTTTTTTCCCAGAGTTACGCTTGCATGCTCTCTTTGTGGGGGTATAACAAGGCTTGTCTGACTTAAACACCTCTTTTGGCTCAAGCCTGTTGCATGGAATGGACAGAATGTAGATTCTACGCAGTCGCTTCCGTCCAGCTCTGTCTTTTTGTCTGTTGATGAATGTGGCTTTTATTCTTGATGTTTGTTGACACTTTCCTAGTGGAGGGATTTTCTTGTAGGCTTTCTAATACTTGGCAAAGAGCTGAGTCAATCGCACTTGGCAACCAGGAACTCCTAGGACGTCCTGCTCGTCTGCTTTTGTGGATTCTCAAAGGCCTGTGGGGTGATGGACAGGGTGCAATGCTCTCATAAAGCTCATCACATTTAGACTGATATGCCACATTGCTGATGTTAGGGATCACCCAGTTCTAGAGCCTTCTTGTTCTTGTAGAGGAGACGACTGTTGAGTCATGAGGTAATTAGAGGGGTATGGCCATCCAGGTTGGTCTCGTGTGTTTTTTTTTTAACTCTGGGAGAGGGTTGTTTTTCTCAGGGATCATACTATATCCCTTGGTCTGACATGCTGCATTTACTTTGAATACGCACAGGAAGAAAGTCCCACTTTTTTTCTTTCCATTTCACGTTGTGTGAAATGTTGTAACAAGCCAAGGCAGATAATTTTAGTTGACTTGCACGGACTGTTTTTAAAGGATAGGCTTGCAGACTTCCACATTCCGTAAAATAGTAAAGTATGCACAGTGGAATTCTGAGTCCTAGTGGAGAAATACCAAGGAAGCGTGATATAATCTTATTCAAAATTTCTTAATTTTGACATTTCACATAACTGCGTTAAAAATGCATATTGAAAGTGCAAAACAAGGCAAATTTTTTAGTTACTGTGTTCCAAAGAATTTTTTTTATTTGTACATTTTTTATAATTTTTTACACAAATAAAGATATTTTTCATGAAATCTGCAAGCTTTCTATCCCTCCATTGACAATCTACACAACTGCTCCTTTTAAGCCCCAGAAAGGTAATAAAGACATCATGAAAGTAATCCATGTGACTCCAGTGGTTTGTAAATAAAGTGGTCAATTATGTTTTTTTTTTTTTTTGCGCAAACAAAGTACTTGTGTTGCTTCATAAAATTGAGGTTAAACCACTGGAGTCACATGGATTACTTTTATGATGTATTTACTACCTTTCTGAGGCTTGAAAGTGGTAGTTGCGTAGCTGTCAATGGAGGGACAGAAAACGCCCATACAGTCAACTGTAGCCATTGACTTCCATAGTAGTAAAAAAATACTATGGAAGTTAATGGCTACCGTAAACTGTCTGGTTACCAACATTCTTTAAAATATCTTCATTTGTGTTCAACAGGAGAAAGAAACTCATACAGGTTTTGAACAAGTTCAGGTTAAATAAATTAATTTTTGGGTGAACTATCCCTTTAATGTTAGAGATTGTTTTTGTTTGCTAGCCACCATTTCTATCCCGCATGTAAATGCTGGACTGATGATGTAAAACCCCAGACGAGTCTTCTTGCTTGTGTCCGTTTTTTAAATGCGTCTTGACTGCCGTACATTTTGACATTAATGACAACTGAGATCCTAGTGTGACATGGCTTGCAGCTGGGATCATATTCATACAGTCTGACAAGCAACAGTTGTAAATATGAATCTTACAGTGTACACACTGCAGTTCATTAAGTGAGTCAGGTGTTGATTCAGTTGCTGCTCTGTCTGATTCAGTGAGTCAATTCAGTGAAGGATTCATCAGACTGATTCAGACCTGTCAAAGTGTTGTCCTTTTGAATGATTCATTAAATGAATAGTCTCATAAAAGTAATTAGTTAATGAATAGGACTACATTGGATGCACTGTATGTTTAGAAACTTGCACTAAACTTTGGGATTACCCAAACGGAATCAGGTTGCAGTACATGCAATGCAAAAGGAAAGCACAAGTGTGCCACACCTCTGTAATTAACACACATGTGTAATGTTGTCATCCTGATCTCTCTTTATAGAGCGAACATGTTGCTCTGATTGTAACATGAGCTGGAGCGTCTATTTTCTCTGATAGCTGTGGGGAAATGTGTGAGGATATCTCACATTCACATAGCGGCAATTGTTTAGTGAACAAAGCAATGCATTGTTCATTGGTCAGTTGTGAATCTCTAAGGTCATTGTAGTCTGTGTAATTATGTGCCTTGAGGAATTGAAAGTAGCCTGATGAGGCACGGAATAAGATCACGCTCTTTGTGTTTGTGCTGTACTTGCCGCAGGCTTTACTCTTCACAGAAGAACTTGTGTATACAGTATGTGGCCCTACTAGAGATGGGCATTCTGGTCATTTTGTCTACTTGAGTACAGATAAATCAACCTTCCATTTGTACTCTTTTTGTAATTGTACAGAAGCTTGGACTTTTGGGTTTGGAATGTATTTTTGTATAACTTGCTGCTTTCTTTTTCAGGGTCTCATGCTATGACTGTCATGTTTCTAAGAGGGTGTATATTAAGGGTGTGTTCACACTTGGCATGTTTGGTTGGATTAAAATGAACCCTAGTGCGATTGCTCTGTTAGTGCGGTTTATTTGAATACGTGGGAACGCTGCCATCCGAACCCTGGTGTGCACCAAACAAGCGGACTGAGACCCCTGAAAAGATGGGTCTTGATCTGCTTCCAAACGAACTCTGCTGCAGTTCGACTGAAATATGAATGCTGAAGCAAACCTGTTTTTTTCTCTTCATAGTCGTGATGTTGCCCATCACAGGCATCAGAACCGCGTCTCCTCACAGCAGATCTGTGTTTGTGTGTGTGATGGAGGGATTCCTGCTGCTGTTTTGACTCCTTTACGCATTTGATTTTATTTCGGCTACCCACACACAGTTCCATAAGCTCCATACCAAAATACATGTAATAAAAGCCGACCAATCAGGTTGTGAACACATCCCTATGCCTTTAGGTTCGGTATCTTTAGGTTCAATGTTAAAATGCCAATGTGAACGCTAAGCAGACCAGGACTAAATGAAACCAAGTGAACCGAACTACAAGTGTGAACACACTAAAAGAACTATGGTATAGAAATGTTTGTCTTTCAGTAGTTAAGAGTTAAAAAAGAAAGTCAAGAAATTCAGTTAATGCATTTTTATAATTTATAATTACAGTCACGTCAGAGTAGTACTGTGCTAAACGTTTATATGAGTTCATACTTGAATTTTTGTAACACAGACCATCTGGAGATGATGAAGATATGATCTGTGAAGAAAGCATTTGTTTTGATGCAGACATGTGCGTGGCTGTTGATGCCAGACAGACAAAGATTATTTGTGCTGTTTTATAGCACCTATTCAGGTGTGTTTTACACCTGTGTGCCTTTGATCTAACACTTCTATGATAAAAAGGGCTTATCAGACTATACGAGTCTTCTGCTCACCCACCTCGCTGCTGAGATGACAAACTCAAGTCAGCAGCCAAAAGGTGGTGTGGCAGTGCCTTCTCATTCAGCAATTAATGTAGATCTCAATAAACATAAGCGTAATACAGATAATACACACTGTGTGTGCTGTCAAGACAACAATCTGATTGGAAATGACCTTTCACTCAACTCTGGTCCATTAGCTATGAAAGCCTGTTTCTGCCAGAGCAACAAATAAAATAGATGAAACCCAATTAAATGTAAGAAATTTTGTTTTGTTTTATTTATCTGAAACAGACTTCCATATGTATTTTCTTGCTGGCACTGTTGGATTTTATTTTATATTGTTTTCTTTATTTATTTTTATTCTGAAAAAAACTTTCAGAGTATATTTTCTTGTTGGCTCTGGTGGGTTGTTTAAAAAATAAAAAAATAAAAAACTTTTTTTTTTTTTTTTTGTACTCTGTCTATGTGATATTTGTTTTTGAGGCTTACACCTATTTTGGAGCTTAAACAGCTGTTTTACATCTCATTAAGCAGACCTGAATGCACTGAAATGAACATTTTGGCAGATACCGATAACCGATAATTCTTTATATTTGGAAGAACCAAGCACTTCTACATAAATCAAATATATACAATACAGTAGCCTAGTTTGAACCAGTGTAAGATTCCTTAACATTTACAATTAATTTTACACTCCTATGGCCAACTTTCTTTGTAAAAAAAAAAAAAAAAAAAGGCAAAAGAAAAATCTATTTCCTTACAAAGAAACAAAATAATTCCTAAATAATGCAAACAAGTCATTGGAAAACACATATAACGATTCAGAATGCTTGTGCCATGGATAAATAAAATGAAATAGCTTTTGCATGGACTATAACTGTATTTTCCTTTTCTGAGTGATTCCAATCATATTTCAAGCCATTCAAAAGTGCACATCTGATGTGTCTCAGCTGAAGGAAATAATCCATTATTTATCAGCTTTAATAAATCTGCAAAAAATTTTTATCGGTCTGATAAACATAACATTAAAAATGAATATGTATCGACTGAAACCGATATGGTGGCCATGCATTCCTAATTTTAAGATTCATAATTGCATTTGTCTTATCAATGTAATGTAATTGAAATGTGAAAGATAATTAAATATCCCTACCTATAGGCTAAAACTGTACTTTATAATTCCATGTAAGATTTGTAGGATTTGCTGTGTGATGAAGGTCAGGTCGGTTGACAAACATAAGAACAGAGCTAACAGCGCTTTCTGTTATCTGTTCACAATCACTGAAGGTCACCTTCAGCCAGACGCTCGTGTCTTTGAGCCAAACGCGTGATTGACTTCAGAGAGGGACTTCAGTTTTACAGCCGATGAGGCTTTTGCTTTTGTATGGCAACTGCAAATAAGCCTGTCGGCTGTTTTAATAGAATCTGTCAAGCAGAAGAGGCCTGTGTATCCATCACCAGGACCGAGACTGCGAATGCTCAATATTGGAGGATTAAAACGCTTTATGAAATGTCTGTGTAGCAGTACTGTAATTATAATCGTGAATGCTGGAGATCTACTTTGCTAATTTCAGTAAACCGTGTGCGGTGTAAAGTGCTTACTTTGGTCTGAGAGGCCCATGGCATGTTTTCCATAGTGTTTTTAGTCATCTCCAGATGTACGGTTGTATAGTGTTTATCTGATGTCTAGAGACTTCAAAGTTCTTCTGCAATGAAGGAAAATAAACTGAGCTTCATTCCAGCCTTTTTGTGGTGCCACAGAAAGTCAAAACACCTCTTTCTCTCTTTCATCTTTTTTATTTATTTATTCACGGGCGACACTTTAACATTGGGGTCATTTCTATGCAATATATTTTATGTGCTTATGTATTTAATAAATTGGATAAAATGTCCTTTGCACAATTTACAGATTTTAGTTAAATATTTAACTTTAAAAGATAATTACAGAAATCAGTAATTTCAGAATTTGATTAAGAAAATGAACTTGCTCATGTAAGTTACATGCTAGTCTTGCGTAGCCAGACCTTCAAGCTAGCGGCAGATAGCAGCTTTCACTGGCCAAGGACCGCCCATTATGACATCTGACTGACATGTAAAACAACCAATCACAGATTGTTTTGTTCAGAATCAAAAGTTGAAATCCCTATAATACCAGTCCAGCTTGTAAAACTCTTGGACATATTTTAAAGAGTATATGCCGTGAAGTTCACACAGTCCATCCAGCGTTTAGTAGGTCATAAGCGTTCATCACAGCTGTAAACACAACGGCTTTCTTTTTCCATGAGGGGGTTTGGCGTCACAACGGCTTTGTTTCCTTGCAGACCGTTAAAGACCATGACACGCAGATGACGACTTCAAAACTCCTGAAGTTTTTCTAATTTTGTGTGCCTTGTGCATCAGACGTTCAGCCAACGGTCTGAGACTAGCTACATGCTAATGACTAACTTTATTTCAAATTTTTTTGGCTATTGTGTAAACAATCAAGTTATAATTCATAAAGTTTTAGCGTTCAGAGTTCACCAGGTACTGCATAACAGGAATGACCCATACAAATTTTATTATATCTGTCAACTAAAAGCATTAACAATCAGGCATTAACAGGCTGTGGCGTTCCTCACTGTTGTTTCATTTATTGCAGGAACAAGGCTAAGAACTGCATCTTGTGTGTTTTAACACGCACGACTAGTTTGTGTGTGCTCGCCAGGCAGTAGCTGATGACGCTGAGGTGAGGAGTGACTGAGAAGCAGGTGGTGAAAACTGATGATTATGGTTTTGTGTTCTGTGATCAGTGAATGACATCTGGCAGAAGTCACTCACTACACCTGACCACACAGTCAACATCACAGACCTGCAAGAGATATATATTTGATGTTTGTGTTTATATATGTATTGGAATCACTTCCACCTTATAGTGTCAGTAAAGCCTTTTTTAATGGTTGTTCTTAAGACAATAAGACATTAGTCACTGGCCACAAGGTGGAGGTATTGTTAAAACAAAGCACAATCACCATTGTTGTGGTCAAGCTTTTGGTCAAGATTCCAGAGCCAGTGTGAGGGATTCCATTGAATGTCCCCGGATTCTATGGAACGACAGATCTTATTTCACGATAGACATACTAATATATAGTAAATATACCATATATATATATATATATATATATATATATATATATATATATATATATATATATATATATATATATATATATATATATATATAGAGAGAGTTCAGATGCAAAAGCCTCTAAGTGCCATCTGAAATTTTCTTCTAGAATGATCATTTTTATAAAGCTTGTTAATTTCACTTAAATGACAATTAATAGGTACTTTTCATTGCCATTTAAGTGAAATTACTGAACTTAAATATACAAGCTTGTTAAAAATGATCATTCTAGAAGAAAATTTCAGATGGCACTCAGAGGCTTTTGCATCTGAACTCTTCATATATATATATATATATATATATATATATATATATATATATATATATATATATATATATATATATATATATATATATATATATATATATATATATATATATATATGAAGAGTTCAGATGAGGTCAGACTATTGGAACAGCAATTTTGTGCAGGACATATTGGGGCTTCAATTATTTCTTTATTTTTGTAGCCCACAGGCTATAGTTATGTCACATCTGAAAGATAAGTAGTAAAAGCCACAAAATGTTTGATTTAATAGGGTTATCATTCCATCGATCACTATAGGAGATTTACCAAAAAATGTACTTGACATTTGGCTTGAAATGTCATATTGTATATATTTGTCCACATTTACTTTTCCACAAAAGTTTTGGTTTATAGGAGGCTGACTGAAAAAATATACTGACAATTAGACTATTTATTCATTGTAAAGCCACAATTTTTTTTATTTCATAAGGACTTTATTATAGGAGGTTCACTGAAAAAACATTCAACTCGAATAATTTGTTCGTTCGTTTATTCGTTCATTTATTAATCTAAAGCCACAGATTAATCTGTCTGTCTGTCTGTCTGGTAACTGATGTATATAGTCATTATATTGGGGAGACTCCTCTTGAAATCTGAATAGAAGTGGACACAATACAGCAGATGCATAGTGCCTCAGCTGACCACTAGTGATTGCTTCACTGTTGTTTGGCTTGTTTGTTATGCGGTGTGATGGCGTACCTCAGGAGCCAGTGTAGTGGCGCGTGGTCCTGCCCACATCACTTCCTGTCCAGTTACGAGGAGGAGGACTGGGCCAGAGGTTACTATAGTTAGCTGCAGCAGGTTGTTTTGTTGTCTAGCTGGAACGTTTCCTGTGGGTGAGGACAGTGTGTTTCCTGTGCTGTGTGTGTGTGTGGGGATTTTCTCAAGGTGCTCACAGTCAGGACTCAGGACTCAGGTTCACATCCGACACATTCACAGCTGACCGGCACCGGGGAACAGTCTGTTCTGAGAGAGTGCTTCTATTTATACCCTCCTTCACAGGACTTTGTTGAATTCAAGGCTTGTCAGGCATGCGCACACCATAACACACACAAACATATTCCGTAGTTAAAGATGACATGTGTGATTTCTGCGCCACCAAACGAAATTGCAGTCTATTTTTTTCAGCAAATCCATCCATCCATCCGTCCTTCCGTCCGTCCGTCTGTCTGTCTCTGTCTGTGTGTCTGTAACAACAAAAAATTGTAAAACAAAATTGCGGAACAATCATTGAGATTTTGGAAAAGTTAATATAAATCCTACTGTATGGCTTTGTGTGAGGAACAGACCAAAAGTCGATATTCACTTGTAATCCCTCCCCCCTGGCAAAGCTTAGATTAAAAAATGGTGCATTGATGATGGTCACACCAGGATTGATGTCACTGACAGCCGCCAACTCAAATATGTGGAATGGAGAATGAAATTAGAGAGTTGCAGCGGAAGGTGAAGATTTGCAATAAATAATTACATTTATTTTGTTCCTCGCCCAAAGTTATTCTTTTCACTGAGCATTCAGTCATCATGATTGGGAATTTGGGGGACTTTTCATCATTCTCTACTGGCAAACCATGAATCTAATAAGCTACAAAAAAAGTTTGTGGATGTAGCTTGAAAGCTTTAGCAATTAAAAACCATTAATCAATTTGTACAATAACAGTATGTTGGCTCATATGACGACACATACAGTATGTCTGTGTGTGTGTGTGTGTGTGTGTGCTGGCGCAGATGAATTTGACTCGTCGAGGCAGGAGCTTGATGTTCTCTCCTCAGGGCACCATGTCACACTGCTTTCGCCAAATGAAAACATGGTCAACGCTCAAGGGGACAGTAAATCTACCTCCTTTAATGGAGGACGTGTTCACAGAATGTCCTGTGACAAGTCTGCCCACAGACGTGTTATTTAATACCTGTCGGTGCATAGAAAAGAGCAGCCTCTCCCTTATATCTCACCTCTATCTGTCTTTCACACTTTAATTTAAACCTGAAAACAACAGGAGATGATGTTGAGGTGTTCAGGCATTCATTAAAGCGCTCCCCCGCTGCTGGTTATGGGGTTGTGACCCGTCTGCCCTTTAAATTTCAAGTGGCTCTCACCCCTGACACATTCACCCCGTGCTAATTCTGCTCATGGCAGTGAGGTTTGAAGAGCTAATGCATGCAGGCCTGGGCTCTGTGCTTAACCCCCTCCCACAGGCCGGCCTTTTGCCATTTTGATGCCTGGGTACAGATTTATAGATGTACCACCTTGGTAACCATGGGGAACCGTGTTAAGTGGCTTGGCTTGAAAGGCATTGGCTTATCTACTTTACAGCAGTACTGACATACTGGAAAATACATTTCTGACCACTAGGGGTGCAAAAATAGAAGTTTTTAATATATATATTATATTATATTTAATATTTAATTTATATTTATTAGATCAAATAAATGCATGCATGTATGTATTTATGTATGTGTGTGTGTGTATATATATATATATATATATATATATATATATATATATATATATATATATATATATATATATATATCTATATCCATCCATCCATCCATCCATCCATCCATCCATCCATCCATCCATCCATCCATCCATCCATCCATCCATCCATCCATCCATCCATCCATCCATCCATCCATCCATCCATCCATCCATCCATCCATCCATCCATCCATCCATCCATCCATCCATCCATCCATCCATCCATCCATCCATCCATCCATCCATCCATCCATCCATCCATCCATCCATCCATCCATCCATCCATCCATCCATCCATCCAAATTCTGCACACTTTTTTTTTTTTACAATTTAAAATAACTGTTTGATGCTCAAGAAACATTTATTATTATTATCAATGTTGAAAACAGATGTTTTTTTCCCAGGATTATTTGATAAATAGAAAGTTTAAAAGAACAGTATTTATCTGAAATAGAAAGCTTTCGTAACATTATACACTACCTTTCAAAAGTTTGAGGTCAGATGCTTTTACATTTTTTTTTGGAAGGAAATTAAAGAAATTAATACTTTTATTCAGCAAGGAGGATGCATTAAATTGATTAAAAATATATTAAGTAAAGACATTTATAATGCTACAAAAGCTTTCTATTTCAGATAAATGCTGTTCTTTTGAACTTTCTATTCATCAAAGAATCCTGGGAAAAAAAAGTATTTTCACTAATTTTGGGGGAAAATATGCAGAGTGAATTTACACGTTAAAATGGATTAACTAGAGCTGAGAGTATCTCAGTTTTATTGAGTTGTGTTGTGACAGCAGCTAATTATATTTTACACACTTTGGCTTTTGACCTCGTAGAGTCAAACACACTGTGTTGATAAACTTGTAAATAAGGCCTCCTATTCTAATAATGTCATGTCAGAGCCATGTGTGGGTGGCGGGGATGATCGTCTGGTCAGGCAAGCTTGGAAACTTCTGTAAATGATCAACATGGATGTTAAGAGTCTTCTCTTTAACTGTAGCCCTGTGTGAGGCACCGGTTAAACTTTGACCTCGGAAAAAGCGTGAAGGAAAGAAAAACAATGTCGGGCTCCTAGCACACTGCATGTTGTCTGACGATCGCATCCCCCCCAGGAGAATCTCGCAGAAAAGTGTGTGCGAGAATGCATGTGTTTCCTTTCCATGGCTAACAATGCAGCTCAGGAAATATGTCAGAACAAAGGCCAGACATCCAGGCTCTTGTTCTCAGTGTGCACTGCTGAGGAGGGCTGGGATACACTCATAGTCAGAACCGTGAATCCAGTTCAGCTGTATGATAAAAGTGAGGTTGGACTGGTTGACACCTGGAGGTTCTTCTTAGACTCACGGGACAGAAGGCTGTGCGATGTCCCTCTGGACGGTGAGTTGCTTGTTGACCTCTCTATCTCTCTATATGGGCGACATGGAGCATTACAGACTTACGACTAGTGAGAATTGATGACAGAATGTGTAAAAAAAGACATTTACTTTATACATAATATACAGTGCTGTCCAAAAGTCTGAGACTTTATTAAAAATCTTTCCTTTTTTTTTGTAATCCTGGAAATAATCAAGAAAATACATATTTAATAATCTGCACTATTTCTAGGTCACTTATCTAAAACTGATCATGTTAAACTTTTTATACAGATTATGAGATGTTCTTGCAGACTGGGGAAATCATGCTGAAAATTCACAGGAAGAAATTACTCTTTAAAACTGAAAACATTAAATATTACTCGTTTCACTGTATTTTCTGGTCAGATTAATGCAGCTTTAGTGAGTGAATGAAAATTGCTGTATTAAATTAGAAACAGGGTTCTTACGATCATGGAAAACATGGAAATGTCAGATTTATTACTTTTGTCATGGAAACAAATAAAATCTTAAATCATGGAAATGTTTAGAAAGTTCTGGAGTGAGAATACATTTTCCTGGTTCTGCTCTGCTGTAAAATACTCCATGAGCTAGATATTGTTATTGTGTTAAAAAAAAAAAAAGAAGCATATTTGATTTGTGAGCGAACAGTGTCGTTTTTTTTTTTTAAATGAATTGGTCAAAACGATTCACAGAATGGTCGGAATGATTTAATCTGAATCAAAGGTATTTCAAAAATCCATATGGAGAGTGTAGTAGAGAATGTATTTTTATTAGTGGCCTTAGACGTTTGGACCCCTCTATAGTTTCACAGAATGTAGATTTATTAAGGTTGATATAATGACCGGAAATACATTTTGTTGTATTTTGATGTATATTATTAAGTGAAGTAGTGTATTAAAACTGAGTTTGAAATATGTTTTTTGACTAGGGTTGAAAAGTGGTAATGGTTCATGATGTGTTATTTCAGTATGACCCGTAACATTACAAAGCGAAGGCTATGTCTGTGATAATACTGATATTTAAATCACAGCCCCTCAGGCTGTGTTTTTCAGCTCTTGTCTTATCTGACTCTGAATCTGGGTTAAGAAAAACAAGACACAAAGTGTAACCAATACGGCTCCAAGTCCCGACATGTCAGTGAGGTTTGCTACAGGACAGGTAGAACAACAAACCAGTGACGATGTTCCTGTTTACTACTACAACCAATGCAGCACCTCTTACAGATTGCCACAGTCTGGGATCATTGTTTGTCTTTTTTGCTGGAGGGCATGAGCGTTTCACAGTTTTCCTGTGCTGTCTAAATGCGTTTGTTTGTGAATGGGGTGACTCTGGTGTCAGCTTAAGATTGCCAAGTTACTCGAAATTGATTTCTGGCTGCTGCTAAGTGGGACAGGATTTTACAAAACCATTCATGTTGAATTAATGGTGCCTCTAGGATAAAATAATGGGGTTTCCATTCCTTGTAAACTGTTTTTGGTTTTGTTGTTGTTTTCTGGCACCTAGGCTTGAGCAAATGTACCCGCAGAAATGACACCATAATAATCATGTTATTTAAAATGTTATTTTTTTCAGTGCACTACAAAATATTTCTCTAACAAATGTAAAGTAGAAGTAGTAAATGTAGAAGTAGCTTGAACAAAAAGTTTTTAGTAGGAGTAGTCAAGATTACTCTAAATGTTGCTAACAAAAGTTGCTTTATTGACCTTATTTACTCAAATCCCAATTTTCCAAATTGAGCCATCTAAACAATGTTTTGCAAGGTCCCAGCATGCATAGCACCTTGAAATAATAATGTGGGAAATATTATTTAAAAATTATCATTGCTTTTACATTTTACTGGCTTAATGTATGCTGCTGTAGCTGTCATATAGTTTAGAGTTCCTATTTTTACTTAATTCAAATTGTTTGATCTCATTGTGTTTGACATTGCATTGAGGTATCTGTGCAGTTTAATATATTTATCTATCGGTGTAATATGTTTGCCAGTTTTAAGAGGCAAATAATGCCCATGTCATGTAGTGAGCATTGAAAATCAAACATAATGATAAAAAAACAAGGTTTGTAGCTCCTTGCATTGCTAAATGCTAAATAACCTTTAGCTACTTAGAAAGGAATTTCATGAGATTTTTCATGAGACTACTTTTTTTGAGTTTTCAAAAGTTGTTAGTTGACTTAACTTAAATTAACTGCATAGGTTGACTAAGTCATTTTTATTTTACAGTGTAGGTTATACAGTAATATTTGATTATTACTGTAGTTTGGTGGATAAATGCACAGTTCTTGATGGTGCATGCTGATAGGTCCTTAACTCAATCTGTTGCAATCACATCATTCTCTATTGGGCACAGCTGATTGGTTCCTGCTGTATCAGTAGCCAATGAGCTCGCTGCTCAACCTTCAAATACTTGGTCATCATTTGCTGTAGCAGTCCAGCACACTTTCAGAAACCCTCCACCTTCCCCAGCTCCACCTGTATAGATCTGCTACGGGTAATTTGCTTATGCAATATTGTATAGCAGCAGTATGTCTTACTTGCTCACAGCAGCGTGTTGTGTATGTATTGGCAGTAGCAGCTGCAATAACCAATAACCAACAGCATCAGCAGTGTAGCAGATCTATTCCGGCAAGACCAGACATATAAACATTGTCATAACCATTATGCCAAACACTCAGAGTTGTCATGACAGAAATTGTAGATTAGTCATAATAATTGGTGTTTCACCAATTCTATACATTGTGATTGCTGTGCAGTTTGAAGGACAAACAAAATTACATTGGGTGGAAGGAACTTTAAACAACAGTCCTGTCATTAGGACTCTTCCCCACATTGTCTGCTTAGTCCATTAGCATCAGTTGCCACCAGTCATGTTGGTTGGTCTGAGGAAATAAGCTGCTGATGAACAAGAGTTCACCAGCAAAGGTTAGAAGCACAGACCATAACAAAGAGTCAGATGACAGATCCATGAAAAGCTTGAGGGCTTTGACAGTGCTGGCATGGCTTCGGCACAACTGTTTTGATGTATCTTGATGGCTTTGTGTTGTGAATGTCTCAAATTCCTGGTCACAGTTCCTGCAGGTCATTGAACCTGGGTCTATTTAACCCTCAGGGATGGTCTTTATGTGCACTTCACACTATAGGAGCCCACAAGTGAAGCATGTCTGCACAAGTGAGGCATGTCTCCTCAGTCGGGTCCTGCTGGAGGTTCTTCCTCTTAGTGACAGGACTTTATGGTGTTTCTGCGCTACTGGCCAAAACAGTGACCTCGGAATTTGCTCTTGGGAAAGAGGTGGTATGGCTTCTGTTTCCATATTGTGAGTCTTTAATGAGAATTGACGCTGAAATATTTTGGATCAACAATGGGATCCAATGCTCTTTTTTTTTGTGGCTGGATGTCTCAAAAAGTTACTCAAAAATAAATTAAAATGGCTGAATGATGAATTGGTTAAAGTCAAAATAAATATGCTATTACCAACACAAATACAGATTACAAAGATTTCCCCTATCCTTCATCTTAGACATCCTTATCTGTCACTGAGCCTTTTATTTGTTTCAGAACAGAAATATTCATTCATAGAGTGGAGTATTACGAGTAATATATATATATATAGTATTAGACAGTGGGTGTTTATTTTCTTTGCTGTCTTGCTCTTTCTCTTGGATGCCTACACAGACACATTATTCTATCTCATAATAGCTTTAATATGATATTTGTGTGTGTGATTCAAAGTCATCCATGGAGCAGGTTATAGTGGGACGGGCTCTTCCCTCCCTCTCTCGGCTTAATGCTTCAGTCACGGGCCAAAACTCTCAGCCTCTGGCAGTGCGGCACACTGCAATGTTCCAGCTAGGAGAGTAATGGGATTAGCTATCTCTTACATAAAATGCTCCCCTGGCAGCCCTGCATGCCCCTCGGCCATTCATCAATGTGGAAAGACACAGTAGTTATGAATACAGTGGAACCAGAATGCTCTAGAGAACAAACGCAGATCTCATTGCAGTGCAGTAAATGAGTTTAGAGCGCAAAAGAGCGTTGTATTTTCACAGGCATTACTGTATTGATGATCTTCAAACATTATGATAAGAGTTCATTCTAATTTCAATAGGTATCTATTTTTGCCAAACATGATACTTTTTAAGAAATGTAAAGTTTGAAAATGTATTAACACTCAGCAGCATTGAAAGTTAAATCGATAGCTGTGGTGTCATCGTAATATTTGCATACTGAATTGATTGGCTCTTTTTTGTACACATATTTACATACTGAATTGTAATTTGGTCTTTTTTTCTCAAATCACATCAACAGAACACAAAATGCATGCTGTGGAGATATTAAAATAGGCAGAAATGAGTGTGCACTATTAAATATCCATTATTGACCTGAATGATTAAAGATCAGCTGATAATCATCACTATAGCCAATATATTTTGCTTCTCTGGCAAGGTGAATGTTATAACAATAAAGCAGTGTGTGTTTGAATTTATACCCCAAGTATGTTGTGCAAGGAATGGTCATCATCTTCTAACACCTCACAGATTCCCATGAGGAAGAGCCAGACCTCACATAACAATGGATGGTGTTTGAATGAGGGATGAGAGAGACTTACTGAGAGAGTCCCTCAATGGCTTTTTACTGCTTCATTCCTTTTTTTCTTAATGGAGAGGATGTGCAAGCACAACCTTCATTAAATGCATAGATGATTACATAGCAGTCTGGGGGTCGAGCCTGCTTGACCCCGTTATGCCCCTCTCTTTCAAGCATTGTCCCTGTGGGGGAATCCTCGGGAGCTGATTAGAAACATCCTCCATTAGAAGTAAGGACCACAACATGTCACAGCAGTGACCAAATCTGCTTTCAAAATGCTACATATACTGTATGTGGAAGTGGAATCAGATTAGCCTAATGATTTATAATTTTTTTTAAAAATTTATTTAATTTTTATACTACACATACTTTATGTGGAATCAGTGTAGCTTAATGTTTTGTTTTATTTGGTTTTGTTTTGTTTTATTTCATATATATGTATATATCCTGGACCACAAAACCAGTCACATGGGTAATTTTTTTTTTAATTGAGATTTATACATCATCTGAAGGTGAATAAATAAGATTTCCATTGATGTATGGTTTGTTAAGGATAGGACGATATTTGGCCGAGATACAACTATTTGAAAATCTGGAATCTGAGGGTGCAAAAAAATCGAAACATTGAGAAAATCGCCTTTAAAGTTGTCCATTTATGTGGGCGATTGTGCTGCATTCACTCACAAAAATAAATGTTTTATACATTTACGGTAAGAAATTTACAAAATATCTTCATGGAACATGATCTTTATTTAATATCCTAATGATTTTTGGCATAAAAGAAAAATCGATAATTTTGGCCCATACAATGTATTGTTGGCTATTGCCACAAATATACCCGTGCGACATGTGACTGGTTTTGTGGTCCAGGGTCACATATATATAGGCGGGAAACGCTGCCTGGCATAGCTGAATGTTCCTTCGTAAGGATGAATCTCCGTTAGGCTGTATGCTTGAGTTCCCACACTCCCTCTGATTAGCTTCCATTCAATAGCGGGCTTAAACAAGCACTTGTTCAGGTGGAGGAAGAGACCCCATGAGCCATCTCAGAGCTTTGATAAGATACTGGCACCAAATATCCTGAGTGAAGAGAGTTGAAGAGGATATTCTTCCCCGTTTTCCTCCTCTTTTGCCTTTTCTTTCCCTCCCTTTCCCCTCCTTTGTGCAGGTTCTTAAAGGCCCACACAGAAATGTTCAATTTCGAGACAAAGGGAGTCCAATTAAAGCTTCATTGTGGGGCTGGTGCGGCCCAGGATACTTTGGCTAATCCTGCTACCCCTCCTCCTATTTTCTTTTCTCCCTCGCTCTCAGTTTGAGAGTGTTCAGTTGTGATAAAATTATGTTTTGCCTCATGCCAGGCCTTTTTGGGATAATCGGCATTGGCTGATGATAACACGTCCATTAGGCCGAGTAACAGAAGTAGTAGTTCCCCCTTCCATGCATTTCAAAAGCAATGAATAATGCACATGTTTCTAATGGGTTTTTGTTTTTGTTGTTTTTTCGGTGAATTTTAAGTTAATATTGTGTAAAATAAGTGATATAATTGCTGTATCTTAAATTGTATTATGCAATAACAACAAAAAGTACATGCCAGTATTTTCAGTCTATTGACAGTATAAATATATTTCTTACTATTCATGTATTTGCTTTGAAACTTTTATTTTAGAATAATTTATGCACTATGGTATTTGTTAAGATTTAGAATTGGCTTTTATATTTTGTTAATTTTGGTGATTTAATTTCTGCTTTTGTGAAATGCACTTTCTGTAAAGCTGCTTTGAAACAATATGTATTGTGAAAAGCGCTATACAAATACATTTGAATAGAATTGAATTGAATTTAGCTTTAATTTATTTTTATTTCAGTCTAGTGATTTCAGTACTTCAACTTTATTTCTTTTCAGTTTGTTGCCAAGGTAATAATTTTCATTTTTTCATTTTAAGTTTTTAATTTATTTTTATATTGTATTTCATTTTATTTCAGCCTAAATTTAATGGAATTCATATATTTAATATTTAATAAATGCAAAAATAAACCTCCTTTAGCATATGCTAAATTAATAAATGTGTTATAGTTAAAATAATTGTGATATTCATCAAGATTAATTTTATGCATAGTCTACGACATTATTGGGAAATTATTGTTAATATTTATTTTATATATTATCTAGTCCTGTTATCCTTTCTACTCTCTTTTAAATGGTGTCTGCCATTGAAAAGTCTTTATCAGTCTAATGCTAGCGTTTAAGGACCATCAAATATCCCGGTACTACTTTTTTGTCTCACAAACGAGTGCGAATGTCAGCATTTTTTGCATTCTACATACTCATGCATATGTTCCTGTGAGCACATGCTCTGGGTTGCTTAATGTCCTGTATTTTATGCATGGATGCAGGTTTTCAAGGGCAGCTCTTCTTTGGTAGAAACTGGATCCTTTGAATGAGAAATTTCTATTCATTAGTCAGACGCTTGTCATGTGTCTCCATTTGTAGACTGTTCAATCCTCTGAATGGCTTTAGGATCAATAGGAGGAGGTGAAAGGGTAATTGATTTCATCGGTCACTGATGTTATGTTGAGGTTTGCATCTATTTGTATATGTAAGAACTGGTACAGAGGTGTATTAATGTGCAGAAAGTGATATTGCTTTGGTTTAATATTATTCTCCCTGTAATATACACTAAACTGAGCATTAAGGTTAAGGGAAACCTATAGATATGCCTATATAGAGTGTTTCAAATCAGTCACTCAGCATATCATATGATGTCATGGTGGTTCACCAGACCTCAACATTCTTGTACAGACATACAGTAGCTATGAGATATGAGAGAGAGTTAAAATTGAAAATGAACCTCCTTTTTGCTGTGCGCACAGAAAACGGGTCTGCGGAAGTTATTCTAGAGGGAGTTATTCATTTTCCACAGTGAATAGCATGTATGGGACTGAGTGTAGCACTGGCTCATGGTGCAGTATCTATAAAAAACATCAGCCGTAGGGCACGCACGCACACACACACACACACACACACACACACACACACACACACACACACACACACACACACACACACACACACACACACACACACACACACACACAAATCTAATTTGATTAAGCACAGCCACTCTCACTGTTTTTCCCACAGCATGCTGAGCAAGCTTAACGGATGGATATTAAAGGCCGTTCACATCCTTTACCTCTTGTCTTTGTTGGTCGATTTCAATTAAGCAACAAAAAATTGGGCTAGATTGCTATGAAAATTATATCTTTGGTTATGCATGAGGATGCAAATATCTTCCTTCAACCTGCAGTGCAGCATGGGACTGTGTAATACTTTATCTGCTATTGCAGTTTTTTGGTCGCTGGGGTATTTTTGTTTTCATGTTTTCTGAGTAGTTTAAATGCAGTGTATGTGATTGACGGTTGTGAATTGATCATTCGTTCCACCACTTCCCAAAAGTGCTCAAATGGATTGAAATCTGGTAACTGTGGAGGCCATTTGAGTATAGTGAAAAAAAATAGCAAAAGCAAAAATTAAGACTCATCAGACCAGGCAATGTTTTTTCAATCTTCAATTGTCCAATTTTGGTGAGCCTGTGTGAATTGTAGCCTCAGTTTGCTGTTCTTAGCTGACAAGAGTGTCACCGGTGTGATCTTCTTCAAGGTTGGACGTGTTGTTGGTTCAGAGATGCTCTTCTGCAGACCTCGGTTGTAACAAGTAGTTATTTGAGTTACTGTTGCCTTTCCATCAGCTTGAACCAGTCTGGCCATTCTCCTATGACCTCTGACCTCTGACATCAACAAGGCATTTTCACCCCAGCTCACTGGATATTTTTTCTTTTTCAGACCATTCTCTGTAAATCCTAGAGATGATTATGCGTGAAAATCCCAGTATATCAGCAGTTTCTGACCAACAACCATGCCACGTTCAAAGTCACTTAAATCACCTTTCTTCTCCATTTCTGATGCTCAGTTTGAACTTCAGTAGATCATCTTGACCATGGCTGTGTCCGAAGTCACCGCATTCATCTAATTAATTTAAAACATCAAATATGTATTAATTATTGTAGAGTTTGTTGTACTGCCTTTAACTCATGATAATTTTAATATCATGCACAGTGCAGATGTGGGTTTGTTTATTAGCTCAGGAACAGCGTCAGGTAGATTAACCGCTCTCAGGGGCCTGCCCTTTCCTTTTCACTATCCTAAACAATGACCATAAAACAATGAAAACTAAGCACTGTGTCTCTCCTGACTTCCCAGAAAAACCCTGGTTTCGAGGAACAAACACGCTTCTAAGGTTTTTTTTTTTTCAGCTCAAACAGGAAGCTTCTCCGTTCCCCACCCAGCTGTCTCCTGCCTTTTCATGTCCGACACTATCAGAGCGCTTCTGTAGAAAACACGGATCTTGTGTGTGTCAAGCGATCGTGTGTTTGATGTCCTGAAGGCATTCACACTTATCAGAGGAGATGGCAGCGTATCATTTCTCTTTCTGTAATGGAAGATAACACAGCTGTCAAAACTGTATTTTTTCCAGATTTTGGATGAAAGTGTTCTCTGGAAAACAGGACACAGCAGAGACCCACCCAGGCCGAGGTTATGTATCCACACGTTTGCAGATTTCCCAGATTTTTTATTTTTTCTCTCCATCTCATTTCCCCCTCATAAAGCAAGCAGAGCCACATCCTCTATGATTTTATGAGTAATACACACAGACACTGAGCGAATGGTTGCATCTGATGGATATCTGTCCATTATTTTTGTGAGGAACTAATTTAATATGGACATCTGCAGGGAGTGGCATGGTTTGTGTTGAGATGGTGCACATTTTTAGGGGGTTAGGGATCGGTCTTAGCCATGTAAAACTGCTGAAAAATCC
This sequence comes from Squalius cephalus, assembly GCF_949319135.1. Taxonomy (NCBI): domain Eukaryota; kingdom Metazoa; phylum Chordata; class Actinopteri; order Cypriniformes; family Leuciscidae; genus Squalius; species Squalius cephalus. The sequence continues at coordinate 5,829,304 of NC_137130.1, forward strand.
AGTTTTAACCAGCCTAGGTCAGATAAACTAGTCTCTCCGCCTGCTCAAGCTGGTTAGGCTCATCTGTTTTACTAGTTTTGGATTTTTGTGTACTTGTCACTGTTTGACTTGGCTGGTAAACCAGCTATGACTTGCAAACTACCTTAGGATGTTTTATTTAGTTTTTCTCTCCAGCAAGAAGTCTCTTTTGTTTACCAAGACTGGATTTATTTGCTCATACAGTATATACAGCATTACAGTAAATAATATTACAATTTAAAAGTACTGTTTTCTATTTGAATGTATATTAAAATGTAATTTATTCCTGTGATGCAAAGCTTAATTTTCAGCATCATTACTTCAATCTTCAGTGTCACATGATCCTTCAGAAATCATTCTAAAATGCTGATTTGCTGCTGAAATAACACTTCTTGTTATTATCAAAATTGAAAGCAGTTGTGCTGCTTCATATTTTTGTGGATTTTTCAGGATTTTTTGATGAATAGAAAGTAAAAAAACAAGATTTATTTGAAATAGAAATCCTTTGTAACATTGCATGTCTGCAAAATTCACTGCAACATTGTGTCACTTTTGATCACTTTATTTAGTTTATGGCATGCATGTGAGGAAAAGTTGTTCCTATTCTACAACCATTTTCATGCATATCTACAGCTTTTATTTGTGGCTTTTGTGCACTTTGATTTGTATGATTTGAGTATTTCCAGAAAAAGGGCTGTTGTGTGACATCCTAAATCAACAGTATCATCCCATTTTGTACAGTGTGCATATTGTGAAATGATACTGGCTGTGCAAGTCTGGCACAGAACCAGACTCTCTCTATCTCCCACAGCCAGTCCGGTCTGAAACCACCACTGAATTAGTCACAGTCCGCTCAGCATCCTACCCAAAAACTGTACCCCCTCCATTTTTCCCAGTGTTCTCAAAAAGAGACTATAAACTGAATCTGTTCTGTCTCAATAAAACAGGCATTCATGCAGAAGATTAAAGGTGTTTGATCGTAGGCACACGCCGTATCCACTTCCAGCTTTGTAATGGATGCATGCTGCATTTACCTGAGAGGAAATTGATACAGTGGACTATAGCAGCATAAAAACCTCATACATGACTGATTTGTATGGGATTCTGTTGATTGATGTCTTTAGTTTAAGCTAAAGACAGGCTACTAGTATAATAATAGTACAATTTAATTTCAAACATTTTTATGTTTTTTAGTATTGGGTTGTAAGTATATCTCAAATATGTTTTTGTCACAATGCATTATTGGATTGATGTTATCCAAAAGGTATTTTAGATCAGTGGACAATTATGATGCCTTAAATTCATACTTTAGCTTTGAATACTGATGTGATTGTTGTATTATGGGATGGTGCAGTTCTATGTACATGTCCTCTGAGTTTTTCATTGGCCATATTTGTCATGTTGTAAAACTGAGGCATCAGCTGTTTCTCCTCAATTCTTCATCTGCTATAAAAACCCTGTGCTTGTTTTGACATTTAGATTTAAGATTCTATATATACTTTCTGCATTCATTCATGGCTAATATTTCATCTACTGCTCTTTTAGTTCATATCGCTCTCTCCATGAGCATAATGTACCCGTCAGATGTGACTGCGGGTCTGTTGTGATTGTGAAATCTGTTATTCTTAATATTCCTAATGAGAGCGTTTACTCAGACAGGCAGAAACGTCCCACAGGGTCAAGAGCAAGCCCATTTTGCAATTTGTTAGAGCTAGTCAATCTTAATTATGCTTCTCCTTCCTGTCCTAACAGGATCTCCCTGGGGTGCTGTACTCCATTTCATCTGCTCATTTCTACATGCCATTTTCCATTGTACCCGTGGATGTGATGTTATGGCATCTTGAATCAAAATGATGTGTCCGCTATAGGGCTGGGTGATATATGTGTTCACAATACATTTCAATTTTGCTTAAAGAAAATTAAGCCCATTTTTCAAACCTTTAAGATTTTGCATTTTTGCACATTTTCCTCCGCTATTTTCATTACGGTAATGCAAAATCTCATCTTTCATTGCTGTACTGCAATACATGTATAATATATGTACACTATGTGTTTAATATACATACACAGTATATTTACATTTTTACAAATATTGACAAATGTTTTAATAGTGTCTCTGATGTAAACTTAATTGGCAAAAACAAAAGTTTGTAAGTTCAATTCATTCTCATGAATCAGTTCAAACTCTCTATTCCAATGAATTGATTCGAAATTCGTTTGAATTCATTATTCTATTCTATTCTATTCTATTCTATTCTATTCTATTCTATTCTATTCTATTCTATTCTATTCTATTCTATTCTATTCTATTCCTCCATTGGTTTTATTAGACAGTTTTAGAGTTTGATTTGGGAAAAAACAAAACAAAACATCACACTGTCATATTGATTATGAATCTTCATTGAATAATTCAACGTTTCTTATGCACAACAAATTTGCAAACTACAACAAGGTCTATTCTATTCTATTCTATTCTATTCTATTCTATTCTATTCTATTCTATTCTATTCTATTCTATTCTATTCTATTCTATTCTATTCTATTCGTCCATTGGATTTACTGTGTTCTTTAGTTAATTCAATGGAATGATTGTTAAAAGATGCATATAGTATGCTTTATTAGGCAGTGTTAGTGTTTGATTTGAATTATGCACATCACTTACATAAGAAAGGGTCGGTTTGTCATTTGAGATTACCTGAAAGTTACTAGTCAGTTTTTAGTTGTATTCAAGACTAGTGTTGTGGTAATTTTGGTCTTGGTGTTTCTCTGTCGGTGATGAACGCTGTGAACCCCTTCCCCCCCCCGGCTCCATTCCCCCTCCTCTCCGCTGCTTCTCATGGCTGGATGTGCACTGCAGCATCCAGAGAGTGAGAGGCAGCTCGCGCTCCATTGGGGTACACCGAATCTGAGTCTCAGAATCTGAGAACTGAGCGTGTGAATGAAGAGGTACTGGTAGTTTCACTTTGGATTCGTAGGCTGCCTTCCTTTTATCCTCGCAACAGGAACATAATTGAATCGAGTGTGCTGGGATATTGTAGAAGGACGTTCAGGGTACGAGGTACGAACCAGGATGGCCCGTCTGAACTGGTGCTTCGCGGCTCTTCTCAACTGGGGGAAATTCCTCTTCTTTTGCCTCTTTCCGCTTAAACTGTCCAGGACGGGGAAGGTAAACCCTTCTCCTCAAGTACAGTTGCATGACCCTTTTTTTGCTTTTCATGTTTACTGTTTTAGACTAGTTGGTGCATTTACCTGTTTGTTGATGACACGGTGTAATCCACACGGTGTCAATCACTAAGAGGATGCGTAGGTTTTTACAGCCACAACACTCTGCTTAAGTGAATGTCCTTTAATATCTGGAGGTTGTGGTACGTTTGAAATATTGCAGCTTGTAAAATGTCATCTCTAGTTCACCGTGTGCTTTTACGGCCACTCAATTGATTATCATAACAATGCACTGCTCGTGTGCATGACTAAATTGTTCCTATTTCGACAGTTAGCTTGTAGAGCTCCATAAAAGTAAATCCTATACCACAAAGGCCTAATGCACTGATCCAATTTTACATCTGTTTACATTCACTTTAGGTATATATTAAATGTTTTTTTTATATAATTGTCCCACATGCTCTTACTAAATTGATTTGTGTTGTACTATAAGTTGACTGCTGAAGTAAATGGGTTCACTCTGCTCTGTCTGGTGGATTCAGGTAGAAATTGGTGTGCGGTTCAGTTTGGTACACTGAAATATTTCACAGACAATTACAAAGAAATGGCAAGTAACATTGAATTAAATGCAATTTTGAAGTAGAAATACAAAAGAAAGACAGTTTTAAAACACTCCAATAATAACTGTTTTATTTTTAAAATCTTTTTTACAGTGTAGTTTCATCTCTTTTGGAGCATTTGGCTTCTCACATCTCAAAACAGTTTGGGTGACTATTTGGTTTATAATGGTTAATATTTGGTTAATAATGGCTTAATATTTCCTAGAAATAAATACATAGAATAGTATTTATACTTATTGCCTCAATATCAATGGTTTTAGGAATTAAGGAACTACTTTTTGTTTTGAGGGACTGTTTTGCCCCATGCTCCTGTATATGTGTCCTCTAATGAACTGTGAGAGGTGCTGCAACTTGTGATTGGGCAATCGCTTCATTTCTGTCTGGGTCATCATAAAATGCAAACTCTATCGGGACTCTTCGAATCACTACTTCGATTGTCTCAGAATAACCTCAGAATGTCTTTGATTGTTCGCACTCGATTGTCTTAGGCATGCCGCTTTGCTTCTGTTAATGGTATAAAACCAACAAAGTGTCCAAAGATAGATCCGTTTTAAAGAAATGAATACTTTTATTTAGAAAGGACACATTAAATTGATCAAATATGACAGTACATACATTTGTAATATTACAAAATATTTCTTCAAATAAATGCTGTTCTTTTGAACCTTCTGTTCATCAAAGACTCAAAGAAAATTTCCACTAAAATATGAAGCAGCACAACTGTTTTCAACAGTGATGCTAATAAGAAATATTTCTTAAGCAGCAAATCCGCATATTAGAATGATTTCTGAAGGATCATGTGACACTGAAGACTGGAGTAATGATGCTGAAAATTCAGCTTTGCATCACAGGAATAAATTACATTTTAAATATATTCAGATAGAAAATGGCTATTTTAAACTGTAATAATATTTCACAATGTTACTATTATTATTTTCTTTTTGTATTTTTAATCAAATAAACACAGCCTTGGTGAGCATAAGAGACTTTTGAATGGCAGTGCATGCAGTTCGATTTTCCTGCATTTTTTAAGTCGCTTTGAATAAATGAGTGTACCGAATGCATAAATGCAATGGCATTTGCATTGCGTTATGAATGTGATATGAGACATTCAGAACTAGAAGTGTATTTTTTAGGCATTATTAATCTTCCTCTTCCTCTACAATCTTATCGTTGCACTATGTCCCTTCATCTTCCCCATCCGTGTTGGCACGTTCGGATTCTGTCAAAAATGATGTTTTCTGGATGATAATCCATGCATGTCAAATGAGCATTTAGCGTGGATAAAGAGCACTCGATATCTGCAGTGTACAGACCATTGTACCAATTCCACATTGGCTCAAGGCCTCCATACAACCACATGCTTATCATGGCTCACTGCAGAATGCTTCACAATGAAGGATTTTGGGACAGTGGTGAATTCTGGTGATATGGTCTGTTCTGCACTCTGAATATGAGACCAGGCTGCTTGGAGAAAGGCCAGAAACGTCTTTGTGCTTGTATCTGCTGGTCTGGCCACAAATCAAGCATCCACAGAGACACCAGACATGTGTAGAGAATGAGGGAGGCAAAAGAGACACGGACAAAAGGGTCAGATGTATTTACGATTGTTCATATAACAGCAGCGGATATTACCAGCCATTGTGACAATGAGGGGCTCTGAGGACGTGGTGAACACTGTTATTAGACTTTTGACATAAAATCTGGTCTAGTTTGCAGCATATTCTAGCCAGAAATTGCTCTGTTAGGACTTTATTGACAGTTTTTTGCACTTCTCTGTGGTCCCAGTAGTGGCAGAAACATCATTTCAGATTTCTGCTTTAATTGTGCATAGATAGCTTGTAGTATTGTGCTGTCTCTATATACACACACACACACACACTGCCATGTGTCAATTAAGAAACAAAGTCAGTATGTCCTGCCCAGCCGTTGGTACATGGAGAGGGTTGGCGGACATAATGTGATCTTAGCAAGCATTTCTCTTTCACCCTAAAATCAATTTCAGGATATTGACATTTTGATTGCAGTCGTTGCTTTTTTCATCTGGCCTTTATCATTGGGCAAGATGAAGCACTTTTCCTCTCATTTGCCTAATGTCCTTTCTGCTCGTAAATTAAACGGCACTCACACACTTGGCAGAGGGAGACGAGTAGGTCATCTGAGATAGACGTAACGTCCTTAACACCATCTCTGATAGCAACCTTTATGCTAAATGCAGACTGACCACATATCACACATATGACATAATCATATATATATATATATATATACAGTATATGATAGATAGATAGATAGATAGATATGTTTGTTTTACTATATTAGTATACCTATACCTCTACACCTAAACCTACCATCACAGAAACATGTGCAAAACACTAGATTTAAATGAAAACTTTTAAAACCCATTTATAAGACAAATGCAAATGTCAACAAAATGTCCTCAATAGTCGGTTGTCATAGGGATGTCACATTTGGACATTTGGCGCTCACAAGTATAGCCAAAACTACACACACACTATTATAAGTGCGTAGAGATCTCACAAGTTTTTTTGAATAGGGCACATGTTACAGCTTAATATGAACATGTATGCTCTTGTTTTCTCATTCTTTAAATCATTGTTCAGAGTGTATTGAGTTAAACATTTACTTACAATGTCAAAGAAAGGAGATCGTCACTGTGGTATGAGTAATGTTATTAAGTCAAGCGGCACTTTTCATTAGTAATAGCAGTGTATTAGATATCAGGTAATTATGTGAGCATGGAGTTCTCACAGTTACTGAGGATGAGATAACACACCCGTGAGCTTCTGATGAGGATCTGGCCCGGCGCTGGTTCCTTTCAAACTGTGCAAACATACATGTTACATTAAAAGTTTGACAAGCAGAGAAACACAATGATGTGGGGGAAAAAAGACAGATTAAACTGCCTGGATTTCCTGAGTTTTCAAGCAAGATAAGTTTGATAAGCCTAGGGTTTGTTCGTTTGCTTTGGCTCTCACAGCAGTGGTATGTAATAGGTTAGAATGACATCAAACCACTGGAGGATTCAGACCCTCGTGTTTTTGCCGATAGTCATTGTGAGAGGAGAGATGTTTACGCTTTTTGTGTTCTGCTGGGAGTGCGTGTGTGTCTGTGTGTGTATGTGCTAGTCCTTTCAGAAAGACCACTCAGGAAAACGTGCTGTTACACGTGAAGTCAGAGTGGGTGTATCATCATTGTTTTCCACGAATGGAAGAGAGGAACAGATGCTCTGTGTGTGTGTGTGTGTGTGTGTGTGTTCGGGGGGCCAGTGTCCATAAGAGAATATTCAACAATTGATGTCACTTCATTGCAAAACACAGTAATTGAAAACAAGTAATGTTTTCATTTAGCTCTCGATGATCATATCTTTCTTAAGCCAGATGCACAGTGTGTGATTTATTATAGTTTTTATATTATATCCTTTACAGTTGTTGCTTGTCAGATTGTACGAACATGATCCTCGCTGTAAGCCATGTCACACTGTAAGATGTCAGTTGTCTTAAATGTCAGACTGTACGGCAGTCAAGACGCGTTAAAAACGGACACACGCAAGAAAACTTGTCCGGTGTTTTGCATCATCAATCAATGACACGTTCGGTGATGTGAGCTGTGTTACACGCGGGATTGAAATCTCTACTGGATGTGGCTTTTCTACTACCAGCCCTGCTCTCCTCCTTTCCTGTCCTCCCATACTTCCTTCCTCTGCTCCTTTAATCCTCATCCCTGTCCTCTAGCTAAAAAGCAATCGCTCCATCTCAGTCAGTACTGTCCCCAGTCTGTACTCGACCCCGTTTGACACAGACTATCCGGTCGGAGAGAACGAAAGAAAGAGAAAGCTTTATTTCCATAATGGAGGCAATACGAATAATGCTTGTGTTTTATCTGCAAGGAAAGACTTTGCTGAAGGTCGAAGCCATGTTGATGCTGTGTGTTCTTCAGGCTCCTCCTCCAGCGTCTGTCACTCAGCTCTGATGCTGTGTCTCTCAGACATGATTCAGTTTGCCTTTTGGTGTGACATTTGACACTTTTATCTTAGTTTAAGGGCATTTTCACACTAGAGCTTTTGGTTCTTTGGACGTCAGAGTTCAGGCTGTTTGCTTTGAGTTAAACAGGTTTTGCACTCATAAAGTGGTATAAAAATGTTTTGGATATTATTCTTACGTGGGCTGAAAGGAAGTGTGACAATGCTGAGAATTTTTATCAGTAAGACTTTATTTTGCAGTGCCACTGTTACATATGAAGCTACTACTGTAATAGCTATAAATTATTCATAATTACATGCAACTAACCCCAAACCTAATCCTAACCCTATAGTAAGTACATGCAGTTGCTTAAAGGGTTAGTTCACCCAAAAATGAAAATTCTGTCAGTAATTACTCACCCTCATGTTGTTCCAACCGCGTAAGACTTTCGTTCATCTTCGGAACACAAATTAAGATATTTTTGATTAAATCTGAGAGTTGTCTCACTCCTCCATAGGCTTTCAGAGGGACTGAAACTTGCTGGCCCAGAAAAGTTATTAAAGAGATCGTTAATATAGTCCAAGTGACTACAGTGGCTCAATCTTAAGTTTATCAAGCGACGAGAATACTTTTTGTGCGCAAAAACAAACAAAAATAACGACTTTATTCCACTATTCATTTCCTTCTCTCTGGGCCTCTAGTTGGTTCACGTAGTGTTTTTGCGTTGCGCGTCTGTGTTACACATCACCACGTAGGCTCACAATTGGCCGAAGCTGGTCATGTGTGTGATGCGTCTGACGTGCAACACAGACGCGCTGCGCAAAAACACTACGAGGCCCAGAGAGAAGGAAATGAATAGTGGAATAAAGTCGTTATTTTTGTTTGTTTTTGCGCACAAAAAGTATTCTCGTCGCTTGATATACTTAAGATTAAGCCACTGTAGTCACTTGGACTATATTAACGATCTCTTTAATAACTTTTCTGGGCCAGCAAGTTTCGGTCCCTCTGAAAGCCTATGGAGGAGTGAGACAACTCTCAGATTTAATCAAAAATATCTTAATTTGTGTTCCGAAGATGAACGAAGGTCTTACGCGGTTGGAACAACATGAGGGTAAGTAATTACTGACAGAATTTTCATTTTTGGGTGAACTAACCCTTTAATCTAACTCAGTACTTAGAGTAAATTACAGTGTTACAAAGACACCTTAAAATAAAGTGTAAAATTGGCAGTAATGTTATTTACAACTGCAGATTCTAATCAAATGCTGCTTACAGTTAGCCTGACGTCGTCATACTCGGATTCTAGTCAGAATGTGAGTCTGATACTGCTCCACTGGGCTGTGATTATGGGGCGTGTTTCAACCGAACCAGGAAAGAAAATGCCGTCTTCACTCAATTGGATAGACCTACAACCAATCAGAGCAACGGAGTAAGTGACGTATGTTTTTCATTCATGTTTCCGATCGACAAATGCCTTGATCGAGGTCGATATCTGTAACAGACGCGATGGCGGAATCTACACATGATGTTTTATAAACCAAGTTTGGGAGGATCACGTTCAAATAATTAGGCTAATCTAATCAACTTGTCATCAAACAATTACCATGTCTACCCTATCAGCATAAGAGGAAGCATATATTTATTCACTGTCAACTCACCTAACATTCCTTGACAGTTTTCAGCATCCCTCCACTCACTCTCGGCTTGTTCTTCCACAGCCTGGAATACGGGGGGAGTGCTTTGGGTTCGGGCCGAATACCGAGCCCGAGCCCTCTCCTCAGACAGCACGCCAAATATGCATTTATTCTATCTGACTTATTTGTAAGTGTGAACTCGTGAAATGTCATTTCTCCAGCGGCAGTCATCTTTGTTGTAATGTAAACGAATTCAACCCAAGCGCTCTTTGGTGACGTGGATGATTACGTTACTGTTGATCATCGTATAAAGCCCGCCCTGACAATTTGATTGGTCCGAACAACTTTTGTTCGGGCATAATAGCTCCTCAACGGATCAAGTCCAGACCAAACTTCCCGACCTAAAAATTTTGTGGGCGGGGCTTAGTTCGGCTGGCATCCAGGCTAGCTTACAGTCACTGCAAAGAGAAAAACAATGACTCGAATCAATACATACTCTACCGTTCATAAGTTTGGGGTCTGTATGGTTTTTGATGTTTGTGAAAGAAGTCTTTTCTGCTCACCACGGCTGCATTTATTGATTAAAATACAGTAAAATCAGTAATATTGAAATACTATTACAGTTTAAAATAGCTTTTTTCTGTTTGAATATATTTAAAAATGTAATTTATTCCTGTGATGTAAAGCTGAATTTTCAGCATCATTAATCCAGTCTTCAGTGTCACATGATCCTTCAGAAATCATTCTAATATGCGGATTTGCTGCTCAAGAAACATTATTATTATCAATGTTTAAAACAGTTAATATTTTTGTCAAATCCATGATACATTTTTTTCTTGATTCTTTGATGAATAGAAAGTTCAGAAGAACAGCATTAATTTGAAATAGAAATCTTTTTTTAACATTATAAATGTTTTTACTGTCACTTTTGATTAGTTTAATGCATTCTCATACTGAATAAAAGCATTTAAAATGTAAATGTAAAATACAAATGAATTAATTTATACTAATTTACAATGAGTTACCATTACCATTGACTGAAAAGAGCAAAAGCTTGTTTGATAGTACGACTGACAGTAAACAGTTGCTAAGGTAGATGTGATGTCAGTAATGTGTTTGAGGTTTAGAGAATCGTCATCTGAGCTTGTTGTTTCTCAGTTCTCATCATGGACACTAGGGGTCACTCTGGCAGCTCTCGTCCTCTCAGCTCATTGGTCTATGACACAGAAATGTACAGGAGGCCTTCTTTTGCACTCGATACATAGGTTCCTATAATCACTTCTCCAGACTCATATACTGTGACGGAGCGTTTCCTCCCACCGCTCTTATCTGACTGTGTAAAGCTGTAAAGTGGCATGTTGACTGTGCTAATCTGTGTCTTTGTGGTGACCTCTTCTTCCCCTCAGTGACTTACAATCCATCGCATGCAAACACACAACCTGAAGATATAGTGTGACGGAATTTTTTCTGATATTTGTCGGAAATAATGATTGCAATAACAGTAGTAAAGAGATTTATTTGAGAGAAAATGCCTGTTTAGTTGGTGCATATTATTATCATATTAGCATATTACTTTAAGTCTATAGTGTATTTGGACCTTATTTCTGTGCATTGTATGCAGTTTACACAGATTTAGAAAAGAATCAAATGCAAGTCACATAAAATAGACAACAACAAATGTGTCATGTTTGTTGATTTTGGCAATTACATTTGCTGTGTGTGTGTTAGTTGTCCAAATGTGAGCAAAAATGAACATTTACAGTGACGGCAGAACACCTCACTGGCATTTTCATGTGTTGTGTGAAGAAATGCTTTGACTTCTTGCAGCACATTGTTGAGAAAGCATTTTTGGTTCACCATGTCTGCACCTAAGAGACTTTGAAGGTAGTTCATTTTTGGTCAGTGAGGACAAATTTGCACGTTTTACAAAAATGCCATGTAAACTATATTGCTCCTGGTCATACACCCTAACTATATTTGTGCTGGCACCTGTGGTCTGTTGTGGGAGCTTGAGTTACTCAGTCATGTTCTCATGTTTCCATTACGTTTGCCATTACAGTAAAGACTGCTATTTTCATTGTTTTGGCCTCAGATAGAGATGTTGTTTGCTTGTAAGAGCACTAGTGATGGTTTTGGGGTCTTGGAGGGCTGTGTTTCATTCTGTACACTCTATGACTCTGTTCAGGTATTAGACTGCATGCTATGACTTGGCTTGAAAATAAACAAGATCATTTTACCCAGGCACTAAGAAGGCCTTGACATCCCATATGCAGCCATATAAATATACTGTATGCATGTGTATATATGAAGAGTTCAGATGCAAAAGCCTCTAAGTGCCATCTTAAATTTTCTCCTAGAATGATCATTTTTATCAAGCTCGTATATTTAAGTTCAATAATTTCACTTAAATGGCAATGCAAATTACCTATTAATTGTCATTTAAGTGAAATGACTGACCTTAAATATACAAACTTGATAAAAATGATCATTCTAGAAGAAAATTTCAGATGGCACTTAGAGGCTTTTGCATCTGAACTCTTCATATACACAATTTAAAATAACGTTGTAACAAGTTTTCATATTAAATAGTTTTTAAAATGTAATTTCTTTCTGTGATGGCAAAGATCAGAAATCATTCTAATATGCTGATTTGCTGCTCAAGAAACATTTATTATTATTATAAATGTTGAAAACAGTGTTGTTGCATGCAGTTAGGTTTTCCAAGTTATTGGCTATAACTGTTTTAACAGGGTGAGTGGGTGAACACGGTAAAAGGGCCTTTTTTTCAGAGGAATCCCCAAATATGTAAAGGATGAAGTAAAAACAAAAAGTAAAAATATACTTAATTCAAGATAAGTTTTAAACCACTTTTCATGTGATTTGTTGAATTTTTTAATTGATTCATACTGATTCATGCAAATTAATTGAACTTACCAATTGTAATTTTGAAATTTTCACTACTTAAGTTTGAGACAATATTTAAGGTGTAATATCCGAAACTGAAAGGTCTTTATAAAAATGTAATGGCTAAATAAAAAGGCAATTAAAATCATAATTATATTTACAATATTGCTGAATTTATATCATTAGCAGATCATTTGAAATGCATTGTGAATTTAATACCATCCAGCAGTAAGTTTCATTAGCTTCAGCTGTGTTCTTCAAGTTCCTTGCTTCTGTAAAGAAAGGCTCAGCTCTTCAAATCATCCCTTTTCTCCCTGTTTTGACCCCAATCTCCTTTAATGCGCTGCATCTGAGGCCGGATATTATTTCCTATATTGTATTGCTTCTCATCTGATTCATGTTCTCGAAATAGAGCAGAGTGAAAGCGCATCACGACCGTTCTGTGTGTGTGTATATTTAGCCGGTCTATTGACCAGAGCGGAACTCATAAAGGGATTGATCTGCTTGAAGAATAAAAATGGATGCTTTCACAGCCTCAGGCTTTGAGGTGCTGTGGGGAACTGATGTTGTCTTGTGACAAAGTTAATCAAACTGCATGGGACTAATCCTGCACTTATTTCTGTCCTATCTTTTCTCTAGCCTGACTAAATATCGGAGACATTTGCTGGTGTAGAGACTTCTGTCAGACGCAGTGAACTGTAAGAATGAGACCTCAACGTTAAAGGCAATTAATGAATCACATCTCGCTGCTGGCTGTGCATGATTCTTCTACGGTCCATAAAAGTGGACATTTGTCTCATCAGCCTTTGCAAACCTTTCTTATATAGCTACGTTTTTGACTATCAGCAAAAACTCTGGTCCATTTCACAGTTTATTCTGTTTAAGGAGCACACCAATTAATATTGATTAATTAACCAGTCACTCCAACCAACCAACTATCTGATTTTGAAAATGTTATTTGTTTTGTTTATCTATATGTTTTTAGACCTAGAATATATATATATATATATATATATATATATATATATATATATAGTTCTGCTTGTGGATATGTAGTCTGCTTGCCACTGAGTGCCAAAATTTTTTTCTGATTATCTTTCAAATATACCACTAACCTGGTTCATTTTGGCAAATCCACTGATTTCTGATCTTTCTCAAAAGCCATTTTCACTTTAAAAACATTGTTTTCAGGTTGTGTGTAGATAACAACCCTCATGCTGTGATTCACCTCTACCTTTGTTAGCAAGAAGTTTCTGAAGCTCAAAGATTCACCAGGCTATAAATCTACCATGTTTACAGGCATATTTGTGCACCCTGACTGCCTGAATTAGCTTGTCTGTGGCTAATGCAACCCCTAATTACAAATGTGTCCACCGTGTGCCATGATGGACAGGGTGAATGTCCGTGAAAGCAAACAAGACTGACCCCAGGAGAGGTTTCATCTCATCAGTGTGATGGAGGAAATGCCAAGGGATTACAGACATCATCCAGAGACACAGAGACACCCGCAGTGAGACCACCTTCCCCTCCAGCGGCCCACTGAAGGTTTGATGGGACAGTAATGAAGCTCTGAGCTCTGCTCTGCTCTGTTTGCTGTTTGGGTTGCTTGTGTGTTTGATGGCCCAGAAAAGCAACACGCTCACTGCTATCTGGGGCAGAGACATGTAGCCGTGACATTAAAGGAGATTTACAGACCCAGAGGGAAAAAAAATCATTGCTCAGAGGTTGCTCTTTTCAGGCTTGTGGAGTTCTCAATCATGTGTCATTCTCTTAAAATTCCTTAGGAGACATAAAAAGACACATATGAGACTATAGTTGATGTGTAGTAAGAGTGCAGAGCTTTAAACAATAAGGTATAGTATAGCTCAGATCATAGCTTGAAGAATTTGTTTAGAAGTAATTGAGTTTTGATTGTAGACTGTCTAATGCCTATCTTGTCTATTCTGAGCACAGTTTGAGACATTGTTGTTCAAACAATAGTGGAGATGCATGTGAAATTACTGAAAATCTGAGAAGATTAAGTCTCAATTTGCTCTCCATTTAATTTTACTATTTTCTAGGAAAAACAATTGAGATATTATTTCAATTGTGACTTCTTAGGAACAGTGCTTTTTTTTTTAAACTCGAGAGTCTTAATGGAGTTTGCAATGATGTTTCATTCAAGTATTAACTTTGTCTCAGATGTACCGAACACAAACAAGACAACTGCTGGTATGCATTAAGAGTTTTGTGCTATAATATTAATATGGGTAGTCTTGGAAGAATCAGATGAGAAATGTTTGAGTTCATATTGAGATCTGCAACTTTTGATTGCAGACTGTTTCTACTCAATTCTGAGAAAAGTTTGAGATGTCGAGTTTTCTTCTGAAGCTCTTAAGGCAGGGTTTCTCAAACTCGGTCCTGGAGGGCCACTGTCCTGCACAGATTAGCTCCAACCCTGATCAAACACACCTAGCTGTGAGTTTCTAGTGATCCTGAAGACACTGATTAGATTGCTCAGGTGTGTTTGATCAGGGTTGGAGCTAAACTGTGCAGGACAGTGGCCCTCCAGGACCGAGTTTGAGAAACCCTGTCTTAAGGAGACGCATTGCACAGTGAAATTGCTGCAAATCTTCAAGACAAGCGTTTAAGACCATTTACTTTCCTTTTTAATCTCCATTTAGGAGAAACAATTGAGATATTTAAAAAGTTTTCATTTGTGATGTTTCATTCGTAGTTGCCCATAGATCCATTTTAATGCTCAGAAATTTCTCTTTCATAGCTCAGACAATTTGGCTTTGGAAGAGTTTGTTGAGAGACTTTGCAAAGAGAAAATCAATCCATTTACTTAGCCTACCTTTCATCTCCCTTTATAGGAGAAATAAAGAGTTCATATTCAAATCTTAGTCTTTTGACTCTTGGCAATGTTGTTGAGATCTCTTCTCTTATCTGAAACTCTGGAAACGTCACATTACAGAGTCTTTTTCTCAGGAGACATATCTTGAGAGACAGGTGACACAATCCAGGAGAAACAAATGAGACTTTCAAAGACCCTTCTTTCCTGTGGGTATATTTGCCTCCAGGATGAGATGAGAACGAGCGAGCACGCTTTGAGAAAATCTGCTCATGGGGGAGGTTAGAGAGGAAAGCAGGGGGTGGAAGATATGAATGAAAGTAAGACTGAAGAGTGAGACACGGAGAGAGGAGGGGCTAAAGCCGACAAGGAGAGCAGTGGGGAGAAATAAAGAGGCTCTCAGTCACCTCCCCCTCTCTCCTGTGGAGCCGAGCTATACATGACCCCAAAAAGAGAGAGAGAGAGAGAGACGGAGGGAGGGCTCCTGGAATAAGAGAGTGGCGAGGAGGACAGCAGCTCAGTTGATGCAGCTCTCCTCAGCGTGTCATGGATCTGTGGAGTGTTGTGGGACCAGCGTGTGGAATAGTTATGTGTCCTGTGCGAGATCCAGAGGAGAGGAAGCCTTCAGCGTGATTTCGTGATGCCCTCCGTGTCTCTCAGCTTGCCAGCCGCTCTGGCCGGCCGCGCACGCACCTGGGTCTGCCTGTCCTGCATGTTCTGGGTGAGCCGTGGGTCAGTCCACTTCACTGCATGGGGCAGGTGGGATTGGGGGAGAGAGGATTTTCCTGAATAATTCGATGAATTAGATCTGTGCTGGGGGAAAGGGCTGCTTGTTTCATTTTGTATGTCACATTTTAAGTGTTTTGGATGTATTTTCTGGACGTTCACTGTAGCCTGTTGCTCTAGGTTGTGTTTTTAAGGAAGTCGGAGAGAACATTTTGTCATCATTTGTTCACTTCCTTGAAACTCCAAAAGAAAAACATGCCAGAATGGTTGTGGAAGAATGTCCAAGCTGCTCTTTTCAATTCGATGTCAGTGGATTCACACCACTCAGCTCCAAAAGTGACCGTACATGTCATTATTTTAAAGATGATCAGTGATTATCTCCGTCTGAGACATGGATGAGATCTCTCTTTTAGAGATTAAATGGAGTAAAGTGTCTTGTGTCCAGAGGAATAAGATACCAAAGATACCATTACTAAGATACCAAAATCAGAAATTTTAATATGAACCTAAATATTTCTCATCCAATTCTCATATTGATTTTATTTATCTATACTTAATTTAAATGTGAGAAGCAGGTGATTTCATCAAAACTCTGCATTTGCTCTTCTTCATTTAACCTAGTTGTATTGGAGAAACAATTGAGAAATTAAGGAGATTTCACTTGTGACGTTTCTTTCTTAGGGATCCAGAGGAACATTTCAGAGATTAGAGATTATTTATAGATCAGGTAATTTGGCTTTGGAAAAGTTTGTTGAGAAAAAGTTCATATTCAAATCTCAGAGCACAGGTTGAGAAAAGTTCAAGGCCATATTTTTTTAAACTCAAATATTTCTCATCCAATTCTCATATTCATTTTATTTCTCTGTACTTCAATATATTTCAGCAATTGTCTTATGTCTCCTAAAACTTTCATGATTTTTGTCCTTTTTGGAGCTTGATAAATTACCATCCACTTTCGTTGGATGGAAAAGAGCAGCTCGGACTTTCCGATGGGTGAGTAAAAGATGACAACTTTTTTTAATCTTTTTTTGGTGAACTATTCCTTTAACTGTCACTTTTGCGATGGTTGTGCCCCCTCCTTTTTCTCTTTGGACATTCACACATTCTGACCTCTCTGGTCTCTTAATTAGCATTCCACTTTAGTGAATGGAGTGGAAAAGGATCCCAAATCCTCCTTAAAGCTCAGGCACTTTTTGAATATAGTGGGAGCTTTTCAGTCTTCCTTTCAGACTGTGGTTGTGCAGTCCTGCTGCACTGGCTCTGGTGGAATGGGCTTTACAGGGACGAGGACTCTGTCTACAGCTGTAGATGTCATCATACACGGCGAGAAGATGCGGGAAACAGGCGTTCGGAATGAAGCAGATGTGATTTATTTGATAGCAGCGTCCAAAACGAAATCCCTGGGCCCAAACTCTATACTTGGCATGGTTTGATTACCTGCTGTGGACAGATGACATTGTGAATGGAAAGAGACATGTACTTCTCTGAAAAGAAACCTGTCCTGATGTCAGCAGAGAGAGAGAGAGAGAAAAAAAGAAGCAGTAAAAGAGCGGGCAACATCCAATACCTAAAAGCTCAGAAATGCACTTCCTCCAAACTCTGAATTATAAATGACCTGTCTGAGACTTTTAGGACCAGCCGGGCCGGACAGTCTGTTGTTCGTAAATTTCTCTGAAAGTAGTTGAAAAAAGGCATTGAAAGTTTGATCGCAAGAAAAAAAAAATATTGGTAACACTTTACTACAATAAGATTAAACATGTTAACATTAGTTAATGCATTAGGTATCATGACCTAACAATAAACATTTTTTTTACAGCATTTAATAAAGTTAATTAATTCATTTACTTATTCTATTAACCTAAATAAATAAATGAATACACAAAGTTTTAAAGTTTTTTTGATTTGAAAACATACTTTTGTTCATAATTTATATAAATTGTATGTAAAATGTATCATGCATTAACTAATGAAACAAATTGAATCTTAAAGTGTTACCAAGATATTACAGTCAATGCTAAGAGCCATTCACACGTCACAGCCCATTTTACTTCCGAAATATAATGCATTTCCAACTGAAACTGGATATTAAGTTAGAAAAAAATGTAGGGCGTGACTTTTATCCATTGGTAATTGATTGGATAGTGAAAAGTGGCCGTTGCCAGTATGGTATCACGTTGTCAGATGGAAGGCTGAAAAGACTGTTAGTGAAAGACTAAGGTTGGATGAACATGGGCTATTAAACCCTTAATGTTTTGCACTCAGGAAATATGCGTAAAGACCATTGAGACGAGGTGTTGCTTACACACAATCTCTGCCACTCAGCCAATGCAAATATTGACGCATCTTGAGCTGTCTGAGAGGTCAAAGAGCTTAGCGCAGTGATCAATGTCCATTAACACTCTTGATCAGTCGACAGCAAACAAGTTGCCCTGTACAGTGTGGAAGTGGCTGTGGTGCGGTGCCCAATCTGGAACAATTCTGCACTTTTATTTTATTTTATCTTATTATTTTTTATCAAATTTTGTGTATATATATATATATATATATATATATATATATAATCTACTGGTTTGCAGATCCTTCAAGATAAATATTCAAATGTAAATACTGACCTATAAAATAAAGGTTCAGGTAAATATTCATTCCTCCCTGTGCATTACGCTCGTCTCTAGTAGGTCACCTTTGATTTTCTCTGACTAATGAGTCTGTGGTCTTTGAAGTCACTCGGCGTATGATTTACTCTTGCACCTCTCATCATTGTTGGCTTTTGAATTCCACTTTAATGACCTCATGCTCTACAAGCTCTTCATCCTTCTATCAAAGCTGCCTGTGAGGGGCCCCTATAATTTTGGCAAATTCAAAATTAGAACATCTGGTTTGCCTTCATAATGGATCAGCCACAGCTCTTCATGTACTTCTAGGCACGTGTCTTGTACATGTTTTCTGGGTTTTTGTGTGCATTAAAATTGAGCAATAGAGTGCATACTGTGTGTGTGTGTTAGTGATGATTTTGCAGGTAAATAATAATTATGCAACACTGACTGTCATTAGACAATATTCCTGATCATTCCTTGTTTTATGCATTTCCTCAGTTTGCAAAAAAAGTTGGCACATGGATATTTCTTGACATGAGTCCGAAGATGATGGATACTAGAGTTTACATCTCATAATTATGATAATTTTGATGAGATCTCAATGCAGCATAAACTTCAGTATTAAAAACTGCTGTTGGTAGGATCGGTTCAGTTGAATCAATTGAATCAGTTCAGAGAATCAATTCAAAACTCTAATTCAACAGTTTCATTTATCACACTAAAATGCAGGTCTCTGTGTGTCATTTTTCATATACTTAAATGTTTTAGTAAAAAT
Organism: Squalius cephalus; assembly: GCF_949319135.1. Classification (NCBI taxonomy): domain Eukaryota; kingdom Metazoa; phylum Chordata; class Actinopteri; order Cypriniformes; family Leuciscidae; genus Squalius; species Squalius cephalus. The sequence continues at coordinate 5,848,553 of NC_137130.1, forward strand.
ATACAGTATTTAGATGATATAGATGTTAAAGCTACACTGTGTAACTTTTTTAGTTGATTCTTAGCAAAAAACACTTAGTTCTTTCAAAAATATATGTGCTCATTAATGTATATTTACTTCTTTCAAGTAATAAAGTATTCTCTTAAGTTTATAATCTGCCATTGAAAGTACATACGGGTAAGGGGTTCGAATGCCGGTCGCCATGTTGCCCCTCCATCTTTTTTTTTTTTTTTTTTTTTTTTTTTTTTTTGCCCCTCCATCTTGAAACTACATTAGCCAAAGAGGGACATGCCTGTAAATTCAAGCTTCGCCTTTTGCGTTTTTCACTCAGTGACACCGTGACGAATGCGAGGGGGAGATTACTCGCGAGCTCGCGAGTGCCGGCAGATTTGAAAGATAGTGTGGTGTGTGTGTGTGTGTGTGTGTGTGTGTGTGTGTGTGTGTGTGTGTGTGTGTGTGCGTGCGTACTCACATTTGAAAGAGATAATTAAAACGTCAACGCGACAGACAAATCAGCAAGACCATAGTCAATATTGGAGTAACTTTTCCCAGATGGAAAGAGCTCATGAGGAGAAAAGATTTTAAAACGGACGCCGAGGTTGCCTGCTTTCTTCTCGACAGGTAATTCAGCCTGTTGTAATTCATTTGTGTAAATTCTAAGTTTTATAGTTGCTTGTCTAACCATAGCATGGTTGTGCATAACGCCAGAACGACCTCTAGTATAACTTCATCCTCGCGAAAAAGTATTGTTTACCTTGTAACATAAATCTGTGCTGCGACGGATCACAGGTGATGAATAGTTTTAAAGGCGCAATTTTTTAAGCTATATATAAAAAAGGACACTGAACGTTTTAGTTATTTTTAATAGCTTTTACTTTGTACACATTGTAACGTTAGCCTAATCTGATTATGCTGGGATAGCCGATTCCAAGGGTGACGTTTACCTCCTGACATCTGTCCTGTAGTTTTATTCATTTTAGAAGTATTGTTTATTATTGTCATGGATGAAGTGATAACTGGAAGCCATGTTAATCTTGGAATAATACGGCCACCGTAGGAGTTAAAACGCCCTCGGAATTGAGAGGAACAGAAACTAAAATTCATTGGGTAGTCATATACAATTTCACCGCTAGATGGGGGTAAAAATCACACAGTGTAGCTTTAATTTCCATGTATGTTTTATTGGTGCATATTATTTATTTATTTATTCATTTATTTATCACTCTTGTGTTTATTAAGTGACAAACTATCTGAAAAGCATGCTTTATTTTCAACTTGATTTTTGTTGTTTTTGCTCTAAACATTATGAATTCGCTTAGGAATGAGTGGTTCTTCCTAAATCACCATATTAAGACATTCCAGAGCAAATTCTTAAATATTAAAATGTTGTTTATTTAAATTGTTTCACAAACACATTGAGAGGCATATAAAATGTTGTTATAAGGGCTGACAAATGCCACTATATCTTTGTAGCTACATTGTGCAGTCCTTGTGTGTCATTGCACCGGAGGACCGTGTGGAAACTGAAACTGTAAGTGACAGTCCGGAGGGAGTTGTCCCCCTTTCCTCTGAGTACGTTAAAAGCCGTTTAACCTTCTCTGATGATTTATGATGCGAGTCCGACCCGTGTTCACTTCACCGGGCAGAGCTGCTCACTAATCCACTGCTGTCAATAGAGCTGGATTCTGGAATGTCTCCTGATCACCTCCCCTAGTTTTCTTATTAATATCTCACTGTGCCTCATTATTCTGTCATCCTCTCTGATTTTTCCCATGTCTCTCTTTCTCCCTTTCCCTTAATCCTCAGTCTTGCTGAGTTGCCAGTTTTGATTCTTCTCCGTCTTTCAGCATCTGTCAGAGATGAAAGTCTTACTGCATGTTCTAAAGTCTTACGGATTTGATGGCTTGACGGCCTGCTCCCTCCTGGTTCAAAGCTTGATCGGTAAATGAACGGTCCACTCCATAGGTGGACCGTAGGTTTGTCATCTGAGAGGTAAATATTTGCTAGCTGAGGAGCTGTAGTAAGTCACTGAATGCATCTAATGCCTCTTAGGCAGTTTTTGTAATTCATCAGAAACTCATTAATGTCTTGGCGGCATTTCTAGAGGGAGGCCTATCTGGGGAGTCGTGTGGTTTTCATCATGTCAAGCTTTACTTGATTATTCTTCATTGGCGTTCTTGTTTTGTCTCAGTAGGGGGCATTATTTGATGTGAGTTCACTTTGCAGTTCATAAGCAATGCGCAACCAGCATCTCAAATAAACAGGGCTGTTTCTTAGTCTTTGTGAGTGGAACCAAATGTTTGGTGGTTTTGATGGAAACCACCCATCAAAATGTTCTCATTTTTCACTTCTCTACCCACTCAGACTATCATAAGGAAGATACGCTGTATGCTTTCAGATATGAGAGGGATTCCCTTCAATCAATGATCACTTTAAGGAAGTAATTTTGATGTTTGGGTTGCAAGTTTTGGCAATTTGTTCTGAAATCACTTTGGAAATTTATTTAAGATCTTAGCAGGAATTTTTAAAAAAAGCAGAAATATCACTCAAAAAAAAGTTGCTGTTTGGATTTAAATAGGCAAATGCGTTTATATGGATTGGATCATTATTACATTGATTATTATGTTTCTATCATGTTATATGTTTGGCAACAGTTCTTCTAACTCTAATTGATGGAGTGTGTAGCTTTTCATTTCTTAAACAGTCATGTTGGAAGACTCATCATGGCCATATTCCAGGATTACACTGTCAAGATTCATCAGGCTCAAATTGTGAAAGAATGGTTGTGAGGAGCATGAAGAATCATTTTCACACATGAATCGGCTCCTCTGAGTCCAGACCATAAATTCATTGAAAGTCTTTGGGATGTGCTGGAGGAGACTTTACAGAGAGCTGGACTCTTGCATTGTCAATACAAGATCTTGACTTAAAATGTATGCACCTCTTGATGGACATAACATCACAACATTTATTTCAGTCAGGCAGTGGGTCACATTCCGACTCAAAATAAAGTGGCAGGATGTATCAAATGCTCCCTTGAGAGTGTTCACTTCAAGTACTCTGTCTTTTGGAGTGAGTAGGGCCAATGGTTTTCATGTTCAAAATGCAATTTGCCCTGTGTCTGCACACTGTTGTATCTGAGCTTGTTTCTTTACTCCGTAAACATGAGTTTGGTAATGTGAAAATGCAGACCCTAGTTCTCAATCTGTCCTTCACCACTATACATGATTGAAGCAGTGTGGTGTTTTTCTTGCCATTGAATGATATACAGGACTAAGTGCTGTGGTTAGTCACACATCAGCATCACACCAGAGGCCTCGAGACGGAAGAGGTGGTTGAGCAGATGATGAGGGATTTAGCGGTGAGCTGCTCACAGAGACGAGAGAGAGAATGATACCTGTACTTTGCAATCATGTAAACAGTGATAGGGTACCCAGATCACCTGACTGGACCTCCTACATGGACCTGTTAGGGGTCTTACAGATAACCGATCATGTTTTGCTCTTTTCTTTAGTTCAGACTGGTGTGAAGTCCGTGGCCTGATTTTGAATCAAAGTGCCCCTATTTTGCTAATTTTGTTTTGGAGGTCTCCTACTCCCTTTGGATTACATGCAACCAAAAACACTTTAATTTTCTCATAATATACATTACAACACCACAACTTTTCTCACAGTTTATGAAACCGTTTGATAAAGGATTTTGGTCTCTCTAAAAGCGCAGAAAACAAAGTGGATTTCGTCTTCTCGAAATGCAGACAACACAAACCAAACTCTTCCAAGCCATCAGCAACAACTTCAGTATTTGAGGCTGGGTCAAAGTAGATATTGTTTTCGGGCAGCCAATGAAAACCATCAGTTGACTGCAGTCTGCTTATGCAATTTGCACCCTTGCACAATCCCACTCGTCAACATCTTGATCACAATTGTTTCTCAATCAATTCGACTGTCTGAATTGCAGCCCGCAGCTCAGGTAAATACATATATTCTTCCACAAAGACAGTGCCTTTGTTCAGAATAACCAGCCCGTTCTCATTCCAAAGCGTCATATACTGACGCTTTTTACATTTCGTCTACATCGAACGCACATGGCACCCTTTAGCGTCAATATGAGACGCAGATAGATATGGGCCAGAAGGCGCCTCCTAGCGGTCTAACCGTAACCCTACCCCAGACCTAAACCTACCCATAACCGAACAAAGCTCTGTGCGTGTCATATTGATGCTAAAGAGTGCCATGTGCGTTCGATGTAGACGAAATGTCAAAAGCGTCAGTATATGACGCCCTAGGATGAGAATGCGTTGGAATAACATGCTAATGCACTTTTCTTAATATTTCTGCAGTATGCAAATGTTCTGTATGCATGGTCCTGGTTGACCTACAACATTTAACAAAATTTTAATTGCATCAATCGTGACGTCAGGTGACAACAGTGTAGCATACTATTGTTTACAATGTGTATTAACGTAGTCCAAGTAGTTTTTCTAAAAATACTTTTTATTCTGTACACTTCATGCTGAACATAGCCATATGCCAAAGTCTTGTGGCAGACTGTTTATATTTAACTTTGTATAACCAACTCTATTTCAATTCTGGATCAGGAATATGACTCTCAGTTCAGGTTATGTCCCAGGAACCTTATTTTAGCTGCTGAAGAATGACCAAGTGTTGTCTCTTGTCGGCCTGTCCTATATTGGTTAATGTGATTCAGATTTTGTGACCTCGTTTCTATCTCGGGACATCTGTCTCTGTCCCACCAGGTGCTAGATTGCACTTAAAGGGACAGTTCACACAAAAATTTCCACTTCTTTTGATATTGATGTTGGTCCAAATCTGTTTGCTGTTATTGTTTTTGATGGAAATCATTTTTTTAATAATTTTTTTTTACACAACTCTTGCTCCAAAAAACAAACTGAAATTGAATCTGTTATTCACTGATAATTTGTATGGTTTGACTATTTCTTATGTGGTGCTTTCTTGTCCTTTTTGGAGTTTGACGTCCATACTCTTGAGTTGAACAGGTAAAACAAACCTCAATCACACAAAAAAACTAATAGCCAAAGTGGTTTGGAACGACATGAGGGAAAAGTTGAACTATTTATTGAAAGTTTGGCGGTCATACGAGTCTCTTATGAGGCTTTTGAACACTATGTGAAACCATGGACTAGAAGTCTTTGATTTATGGGCGAGCGTCTACAACCCCATTGCTGGCAGAGATCTGGTGTTAGTTTCCTTATCATGCCTCTGAGGCCAGTGTGAATCATGGTAATTGGCACAATTTAGTGTGGCAGGCTGTACTTTCTACTGAGAGATGTAAATTACTGGCAGTGAACTCTGTTTCACTCTGTACAGACGTAGAAGAATGCTTCTCTTCTAATAGCCCTCATTTATTTTTCTGAATTGCACAATATGCGATATTTATTTTCATGAGGATACATGTCACCGAAACAGAACTTTATTTGGTTTTGATAAAGACAGGCTCTGATTGATGCACTGGTGGTCTTACGTGGTGATTGCATCTCAAGTTTCTTTAGCTGCCTTACATGGCTGTGATAAAGATATGATTCTTCAGCATGCTTTTGCCATAAAATACCATTTTTATTGCGTAATACAATTGGATGCAAGTTTCTGTTCTAATAATGTCTGTTTAGTCTTGTGAAATTTTGCTCAAAAGTTTTTTACAAAGTCTAAAATTACAGAGCACGAAAAAAAACATGAGTGTATAAACATGAAGTTTGTAATATTTTATATTACAATATAGTAATATTATTTACATATGTGTTTAATATTATTTACATTAACATTTTTAATTGAACATTTTACAGCATGTGAAGCATTTTTGAGTAATGCCGCATTACTTGATTTGAGGTATACATTTGAGGCCATTTATACAGTATGCATTCTTCAGTTCAGTTTGCACTTTTTTTGTGCCACATTTTTGGCTGTTGCATTTTGTTTTAGCATCTTGTGCCAGGAGCATTATTTTAATACACGTTATTCTCCATTAAATATTCACAATACTTCCTGCAAGTCCGCTCATGCTCACACATACAGTTTAAGCTGAGTTATTGTACAGTATGATGAATGGATATGATTTGTGACAGGTGTGAATGTCCATGACGAGGAATGACTAAGTGTTTTAGCAACAGCATGTCATGCCATCACTCACTCCACGGCCTCTGCAAACACCAGCTTCAGGTTGAGGCATTTATAAAGGTACTTTACTCTAAATGTCAGATTAAGTGAGTAATTTCCTCTTCCGGATCGGCCTCTGCCTCTTTGAAATGCGTTTAGGTTAGATGGGGGATGAGAGAACAAAAGAGAGAAATTGGAATGCCTGAGGAGAAATTTCGCCTAAATGAAAAGCAGGTGACCATCACACAGCCAAGGTCACATTCTGACCCTTCCCCCCTCAGAGAAAGAAAGAGAGAGAGAAGAAATGATGATGGAGTTGTTTTATTCATGACCCATCTAAACCATCTTGTGGTTGTTTGTGGCGAGATCACTCTTTTTTTGACTTACCAAAATATCCCACCACTTATATTCTTACCAAGGCTGCATTCATTTGATGAAAAGTACAGTAAAAGTGTGTAATATTATTTCATTTTAAAATAGCTTTTCTATTTGAATGTATTTTAAATAGTTATTCTGAATTACTGAATTACTCCAGTCTGAAGTGTCACATGATCATTTAGAAATCATTCTAATATGCTGCTTTTGCTGCTCAAGAAACATTTCTTATTATCATCATATCATTATGTTGAAAATAGTTGCTTAAGATTTTTGTGGAAACCATGTACATTTTTTTTCAGGTATCTTTGCTTAATAGAATGCTGAAAAGTACAGCATTTATTTGAAATAGAAATCTTTTCTAACATTATAGATGTCTTTACTGTCGCTTTTGGTCAGTTTAATGCGTCCCTGCTGAATAAAAGTATTAAAAATTATGCACTGTGGTCCAAAAGTTTTTAGACTTCTAGAGAACATTTCTTAATATTTGTTTTCCGTTTTAACACAATTTTGAACTTCCAGTTTCCATATGATGCCTCCATGTGGAGTTCCATAAATGTGTCTGTGGGGCATCATGTGTAGCTGCAGCTCTTGTACTATGATTAAGTGTCTATTCTCAGAGTTCAGGAGGCAGTCGTTTGTCTGTGACTGTGAGATATTGTAAGAAGTGACAAATAAGTAGCTAGTATTCATGGCTTGGCAGCCATGTGCAGCTGGTGAATTATGGGATATCAGCCCACTTTTAGGAGCTTTAGGTGATGCAGACTACCAGTGACAACTGGGATTGTGATGCTCAAGATGGTTTGCAGTTATATATAGATTTTATATACACGTGCGTGTGTGTGTGTGTGTGTGTTTATACAGTGTGTTATACAGTGTGTGTGTATTATGTTTATATAAATATATAAATACATCCAGTATATGTCATGAATGCATGAAATAATCTTAACTCATGTCATTATCAACATTGACCTCGTTGACCATCGTTGTACAACTTCATGATTGACAGAAATTCCAATTTTGTTGGAAGTTTTCTGTTGAATTCTGTGGCTGCATTCTGAGTGAGCCTATCAGGCCTAATGTAATATAGAGCGCTCTATGGCATCATGGGATATCAGCATGCCGCAAGGGCTTTAGATGATGTAGACCTCCAGTGACTCTCAAGAAAGTTTGTATAATTTTTTTCAAAACGTCATGAAATGAAGAAGAACTTGAATTTGTGGTGTTTTCTGTGGCGATATCCCGTGTGGACATGCATATGTGTTTTGTTTTAAAAAGGCCTCATAGGGCCAGTTTTCTAAGTGGTTTGACAGGAAAATCTAAGAAATTCTTGGACTTTAAGACTGATGAGCAAGTAATAGTCATCCACTCACTCACATGTGTGTTTTTAGATGAGGAGCAGTGGGTGGTCATGGATATGTTAGTCGTATGTGAATGCAACATCAGGAAGAAAGAGTATAAAACATTAATGAATACCCGGGACTGAAGGACAAGTTAGAAAGAATGTGACAAGTCGAGTGTAGCCGGTGTAGTTCCGGCAGTGATGGGGGCTCTGGGCTGTGACATCCCAACCGGAATAATGGCTTCAGCAGATCCCAGGAAAAATGACTTAATCTGTGTCCTGAACAGAGCGATCATAAGAACAGTTCCCAGGACTAGAGGTTGACAGAGGAAGACCACCTGCAAACATGTGTAAAGAGGGTGAAATATATCTTTTTTTTTTCTCTATAGTGATTGACTGATATCAACCTGGCTGATGTATTTAACATTGAAATATTCTGGATTGTCTTATTTCAGAAGTATCTGCCTTATGTCACTTCCAACATTGTTGTCAATGTCTATAGTACACTTTTGAAAATTGTCTGTAATTTTTTGTATTTAAGTTATATTTTATATTAAGTTATATTGGCCACCCAGCCCTATAGATATTGGTATCGGATCTACCATAAAAAAAAAAAAAAAAAGAAAAAAAAATATATATATATAATTTTGGCACTACTGGATCTTATGGAAGCTTGTTTCTGCCACAGAATAAAAAAAAAAGTTACTGTGACTTTTCATCTTGCAAATCTGAATTTATTTCTCGCAATTGCAAGTTTATATATATTGCATGCAAGATAAAAGTTGCAATTATCTTTTACATTTTTTTATTCCGTGGTAGAAACAAGCTTCCATATGATCTGGCACTGTAATAAATTATAGTTATGAATTATATGAAAAAAAAAATATATATTTTTTTATACTGTATATTAATATATATACAATATTTAAACAAGTTGTGCTTTGAGGTTTGAGGTCAGCTGTGAGGTTTCTCTGAATAACGCAGATATACTCGTATGTTCAGCTGGCTCGAGAGGTCTGTAATCTGGGTCTGTATAAAATGTGTTTATTGTGAGAACTGGTGAGAATGGCACACTTGTCTTTGCTCGAGGATCGGGCGAGAGCGCGTTTGCACACAGCGGCAGCAAGTTTGACGAGAGTGACGAAAGGCTGTAAGAAAAGCATGTGCGGAAAGCCCTTATATGGAGAGGGTTTGGGCGTGTTTTATGCAAATGATGCCGCTCATTTCGAATACTCCAAATTCACTAACATCAGAACGATGTTTAGAAAAAATTCTTGTGCCTACGAACGTGTTGTGAATTAGGCGGAGATTTTTCGTGAGAAGTACTCCTGTGCGCACAAATACGAAATAATCTACGCAATTATCAGTGAATGAGATGCATTCTTCTGACTATTAGTAACTTTGCAACTACGTCAACTTATTCTACTAACCCAAATCCTAACACCCAAACATACTAACAGTTTAGTCTACTAATACTCTAATGAGAGTTAGTTGACATGTAGTTGCAAAGTTACTTAGTTAGTAGAATGTCTAAAGTGGACTATCAAAATAAAGTGTGGCCTAACATTTAATCAACAAAAGTAGAAAAATCATAATTATAGCATTAGCAAAGTGAAACATATTTATCTGTGAAAGTTATTTAAAATGATTTGGCAGGTTACACGTGTTGTCTTGAAAGGTTTATACATTATCTCTAAGAATATATTATTCTATGGAGAAAATGAATGAGATTCTTCCTTCAGGAACCCTGTAGTGTAATGTAAGGATAGTCTGGGTCTCAGTCGGTGGAACTGTGCCAGCTGTCTGATGAGCTTTGACTAGATCGGTCTGTACTGAGATGGGAACTGGTTTCCGTCTGTCATCCTCACTACATCTCCTCTTCCTGAGGAGCCCCGGTGGGATAGACTGATCCCCGGTCCACAACACTGGCCAGGGTAGACCAAGGGATTGGGGAGCAAATCCCTACACTATACAAACACACTCATCATAATAAATAAGTAAATGAGTGTCTGGCCTTGAGTACAGCTAATATAAACATTTAGGCATTGCTGATTTAGATTGCTTGGACTAGGGCAGATAGTGGTTAATTCGATCCAGATGGAAGGGGTTTTGTGCTACAGCGCCTTTGTGTGAGGTTTGTTTGAAATGCTTAAACAATTGCAACCATTTGACCCAGGATGTTTGGAAGAAAGTGAATTGTCCCTCAATCATCAGTCATTCATGTGTCTCTGCAGTTGGAGCGTAGGGTTTTGGAGAGAGATGGCAGCCAAAAACAGGATCCAACGTACAAGCACAGAGCAACTCAAAGTCTTCTGATTGGTCGAAAAATAGCATCCCACTGTCTGAAATACAGGTGTTATACCTCGTGACACCAACAGTATTTCAGTGATGTAGGGATATTTTCCATGTGCTTTTCCATAAAAATCACTACAGATGGATAATATATTGGTACCAAATCAGCTAACTGCCAATACCTTCCTTACTTACTTACTTATTTATTTATTTATTTGTTTGTTTGTTTGTTTATTTGAATTTATATTTTAATTCATTGTTATACTATATTATGATATATAATAAATATAGTATAATATAATGTATAATATAATATATAATACATATGGGATTTTTTTTCTAACTATTTTATGATCTAGCATGAATTTAAACGGATAGTGATATACTGTGAAATAGATTTGACACTTTAAGTGTTTTTCAGGGACTTTCTAACAAACTTCCCAGATGCCTCGTCCTCTATTTTAATAAGGACTTATTTTGTAAAATTCAAACAGCATAGTTTTTATGTATAGCAGGTTTCAAAAGGAAAATGTATCCATATTTCATATATAAATATTATGATATTGTCAAAATTATTTTATAGCATACAACAGTCCCTCCAGGATTTCGCGATTTTTTTGTGTGATTTTTGCGATCAAAATGACTGATTTTGTGGTGGTAATTTCCAGAAATTTGCGAAAAAATTTGCGATTTTTATATTTTATAATTAGGACATCACATTTACAATAATAGTATTATGTCAGATGCACAATAGTCATACATGACACAAATCACAAACAAAATGCATAAAACTTGTTTATTTTGGTCTAATCAAATTCTCATCAAATGAAAAACTTTTGAAACAACCTATGGGCAATTTTTTTTACCTGACCTATGTAAATATTAACAGCAGGTGTAGTAATCAGGCATGTGATTGGCGAAGGACAAAAAAGCAGGAAAATATACTGAAATTCAATCAGGCAATCATACATTTCACAATTTTATATTTATATATGAATGTCAAGAATTCAGAAGTGTGTATATTTATATAGCCTACACTACACTACACAGAAATAACATACAATTAAATTATGCTTATTTTAAATGTATTGTGCAGACTAGGTATACAAAAATATAGGCTTTTAATAATCTTTCAGTGCGCAAAACCATGAAAATATTAAACGCTTCAAAACAGAGCGCACAAAGCGCGTATGCGCATCGCGGGTGCAGAATGATGTGCTCAAAGCAACATGGAGTCACAGTGTGCAGCGCTGCACAAGTGCGCATTTATAAGTTCACGGCACAAAGCGAAGAAATGTCGAGCGCACAAATCCTAGTGTCTATCTGTCCAACAGTTTATTGATAATTTGTTTCTTCACAGTTTTAAATTCCAGTTATTGTGCGTGTGATACCTTGTCCTTGTGATGTGTGTGATCTAACAGGCACACGGTAGCGCGAGTCGTTTAAAAACAGCAACAAACTCCAACAAAATAAAGTCATTTTATGCAAATACACAGCCTTTTCTCTACAGATCAAGCATTATAATGTGAATATCATATTGGAGAGAGTTTTACCGTGCATGTATGCTGCTGTAACCGGACGAGGCGCGCGCGCTGTTTGAATACTGAATGGAGAATGTTTGACAGCCGCAAAGGAGGGAAAACGAGTTTTCGTAAACTTTAATGATGTAAATAGACTTCTGTCCCTCACATTAAGCTATGAAATAGGCTTCAGATGAATTTGTCACCCAAAAAAAAAAAGCGGGAGGCGCCGAAAAGCGCGCTGTTTGCATCCCTGTACTTGGAAAGGAAGGAAAAATGCATCTCTTTGCCATCTGTAACCATGGTGACGTGCCGCCCGGTGTGGCCCTGTTGCACGGGGACGGCGATTGTGGTTTAAATGCGTTTTACATTACAGGCTTCAGTAAATCGAGGAAAAGGAGTTTCCGCTTTCCCCGCAACATCTGTATCCACGTAAAAATGCATTGAAACTTTAATTAAACTAGAGATATTTCAATTGGGTGATTATAATTTAATGTTTTGTGAGGTATTTTTCATTTTTGTGATTATTTTGCGGTTAAATTAGGAATTATGCAGGATCGCAAAAAAATGCGACAATTTGTTGATTTTGCGTTGTATTCAGCGATCGCGGAATCGCGAAAAACTGGAGGGACTGATACAAACTATTTGTCATTTTTTACTTTCTTTTATTTATTTAATAAAAGAGTATATATTTATAATATTGTGATGAATAAAATCAATCATAGCATTATTTTAATTGTCATTATTTATGTATTAATGCAAAATAGTATTGTTTATAATATCAGTCATTCATTGGTAATCGGCCATAACATGAAAGTAATTATAGGCCAGAACTTCAGTATCGTGCTTTCCTGTCATTTAAATGATTTTGTTTGACAATCTTTCCTAATTTTTATGGAGGAAGTTTACCTCAGTAATATGTTTTAGCTTTTTTCACTTAGCAGACTTCACTCAAAAATGCTTTGTTTGACAAATATAACCTGTCTGTCTCCTTGCGGATGTTATAGCAGAACTTGATCGGACCCTTGGGCTCTCTCTAACGCTTTGAATTCACCGAGTCATTGGTCTTCCTCTCAAATCAATGCCGCATCAGTTCTTGGTGTTCTTTTAATGCTTCTCTTGTCCTCGGATGCTCTGGGGGCTCCTCCTATGGTGAGCGAACCCCCCTATGGTTTCGAACCCTTTTTAAAGTGCAGGGAGAGGGAAGACGTCCTCTGTGTGCTTGTGTGGATGTGGGGTCAAAAAGAGTGGAAGGAAAGGGAGGGGGGTGAGGTCAAAGGTCAGACCCCCCTTGCTGAGAAATGTTTTTGTGAGCAGAAGAATTGCAGCGTTGTGAAAGAAAACATTGTGGTGGGATGGGTGGGGGTGGGTGTCCCAGAGAGGCCAGACCCTCTCAGATCCCAGTCAGGTACAGAAAGTGGGATGTTTCAGGGTGAGGGGAAGGCAGCAAGCAGGTTGGGTACTTCCAGGCAGTCTCGCGCCATGCCGTTGAGTTGAATGGGAAGGCCAGCGGACTGATTTTCTCCAGGTATTATAGATCTTGAACAGACAGCAAGCTTGGTTGAGGTTGTGCCAGGGATGGCAGGTAGTTAGAAGGCGTCAAACACTGGTCACCGTGATTTTGCCAAGTAAGAAATGTTCCTGGATCAACAGATTTTGTTGATCCTGCTACAACATTCCTGTCTGAAAATGTAGTGCTAACCATATCCCTACCCCTAAACCTTCCCACAACTTACCCCTAAAATCAGAGGGAAATGATAGTTGAATAAGAATGGTGTAGAAGCTCCTAACCCTTGTTTTAAGCCTAAACTTGACATACACTGTAAACATGTCTCTCATTTCTGATTGGTTGATTTAGAATGTTGTTCCAGGATCAACAAAGATGTTGATCCAGGAACATGTTGTACTTGGTGAAATCACGTTCACCGTCAAACACCAATGGAGAAGACAAATCTCCCCTCCCAATTCCAAATACTCCCAGCTCTCCACAAAAACTCCCTGTTCCAAGATGTAATGTGAACAAGGAATATAATCACTGGAGAAAATCCAGATAGTCAAATCACTGTTTTGGTTACATGTTCCAGAAATCAAAGGCTTTGTGTATGGTTCCTGACAGGACATGTCAAGAAACATCTCACTGTCATTGTATACTATTGTTGACATCCTAGTAATCAAACTCAGTGCTGCCTTTTCCAAATGACCTTATGATGTGAAAATAAGTTTGGCCAACAGTGTCCAAGCCATAAATCAGAGTTCAGGAGACCTGCTGGTAATGGACTGTACAAAGGAGCCTGTTTGCCATGTTATTAGCAGTTCTTCATAAGATGCTTACCTTGTGCTGCAGTGTTTGTGCTATGGACGTGAATGATATTGCTTTCTAAGCGATGGGCTTTATGTTTTTTTACCAGCAAATAAAACACGGACAAACAAATCCCATAGATTTGCACTGAAGGATGAACCCAAGCCAAATTTTTGAGGCTTTTTTGAGAGACTTAGACCAGAAAGCAACCACCTAGAAGACCATAGCAACAACAACCCAAAACACCCCAGCCATGTTTTGGCATTAGAATATCATAGAAGCATGGGTGTGGACTTTTTAGGCCAGTGGATGGCCGGATCCAACCATTTTATCCTGGCACTGCATATAATGGATACATTGGGATGGGCTCTTCCGACATGTAGACAAACTCCAGCATTGTGTTGACATGCTTTGCATGGATTTCTCATTTGTTCTTGCATTTTTTCCAGCTTCTTAGGTTCATTCACAGGTGAAGATGTTTTGTGTTTTTGCGTTTGTATGGTTCGAGGGAGTGATTGATGTATCAGGTAAACACAAGAGGGTGGATTTTAAGTATTTGTGTGTGTGTTTAAAGGATTTATGAGGAGACTTTAGGGTGAGTGTATTTGTATAAGGTGATTTTTAAGGGTTACTGTGAGTGTATGTGTGGGTTTTGGTAGATTTATGCTAAGCCCCAGTGTTGAGCATAGTACGTTGAGGCAGATATATGGGAATGAGTAATGTTTAACGGGGCTAAATGATTGGAGAGGGAAAATGAAATAAGGCCACTTGGAGGTTTAGCTTTGGAGAGCTTTACTGAGCAAACAAAACACTGACTGTATCTGAAATTACATACTTGTTCACTCATTCCCTGTTCCCTACATAGGGGATGCCACAGAGTTTGATGTATCAGGACGGTGTGAAAGAAAAGGAGTGAGCAAATTCAGACAGTGTGAATGCTGTACAAACATTTAATTTAAAGGCACACTGTAATATTTTGCCACTAGAGGTCGTTTATTCAAAACAGAGGCGTAGCTTGATGACGCCTTGATTTCGTGGAATCATGGGAGTTGTTGCCTTCACCTCTACAGCCGGTGGAGAATACGACGGGACTCGGGCAGAAATCATATTCATGGATGACCAGTAATGTATTAATGATTATTTATTAACGTTACGAAAGCCGTTGGAGTGGAACGAGGTCGCTAGAGCAATTGCTAATGAGAGACAAGCATGACACACAGCTCGAGAGCAGTGGAGCTTTTATTATGCTGCAGACCGCTTCCGCTTCTTCTGGTCATGCGTATGAGGGGGTTACGAGTGCGTTCGCTCGGCAGCTACTATATGAGACACATGTTGCACTGCAGTGAGCTAGATCAATATTAGGCGAGTACCAAAAATGGTACTCGCGGTAAATCAAGAAAACGAGATTTAAACTAAAAGGCTAACTGTGTTGAGCTGTATAACAATGATTCGTTTTCAGTTAACAGTTGCTCACCTGTATAATAAAAAAACATAATATATTAGACCGTCTTTGGTGTTTCCATGGTTTCTACAAAATAAAACTGGAAATCGAGGGTAACGCGGGTATCATGTCATCCTGGTTAAAACTGCTTATTTCTCTGGATTTAAACATTCTTAGAAACATTTGGGATAATGTAAGTACACAAATCAACAAAATATATAACATTGTTCTAGAGGTTTTTGGATATTTTGATCCAAAAATCTTACATAGTGTGCCTTTAAGCATTTACTTACTAATTTTGTAAGCTGAAGGATGAATTTGGTGTGAAGAGATGACTCCAACTCCTGCGAGGTCTTCAGATGATGCAAACTCTGAATCAATATGCACCAATGCTAAATTTTCCATATATTGTAATCACAATGTTCGCAACTCGTAATAATTACTTTAATGAGCTCATTGTTTCTGCCTTAAATCAATACATTGTTAGCTAACTGCGTGATTTGTACATGTACATTGCTGAAATACATAACTTGGACACAGTCACCTCTGATAACAGATCACTGTAAATTGTAATATAGAAACATGTATTTTCTGTAAAGCTGCAAGGTGGCCATGTACATTACGAATGTGTGTGTGCATCACAGACTGGCTTGCTGGGGCTCTGTGCTCCTATCTGTTGTAGCATGCTGCTTTTAAGAGGACGTGTTTAAGTAACCACTGCTGTAATTTAACATCACTTAAGGGCAGATCTGAATACCCTGGAATGACTTCATTCAGAGAGTTAATTTACAGATTAAACACTAAGAGGATTGTAGGTGAATGGCTGTATTCACCACGCCTCACAGGACGCCTACAGACACTTTCCCATGCTGTTTGGCGGGGCTTCACGTGGAGAGACCAATGCTTTCCAACTGTACTAGGACATAAAACCTGACGCCTTAAACGAATGACCCTACATCTGTTTAGCATCAGCATTGATTTAGTCACACTTCAATCCCATTCTTAAAACTATAGGAATCTCATTGCATTATACAATGTTGAATTAATTATACCAAAGGACTGTGTTTGAAATGGCATTTTACTATACTACTCTTTTAAATCTGCAGTCTACTTCTTTTTCTTACTCAATATTTGTGCAGTATTTAGTATGTATAGATCACCACTGTATCCTACAATGCAAAGCACTCAACTTGTTTAACCTTCCATTTCTAGTTTGTTAAATTAACCTGAAAATTATATCAATTGTGCTTAACATAGTCAACTTCTAGCTACCATAATTTGTCTCTAGATGTCACTTGTTTTGACCATGCATCTAATTCAATGTCCAGGATTTATCTTTAGTGTGTGACTTAAGTGTGACTTAAGTGTCCAAATACTTTTTCTCTCTCCTGATCAAAATGAGTTTCTGATGTAACACACCTCCTTCCCTGCCTCAGCGCTGATGGCCGTGTGCCCAGTCTGTGTCGTCGAGCTGAAAGGATGGAGAGAAAGTGAATGTGTGTCAGAGGGAGTGAGAAACAAAAAGAAAGAAGCTTCTGGGCCTGGCATATGAAGCTTTCAGGAGCTAAATGAGGGTGTATTAGCAGACACATTGATACATATGGCTCAGTTAAATATCTCGTATTACCTAATTTATTCTATGGAACACCTCTTCCTGTTTGTGTCCGGCCCCACTGCAGCACTGTGAGAATAGAGTGTTATCTTTCTCCTCCAGCTTTTCTAGGAAACGTCTTACCTTACGTCAAGTTCAAGGAAAGCTATCAAAGAGAATCACAGGTGGCTTTACAGCAGCGTCTCTCTCTCTCTCTCTCTCTCACACACACACCACACACCACACACCACACACCACACACACACACACACACACACACACACACACACACACACACACACACACACACACACACACACACACACACACACACACACACACACACACACACACACACACACACACACACACACACACACGCCCACCCCCATCTGGAATCATTGTTGTCCTGTAGGAACTGCATCTGAGACCAGGTGCTGCTGGTGCTTGTGGTGGTACGGTTTTGGGAAAAGTTTTCTGCATGAGAGTAGGACACACAAGAAGTGACAGTGTCAACTAGGAACTACCTGATTTTACAGAGCTAGATGTGTTCCTGGGTCAACATATATTTTGTTGATCCTCGGACAACATTCCTGTGTGAAAAATTTAGTCTTAACCCTAACCCATAAGTTAGGCTATATGGGGATGATTAGGAGGGCATGATGGACATATGCCAATGGGCAAATTTGGCCAGGATGCCGGGGTTACACCCCTACTCTTTTTCAAAGGACATCCTGGGATTTTTAATGACCACAGAGAGTCAGGACCTCGGTTTAACATCTCATCCAAAGGATGGTACTCTTTGACAGTATAGTGTCCCCGTCACTACACTGGGGCGTTAGGACCCACACAGACCACAGGATGAGCGCCCCCTGCTGGCCTCACTAACACCTCTTGCAGGAGCAACCTGTTTTTTTCCCAGGAGGTCTCCCATCCAGGTACTGACCAGACTCAACCCTGCTTAGCTTCAGTGGGAAACCAGTCTTGGGCTACAGGGTGAAATGGCTGCTGGATACGATCCTTCAGAAATGCTGATTTTGCTGCTCAAGAAGAATTTCTTCTTATTATTAATGTTGATAACAGTTGTGCTGCTTAATACAAAATACTTCCACTGAACTTGTTTATACTTAAAAGAAACAAACCAACAAAAAATATATACATGTAAGAATGAAAAGTATTGAGAGATATTTCTCCAGTGATATAGCCTATATGTGGAGATGGCTGATCACCTGTGTCTTCCCCTCGGAACTCTTCATCAATGAAGTAATGAGGGCTCTGCGTGGATGTGGGTGTTTACGCTGCTGTCTGGTGTCTACTCCACCCGCCCCACCTCTTCCTCTCATTGGGGGGAGAGGCTGCATTGTCTGCTGTGTGGATTGGTCGTCTGAATGGGCCTGAGTGCCTTTCCCAGGGGCTTAGTGTCTCTGCGAGGGGGTTGTGTATACAGTTACGCAGGCCATGGGAGATGATGTGTGCCCTGCTCCGGGGGCTCGGCCTTTGTGCCAGTCTGAGAGAGTGAGATGGGCCATTTGAAAGGCTGGCAGTGTTTGGGGTGATGGGATTGGGTAATTCGTAACCCCATCTGCTTCAAAAGACTGTGGAAGGTTAGCCAGCCCTCCCCATAATTCCTACATCCCCAGCCACAACGTCCCTCAACAATAACCCATATCCCAGAAAGCCCACATTGTCCTGAAACAATTGCACAACAGCGGAGCCTGGTCATATTGATTTGGGGGGGTATGTATACGTATGTATTTTCGGAGTAAACAAGGGAGTATCAGGAGAGGAGTGTATGTTTGTGTGCCAAGATTCTTTCTGTCAGTGTTTCTCAGTCTTCTTCAGTTTAGCCTCCTGTAGGCGTGTGAATAAAAGCTCACGGGGTCCCGTCTCACTGTCAGGAACGTAGACGAGTCTCGTTCTCCTCTCACACGAGCTCTGATTGAGACATTTTCCTGTCTGGTCTTTTGCGCTCTCTCTTGCTCTTTTTTTATTTGTCCTGAGGCTCCCTCAGTATTCATTCTTGTGTGTGGTATGCTGAAAGAAAAAGGAGTGCAGGTATGCAATATTTGGCAATGTGAGAAAGTGTTTTGATTTCAAATGAATGGTTTACCCAAAGTGAATATTTTGTCATTACTTAACTTAAGTTGTTCCAAAATATTTTAATAAATGCATTCAAATGTTGGATCAGATTTGACCATCATTGACCATTGATCAGGGGAAGATTTTTAGTGAAGTGACAGATTTTTTGTGTGAATATTTACAGAATTTTGGTTGTGAGAGACTTGCTCAAACCAAGCATTATAAAGGTTAATGCTGTCAATATTGATATCAGTATAGATACTTCTATTAAATGGAAAGTTGCATTTCTGGGGAGCTGTTAACATAAAAAAAAAAACAGACTATCCAACTTATAATCAAATAAAAAAAATATAGAACATGATTTATTATTATTATTATTATTATTATTATTATTATTATCATTATTATTACAACAAAAACAAAAATATATTATTATTTTATTTACAACAACAAATTAATAATAATAATTTGTTTATTTATTTATTTAGTCATAAAGAAGATGCATATTTCAATACTGCACTGCTCTGTCTGTTTGAATCTAGTGTTCAGATGAGTGGATGGAGAAATAGTTCCTGTCCTACACAAATATTTGCGAACGCAATTCATTTTTTTTCTTTTTCATTTTTCATTTTGATTCTCTTCCAACATCAGTATCAGTCGGAAGTATTGATATTTCAGAATTGTATGGCTGCAGAAGATTTGGCATATAGCAAACAATTCATACGGACTACTTTTATGGTGCTGATTATTGGTCCTTGACAGTTTTTTCAGAAGTTCTCCTTTTGTTTTCCACATAATTCATGGAAACATAATACAGGTTTAGAACAACATGAGGGTGAGTAAATGAAGTCTTTATTAGTTTCTTTAATTTCTGGCATTTCAAACTGAGCTGTACACATACACAGGTGCCGGACTGCATGTGTATGTCTGTATGTGAAGATTGTGATGGTATCATCCAGGATCTGTTAAAGACACACAGATCTCAGACTGGGGCTCCTATCCGGCGCATTGATTGTTTATGGCTAATTAGATTAGGCTAATCACATTAAGTTGGTGCCGAGGCTCGTCCTGATGGAGGAATAGAAATGAGACTGTGTCATTGTTGGCACGTAGCCGTCAATGTCACACTGTCCCGTGGAGTTTCATTCCGGTGAGGTCTGCACATAAAGCATCTTTGTCCAAATGAAATAAAACCTCAAGCACGATTCTAGCTTTGCTTTGCATTATGGATCATAAAGAAATGGTCATAATGTTCCAGAATTAAGATTAAATAATAGAGCCAATTCAGATGCAGTATAGGCACAGACTCATGTTTACTGTGGCGTTTCTTTCCTTAACTAGTTTCAGGCTATAGATGCAGATGTTGACTTTGAGGGGGTATACAGTCATTTCTTCTATACAGTAGTTCTCCTGATCCATAACATGCATTTTCACAGCATCTGGCGTTTGCTAAGCTCCTCCCCTTTAGTCACTGTTGCTCACTCTGACAAACTCTACAGAATGAAGACACTTGGGAGCTTGTTGTCCAAATGTCAGAAAACACTGCAGCACGAGTGCTAGCTGAAGTTCACTGTCCTCTCTGTGCTGCCCCGTCAGCATCACAATACATGAGACACGTGGCATATCAGATCCCTGCCAAGACAGACTGGCAGTCGAAGGGGAGCGCTGCCTACATGATGCTTAAATCTGCTCATTCATTCATTCATTCATTCATTCATTCATTCATTCATTCATTCATTCATTCATTCATTCATTCATTCATTCATTCATTCATTCATTCCTCCTTTAAATTCATTTTTATTTAATTATTTTAAGCATCACACCCATTTTTTTCTGAAATTATTCATCCTATTCAACCCTATTTGATCTAAAACATCTTGGACTGCACCAGTGTTATATATCATTGATATACACTGAAAAAAATAAAAAAAAATAAAAAATAAAATAAAATATGTATGTGTTTTTTTTTACTTTTATATTTTCTGCTTTCATTTTAATTTAAAGTTTTAGTAATTTTGTTGTCAGTTTTTTTTTTGTCTATATTGTTTATATTTCAGTTTTAGTTATTTTAGTACATCAAGTTAAACTAAATGAAAATGAAAAACATAGCCTTGGCAACTATAGCTGAAATAAAATAAGTTTTATTTTATTTTATTTTATTTTATTTTATTTTATTTTATTTTATTTTATTTTATTTTATTTTATTTTATTTTATTTTATTTCATTTTATTTCATTTTATTATTTTTTTATTTTTTTATTTTATTTTTTATGTTTAATTTAATTTAATTTAATTTAATTTAATATTTTAGAAAGTTAACTGATAAATCTGAAATGTACTGCTATTTTTCTATTTTGTTTTATAATTTATTGTAATTTAATTTAATTTAATTTAATTTAATTTAATTTAATTTAATTTAATTTAATTTAATTTGTTTAATTGTTTTAGAAAGTTAACTATAATAAACCTGAAACATTGATTATTTAACTTGTGCCATCAGTTTAAGGGTATTTACTCATCTTAGACATCACCATCATGCACATTATCAACAAATTCAATTGTTTCACTTTTTTACCACCCTCTTGTTTCAAATCTCCTGCTTAACACTTAAACATGAAATGCAGGCAGGAAAAAGAAACGTCAGACGTTGTTATGGATAATGACACCATGAAGGCCTAAAACAGGGGGCCGTTCAGGGGAGCACAGCTCAGATCCAAATGTGCAGTTCCAGCTTACATAACACACCTGCAGCGGCCCAAATCCTGTCCATGGCTCTCTTGTTTTTGGATGGCCCCTCTCTCCCCTCTCGCTCCTACTGAGGGTGAAGCACGGGGGCCTCAGTCATACCTAAACGCAGCTGCAACATTCCCAAATAAGGTTCTCTGTTTCATCGAGACGGTCTGGGTTAAATTTTCACTTTAGAGAAAAAAGAACAAGGCGATCTCGACATTTTGTTTTTTCCTAGATAAGCTGATTCTCTTATGTATGCGCACACTAAGAAAATAAATATGCATGTAATTGACTGGATAAGATGAAGCACTGGGCGAAATAATGGTTATTGCTAGAAATATGTCAACTGTTAATGTTTTTGATATTTGGTATTCTGTTTTTAGCCCGGTATATTTTTTTGATGATATGTACGGATATATATGACATGATTTATTACGTTACTTTTTCTCACCTATATTCAGCGTTTTGTTTTGTGTCATGACAGAACATATTTTTTATACATTGCAATGTTGTATGAAAACATAATCAGTTAAATGATGCTGTTTATTACTATGTGTTGTTATATTGCTGCTTATCATTAAATATTATTCTTCCTTGTTTTAATGTAGTGAAAAACAGTGTGAAAAACATGCCTTGATGGTTTTTATTGTACTTCAATTCTTTCATTAGACCTAATTTTATTTGAAATGATGGTTCCTTTCATTGAAAGCCTATTTTTTCATCTCAATAATTGTCCTTGTTTCTCTCCCACTGCAGCCTGAAGAGTTTGAAGCCGTCCACTCCCACACCTTCCGGCTGAAGACGTTCAAGAAGGGGAAGCACTGTGGCGTGTGCAAGCAGACTGTGAACAATGAGGGTCTCATCTGCAGAGGTCAGTCCAGGGGAGGGTGGACCGCCTGTGGGGTGTCTTGCACTAGGGACATCTGTCCGTCCCAGCATCTGATGAGAGTTAATGGAAAAAGGTCAAGATGTGTGTGAGGGTGTCAGCTGCTCCCAGTGACCAGCCAGTCACTTCCTCTAATGAAACGTAATCATTAACCCCATTAGGCCACTGAGGGAGAGTGTGTGGCGTTACAGGCAGCGCTTCTACCACACAACACCTGTTGGCCACTGGAGATGACATCATCGCCTGTGTGACTTTAGGCGCAGAACAGAGTGAAAGAGCCACACAAGTTTCCCATTAATACTGGATGCTTGGGGCGGATATTCCGCGATTCACCTGTTTTGAGTCCCGCTGTGGTGAAGATTCAGCCAGAATGGAATGTCAGACTTTATCAGGGGAAGTCTAGAAATCAAAGCCTGGTTTATGTTTGAGGTTTATGTATTAACGTCAGGGTCTTCGCCATCATCAGGGCTGTTTCTAATCTAGAGGGGGCCTCTGTTAGCAAGTTAACATAATGACACTGCATTTTTGCAATTAATTAGTCTTAATTGTATTTATATGGCTGAATATTAGAATAAGGAAGATGGAATTTTTCAAATATTCCAATATATTGAAAAAGTATCATTTTTAAATGAATGACAACGGCAGCAAAATAACTAGTGATTTAGTAAAATAGTGACGCTATACCACATAAAAAAATAAAATAAAAAAAAGCTGTAAAGTGTCTTATGGTCAGTATAATAGTTCTCGGGCTCCTATGAAATATTTTTCAGAATCATATCATTATTTTAATCAAATGCTTCAATCGTTATCTCATTTGTCTTATATCTTATATGAAATTAAATTGAACTGTAAATAGTTTAAAATATACTGGCAATGTATTTTGATCACATAATTATAGGGCAAGATCTGGCAAATGCATATTTATGTAACGGACAGGCAATGATAAATAATATTTTATTTAAAGGTATAGCGGAGGATTTTCTTTTTCCGGGTGGATCATCAAGACTATTGGTCCTCCTAAGTGTCAATCATTCTGGTGATATGTTTACGTAAGGCCGTCGTACGTGCTCGTGCACACGATTCACACGATGGCGTGCGCTCAAAACACAGGTTGGGCTGATGCCTCAGTCGCAAAGTTTCTACTCGACAGGTAAAGTTTGGCATGCTATTTGGAGAAATCCATTTAAAATCCCTGCTAGTAAAAGTTAATGTAAGCTATGATTAGCTCGTGCACACGTTTAATAGGCGTTCCCTCTCGGGAGCAGGTAGAGTGTTGCGCATGTGCATTTTTTCAAAAAGTGGAGAGGGCGGTTCTTTTCTAAAATTCGGGAAAATCCTCCGCTATACCTTTAATACATGAAATGTTGCAAAAGTAATCTAAATAACTTAATATAGACTGTGTCTAATATGTTAATTGTACATTTATTGTTCATATAATAATACCTCTTGAGATTCATATTATTTACAAATACCAACAGGGACCATTATGGATCTCATATAGATCCACCAAAATGGCCAAAAATGGCCCTGGTCATCGTGGTGCGTTGGGCAGTGTCTTAATTTCTGTCAGTGTGAGCAAAAGTATTTATTTTTCCACAGACGGACGGGCATTTTTACTCCCTGTTTCATTACATAGCCATTGATGAACCAGGCAGTGCAGACTTTCTTCTGATGAGTAGTTAGAGTTAGGCTCATATTGGGTCAACGGTAATGGTCAAATGTGTTCAGGCTTGTAACTATAAAGGCAGTATTCGTCTGGTTCGCTGGGTTCTGGCAAACCAGGTCTCCATTTCTCCACTTCACCGCTTTATTATCATCTGTTACATAAAACCAAGCAGTGCCAGCAGAAACTCAAGTATCAAGAAAGAGATTTGCTGTTAAACTTTTGTCAGAGACGTCTGATGCTCTCCATCTGTAGAAATCTTCAGATTTAAATCCAGAATAAGTCCTGCACAAGACATGGCATGTTTCAGGTTCAATACACATTAAAGTTTAAATAGTTTTAAAATAAAAAGAGACTTTAAGCAAGAGCTACAGCGTTCTGGCAAAAATCAAACTACTTACTGGTGCTGTACTGTAATAATAGTTGTATCTAATGCAGTCTTTTTATGGATATTTTTTTATTTTATTATATTTAATTAAAATATGTATAATAAAATGTAATACTCTTACTCTTTTGCATTTTCAGTAGTTGAATGGTTGAAGACTGTAGGACTGTCCACTATATTGTTGTTTACAGATGTTTGTGTTTCTTGACTGTGACAGGTGATTTATTTACTTCCAGTCAATGTATCCATTTAATCCGCAGCTGTTGCTTAAAACACCCATTTTCAGGTCCTGTATATTTTAGCATCAGTCCAGCTCAGACAAGGACAGTAAATGATTCTATCACATTAGTCTCATGCCAACTATAGATTGTTATGGTCGGACATAAAAATAATAATAATAAAATCCATATTTATTTAAACAATCAAGTCATCATGTTGATTTATTAGCCTTGAGCGATGTCTGTATCAAAGTTGATCGTTGTATTTCTGTATTCGTATACATCTGAAGTCTGTGTTGTTATGCTCAAAGTCATTAGCACTTGATTCTTAAGGCCGTGTTTACACCTGGTATCAAAATGCGTTTTGGTCGATCAGATCACAAGTGTACGATGCTAAAACAGGTGTAATCGGGGTCTAAAACGTTTTGAGCTTGTCCACTTTCGACCACTTCCAGAGGTAGTCGAAAACGCATTTGACTGGATTGCTTTCGTAGTGTAAACGCTCATGTGGTGGAACGAGTCCGAACAGACAAAAAAGACCGTCTACTCTCTGTCTATTGACCTAATGCGTGAACATTATGGGAAGCGGGCTAGCTAGACGGGATTTAAACTTTGTCGGCTGGAGAGCCAAGTTTGGTTTGAAGACGAAAAACGTACCAAGTACAACGTTCTCTCATCATTCCTGATTTCTAACACTCACTCACAGCGTTCGGCTGGTCTTGCGGCTGTCAGAGCAGAAACGAAAGCTGATGTTCTCCGTGTGTTTTCCCGTCACCTTTGGTGTGTTCATATGTAAATTGTTGGAGCTTATTTTGTACATTAGATCGAAAGAGAAGAATTGTTCCCTCCCCTCGAAGAAATCAGGACAGAAGTGGTTGAAAATGGACAAAAGAGACAGATTAAGACACCAGGTGTAAATAGGAATGTGTCTCCCTCGTCTACTTGCGATCTGATCGACCAAAACTCATCTTATTACCAGGTGTAAACCGGGCCTTAGATTCTTGTGCAGATGATCTTGGTCAATGTTTTCCATTCAGTATGATAGATCTGTCATTGTCACTTGTCTCTGGGGAGTTTGTCCCATCTGAGTGGTATTGAGTCATTGAGTTAGAGACGGTTAAGACTATTAGCTGATTGTGTGAGCTGTTAAACAGCCACTTTCTCCAGTGCATGTCCATCACAACACAAAGGGGTGAGACCTCCTTAGTGAACTCTAATGGCTGTGGGCTTTGAGATGGAAAGGACAGGACAGAGGTTTATGGTCCTCTTTGTGGCTGGATTGGCACATGGTTGATGCTTTGCATAGCCATCAAATGACTTGATGTCACAAATATGAAGTGATGCAATGCAGCATCTTTACATTCATTAGTGATCTATTAGTGATGCATCGAAATCTTGTCAACCAAAAACATTGATTTCTCATTTTTAATTAACAAGCTGTATTCAGTTGATACATGAACAATCGCAAAAAGTTTTATGCCTTGTTAAAGGAATAGTTCACCCAAAAAAGAAAATGATCCCATAATTTATTTTACTTTTAAATTCACATATTTTCACTTTACCTTTTGTCTTCATTATTTAATGTGTTTGAATGAATATGTCATGATAAGTTTATATTTCAACAAAAAATTGGAATATAAACATAATAATCATATTATTATAAAGTTATATATAATACAATGTGCAACTTAAATGTTTCTATGCAACTCAGTTTTGATTTGAGTGTTGATTATTAAATAAAAGTGATTATTACCGGTAATTGATTATATATAAACTATATATTTTAGTTTGGGTTTTCTTCTAAATGAAAGCTTTAATGTCAGTGCATCACCAATGCGTATAGAATGTGTATATATTTTAACTGTCAGTGTGAATATCCCTTTAAAAGGCAGCAGATACTTTAAGTCCATGTGCTTGTCTATGTGAGTATGATCACTGATCACTTGACATTATCTTTTAGTAGATCATTTGTAATTGCCTTCATCTGAGCTGATATATATGAATTATCTCTGTTTGAGTAAACTTTCTTTGAAAGGAACCATACCTGCACTTAAAAGCTTTAGGAAGATAAGCATCCTGCCATGATCCTAAATGAATGTAGTTTTAGCGCAGGCAGCTGTGTCCCATCTAATCGTAAATAAAGCGTTTACTCCGCAGCCCTGATCACAGTTGAGCACTTGACATTAGAAAAGCAGGTCAGAGTCAGACTGAATTCAGCTGCAAAATGAATATGAGTTTTCTTGAATTGATTGCATACATGCAGATTAGGCTTTTAAAGGCTTTGGATGTTTGATCTGTGCTGTGTCAATCAGTTTTTTACCAAAGGACATCCATCTATCCATCCAATCGATCACATCCATCCATCCATCCATCCATCCATCCATCCATCCATCCATCCATCCATCCATTCACATCCATCCATCCATCCATCCATCCATCCATCCATCCATCCATTCACATCCATCCATCCATCCATCCATCCATCCATCCATCCATCCATCCATCCATTCACATCCATCCATCCATCCATCCATCCATCCATACATCCAATCACATCCATCTATCCATCCATCCACATCCATCATCCATCCATCCATCCATCCAGTTTTTTTTGCTATGACATTTCATACATGAACAATACCTTTTTGAATGATGCTGCAAATTAATCGTTGAATCAGTTATGAATTGATTTATTGCAGCTGTTTGAACTCACTCAAATGACTCTAACCAACACTAACATCAGTCTCTCTTATGAGTCGCTTGACAAAAAAGGAAGTGAAATTGACTCTAACTAGTTTTACCCTTTAGTTTTTAGTCTAAATGTACAAATTAAAAGCAGATTAAATGTATCATGATATTCACAATAATGTTAGCTGTGTGTTCATACAATAGCTGTATCTCCAGCAGTCATAGTTTGGCAAAGTAGAGCAGCAACTGACTGGACAGTAGAGTAGAGGACAGAACGCACCGTGCGTCCCCCTTTTCCAGCCCCTGCCCTGTAATGTGATCTCATCTGATTATTTTCATTCCAGCCGATCACAGTGTTGGACACGTTTCCCTGCGAGAGTGAAACCAGCCCGACTGACTCTCTCATGACTCACTGTTGTTGCTCGTTTTCTTTTCAATGTCATCAATTGATATGGTGTGTCTTCGCGCCAGCATAAACACCTCCAGCGCAGAGCTGAGGTGACCCAGAGATATGAAACGGTGTCGAGGGGAAACATGCGCATAAAAATAGCCCTTTCTGCGGTTTCATTAGCATTCCATCTCTGCCTCTGGACATTGAGACTGTTTTCCTTTTTCAGAGAGAAATGCAAAATCTCCCCTGATCGCCCTCAGGGGTGCGGGCTGCTTTTGAAGAGACTGATGATGCGAGGATTTGTGTGTGAGTGTGTGTTTGCACTTGCATGTGTTTGCCATGTGTGCATACACAATCCAACAGTCCAAGACCATTTACACAAAGGACTCCATCCAGCAAATAAGTGAACATATGTCTTTTAAAGGCGAAGTGTATGATTTCTGTGCCTCGTGTTGCGTCGGTTATATTGGAATAGCATACTAACATAGTACTTTTACTGTTTCTTCCAGTATGAAATATGTGTTCAGTAACACTTTATTTTGATGGTCCCTTTTAAACATTCTGTTGACTATAAGTTTACTTTGCAACTACAACTACTCTGTCAACTAACAACCATTAGAGTATTAGTAGACTGTCTGCTTAAAGGGATACTTCACCGATTGGCATTAAGCTTTGTATCAGTAGAAAACCGGTAGTATTTTCGATTGACCTTGCTTCCCTCCCTCATGTCCCCCTGAGACGAGAGATTTCTGTATCGTGTGTCTGGAAAAAAAACCTCAGATGACGCAAAAATCGTCATTTTGCGTCATTGGAGGCTTTTTTGTCCAGAGGCGAGAGACTACAGCCAGTAGGAGGAGCTCGTTCCGCATGTTTTCAACCCGCCCATAGGGGGATCTCACGATAAAACCGCGTCTTTTCAGTTTCGAGTCGACTAGTAGCCTAGTTGTATCATTTCTTCCTATACTGCCCTCTGTAACCGGTAGGCGTGGCTTGGGAGTGGCCTCGTAGTGCAGCGAAGCAAGTGCATTCTGGGAGTTGTTGTCTTTCATCCACATGAGCCAAAAATAGATTTTCTGGCTTTTCTCTTTTGATATGGCCAGCAGCCATATCACCCTGTAGCCCAAGACTGGTCCCCCACTGAAGCTAAGCAGGGTTGAGCCTGGTCAGTACCTGGATGAGAGACCTCCTGGGAAAAACCAGGTTGCTGCTGGAAGAGGTGTTAGTGAGGCCAGCAGGGGGTGCTCACCGTGTGGTCTGTGTGGGTCCTAACGCCCCAGTGTAGTGACGGGGACGCTATACTGTCAAAGAGCACCGACCTTCGGCTGAGACGTAAAACTGAGGTCCTGACTCTCTGTGGTCATTAAAAATCCCATGGCACTTCTCGTAAAGAGTAGGGGTGTAACCCCGGTGTCCTGGCCACATTCCACCCATTGGCCCTTAACAATCATGGCCTCCTAATAATCCCCTTCCACTGAATTGGCTCTATCACTCTCTCTCCTCTCTCCACCTATAGCTGGTGTGTGGTGAGCGCACTGGGGCCGTTGTACTGTGGCTGCTGTCGCATCATCTAAGTGGATGCTACACACTGGTGGTGGTTGAGGAAAGATCCCCTGATATGATTGTAAAGCACTTTGGGTGTACAGTAGTACATATGAAAGCGCTATATAAATGCCTCATTCTATTCTATTCTATTCTATTCTATTCTATTCTATTCTATTCTATTCTATTCTATTCTATTCTATTCTATTCTCAGTCTAGAAGGTACCAACTTCTAAAATAATTTCACATTTCTACTACATAAATTACCCAATTTAAATACACATTCATCTTTCCAGCGGTGAAATATCCCTTTAATATCTGCTAACTCTTTATTGTGATGGTCCTTCAACAGACATTCTACTGACTATAAGTACGTCAACTTATTCTACCAACCCTAAACCTACCAGTCTACTAATACTCTACTAACACTCTAATGAGAGTTAGTAGACATGTAGGTGCATCGTTACTTAGTCAACAGAATGTTCAAAAGGGAACATCAAAATAAAGTGAAACCATGTATTCTTTGCACATTACTAGAATTTTCTGTATGCGTAGAAAAGCCAGCCATGATGGTGCAGGCTGATAGGTCCTCAACTCAATCTGCTTGCAATCACGTCGTTCTCTATAGGGCACAGCTGATTGGTTCCTGCTGTATCAGCAGCCAATGAGCTTGCTGCTCAACCTTCAAATATATGGTTAGCATTTGCTGTAGCTGTAGTAGTAATTTGCAGTATCGCCACCTACTGGCATAACAATGTAACCTGCAAAAAGAGTGACAGAAAGAAAGATGCATGGACTGACAAACACAGGCAAGTGAAGTGATGCAAACAGTGAAAGCCCCAGTGCTATTTGAATGTTTACCAGCACTTAACCAAGCAGATTTAAGAACCAGAGCTCACATCATTGTTTGAGTCAGTGTTGTTATGGCTGGGCCAGTCTTAAATAAATTGCAATTCATTTTGACATGCTGAAATGACACACTTTACCTTAAAAAAAAAAGTCCCACAGCATGTTTATCACGCACTGTTTACTTTTTCCCAGCCATCCGTCATTGCCATTGTGATTCATGTACACACACACATTACATAAGCGCTCACTACAGCTCATTAGGGCTTCCTGAAGTTGCCACTCCTCTCTTGGAGCTGCATTAGTGAAATGAGATAAGCAGATTGATGAAGACGGCCGTTCATTTCTCCCTGCTGATAGACGAGCTCAGTGCTGAGTCTAACATCGTTACTTTAATCAGCTAAAACTCCCAGTCTCAGCATGACCTTCTGTTTAGTATGCCAGTAAACACACTCAGGACTTCCTCCTTTTTGTGCTTATTTCAATCTTTTAGATTACTTCTGAGAATGTATTCATGAGAAACCTGCGCGTTTTCTTTGAAGCTTTTAGAAGCATGTCGAGACATTTGGTGTGAAATTGAAGGCAGCTCCCTCTAACATAGCATTTCAGTATGAAGCCGCCTTTAATGGGACAATTAGATAATTGCATCATAACATCTGATGATCTACAAAGAAGGCAGACAGAAAGACACATCTTAATAGAATGAACTGATTAGTCATTATTGACTTACTGTCTCTGTATATGGCTTGAGTAGGCAGATTTTCTTGGTTTCAGCCATTAATTTGAATGGGAGGGTCCAGCACCCCAAAATCTTTTGAGGTTAAATGCACCAGTGCGATGCTGCCACCTTCTGGTGAGTTAAAGATTACTTTTTTAAAAATATATCCCTTATTATCCTTATTGGCTTTGATGAAAGATGTGATTATGATATGATGTGCATTTGAGTGATTTTGGTCAGAATAAAATGTATTTATTTTCTTCTAGTATTTTTTTCTTATGTTTGGTGAGCTTAATTTGTGTTAATAGTGCATACAATGCACACAAGTCAAATTGCACATAATATACACAATTAAAACTTAATTTACAAAGATTTCTGGTTTGCTAAAATAGCGTTAACCATTCTATGTTAAAAACAAGTTTTTAGAGGATTAAAATCTTCATGGGTCATTATGATTCAAAATTCAAATAAGGCCAGGAAATCACTTGAGTAGTCAAAAAAAAAAAAAAAAAAAAAAAGAAAAAAAAATATATATTTAAAGTTTCTACATGTATATAGTATTTAGTTTAAATAAGGACCAAATACTATATTACTTAGTATATAGTATTGGGCCCTTATTTAAATGATAGATCCAATAATTGTGTTTTTATTCACCTTGATTGGCTTTCTGTCAAAAGTCAACATCTTAATCAAAAGATTTTTACATTTTAGTTGGGTATGATGCGTTATTTTGCTCATTTTAAGGGATTAGTTTGATGGACAGCATTATTTGTTTTGAAACAGACTGACCCTTATACTAAATTATGCAACAAATATATGAAAAAGACTGTTTACAGATACAGTATTATGCTTCAGGATCTATTGTACACAAGCTGTTTCTTTGTGTCTGTTTGCAGTATTTGCTTTTGCCACTAGGAGACAGTGCAAGAATATACTGTACATTATGAGCCTTTAAATTGAGCAGAGATCCTCTTTGTGACATGTTTATGACGTTTGAAAATGAATGAAACTTCACACACTCTGAAGCGTGACCACTGTATGCTGTTAATTTCTTATATTCTTACATAAGCGCTGTGATCCACCAGAATGTGTGTTGAATTCAACAGCTGTTTCAACAAACGTGGCTGTGATTTATCCTGCGTTCCCAGGCCTGAGCGTGGCTTTCGGAAAGCCTGTTGATTCAGGACTGCAGTTCAGTTAGACTTGGAGAAAAGCTCGGAATCCACACCAGATGAGCATCAGAGGGAATTGTGGGAAGTAGTCCATACAGGATATTAAAGCTTAACAGCTCACAGGGGGTTTGTTTCTTAGTTAACACCTGAAATCACACTTTGAAGAGTGTTCGAAATGGACACAACAGGGTCACACTGATTGCAAAATAATATGTATAGGTTAAATGGATGGATTCCATGATTTACAATTATTACTCACTTTCTCACACAGAGACATAGCATATCTGTATATCTTCCAATATTTTAACATTGTATAAAATAATTCCAAAATAAATAAAAAATGTATCATTAATATATCAAATATATAATAAAATAAATAAATAAATGAATTAATAATTTAATAAAATTAATTTTTTTTTTTTTTTTTTTTTTTTTTTTACAAATTCATACAAAGTTGCCACCTCATAAATTAGCTATGTTTTCTCACGAGGCCCGATTAGACATTTCCCGTATGTCTGTTGTCTGTGAAATGGATTGTGCTCCTCACATGACTGTCTGATACGTCACAGACATTGAGGCATGCGTTAAACACTCTTATCAATCATAATGCCAAAGTTTATTCAACTGGTCCCAGAATAGTGTGTCCAGTGCAGAAAACAGCACACAGTTAATATTTACCCTGGTGATATATCCAGATGTCAGTATTCTGTGGGATGTTCCATTCCACTTCTTATTATTTTATTTATTCATATTATTTCCATCTTAAGGGATAGTTCACACAAAATTAAAATCATTTACTCACTCTCATGTCGTTCCAAATCTGTATGCCTTCTGCAAAACAACAAAATGTTTCTTTTTTTTTTTCCTCCTCCTTTCAAATCATTTTGACCTAAAACAACATCGGATCTCTTTGACTTTCATTGTATGCAAAACATTTTTTTTTCTTCTAAACTCTGTTTCTTTGTCTCTCTCAAGTGTGCATAACACAAAAGAGTTATCTACAGCAGTATAGTAAAATCTCCAGGGTTTGACATTCGTTCCGTTATACCACCGAGCGTAAGTGCTGATTGTGCCAAAACACTAAAGCCTCATTTGCCACTGCGGCACTCAGGGGAGCCATTGGGTTTGAGAGAATGACCGTAGCATGTTGAAGTGGACTGAATGTATGTGTGTGTACTTGTGTTTGAGGAAACTCGTGGTCCGGCTCTGTGATTGTGCTCTCTGTGTAACCCGGCACGGCCCAGCCCTTTGGGACCACTGCTCTTTACAAAAGGCCAGCATGGGAAATGCCAACCCCGCTCCTCCTCCTCGCTCTCTTTCTGAACATTCTTAAGTCCTTGTGTCAGATATTAAGCAAGCCCCCTCCTAATCCTCTTTCTCTCCCTACATCTCTTTCACACACCCCTCCACCTCTCTCTCTCTCTCGCTCTCTCTCTCGCTCTCGCTCTCGCTCTCTCTCTCTCTCTCTCTCTCTCTCTCTCTCTCTCTCTCTCTCTCTCTCTCTCTCTCTCTCTCTCTCTCTCTCTCTCTCTCTCTCTCTCTCTCCTCTCTACAGTGCCCTAGTGTTTATACTCTGAACATCTGAGTTCCTAACAAGGCAAACCCATGTACAGTACAGTCCCCACAATGCACTTTCACACCCAATATGGTAGTCCTGATCTTTTATTCTGTGCACAGGGCTCATATGCACAGAAATGTGCTGGGCAGCCCGCATGGGGCACGATAGTGTGTCTGTTGTGAGAAAAAACAGGACTGACAATAACAGATGAGGAAAAACAGTCGCACAGCAGTGAGGAAACTAGCGGAAATGCACAATAATTACAAAGAAACTGCATGTAGAAAACTGATTGTAAAATGTACTCCAACAATCTTTGTTTTAATTCCAACTTTAAAAAACACATTAGTAGTGTGTATGACTGTCTAAAAGTTGTGTATATAGTACTGTTTGTGTACACTGTAAAAAAATGAAATTTCAAAAATACTGTTTCAGTATTCCAAAATTCAAGATTCAATCAACCTGGTATCTTGAAAGCATGACTTTGTTCTCTAGGTGGGCTGGTAGACTTTCTGACTCCCATATGATGTGTATCAGCCTGCCAATCAGATTGGAGTTAGTGATTTCAGGTAGATTTAGTCAGTTTTGTGTGCAGTATGCATCAGGTAGTCAGTGAGTGGACTGTTCTGTCTGAAGGTGAGAGTGAGTCTTCAAAATATGATTTAGCTAATGATATCCGAATGCTTTAGAACATCTGTGAAAAGTTGTAATAAGTAAAGACACACACACACACACACACGTCTGGTTCACTATCTTTAGACTTAATGGTTCTTATACTGTACAAACTGTATATTCTATCTCCTTACACTAACCCTACCCCTAAACCTACCCATCACAGAAAACTTTCTGCATTTTTACATTTTCAAAAAAATATAATTTAGTATGTTTATTAACCCATTTCCCTCATGGGGACCGCTGGCTGGTCCCCACAATGGAGGTGATCTCAGGTTTTACTATCCTTGTGGGGACATTTGGTTCCCACAATGTAATATAAAACACACACACACACACACACACACACACACACACACACACACACACACACATGTCTGGTTCACTATCTTTGTGGGGACTCTCCATAGACGTAATGGTTTTTATACCGTACAAACTGTACATTCTATCCCCTTACACTGCCCCTGCCCCTAAACCTACCCATCACAGGAAACACTCTGCATTTTTACTTTCTCAAAACAACTCATCCTGTGTGATTTATAAGCCTTTTGAAAAGTGGGGACCGCTGGCTGGTCCCCACAATGTAGGTGATCTCAGGTTTTACTATTCTTATGGGGACATTTGGTCCCCACAATGTAATATAAACAAGGGCACACACACACACACACACACACACACACAATCCAGGCAAGGGTCATACACAGGCAGCAGTCCATACAAAGAAACAAATCCAGAGGGTAAATCAGGAACAGGGAGACCAGGACACAGGCAGATATCAAGAACCAGGAACATAGACAACAGTGGAAATGCTCAGAAATGCAGTGTAACAACGTACAAAACTTCGCAGTGAGTTATGGGGTGAACCAGGCTTATATAGGGTGAGCTAACAAGATAATGAGACACAGGTGAATGTGATAATGAGTGCTGATGAGTCCAGGCAGAGAATTATGGGAGATGTAGTTTGTGAGTGAAACATGATAGTCTGATGTGGAGTGCCCTCAGGTGGCTCTCAAGGACACTCCAGCTGATGACCGTTACACACACACATATAATTCTCTGTATGCCATTTATTATATATTTATTTCATATGAATTATAAGATCTTGTACCCACGTGGAATCACTGTAAAGCACAGGCTTGTTTCGCTTTATTTTACAGGCACAATTCTCTGGAGCAATCTGGGGTTAAGTGCTTTGCTCTCGATGATGGCAGCTCATGAATCACCTTTTTCTGGGGTATATGTTCCTGTAGCTCAACTATTAGAACATGGCGCTAGCAATGCCAAGGTTGTGGGTTTGATTTCCAGGGAACACACAACCTGACAAAGTGATGAATGCTCAACCTGTGAGCCACTTTGAATAAAAACCTTTTGGGGACCTTTTGCATAACCAGCTCATATCTTCAACCATTAAGCCACACCAGAATGAAACTCTCATCAGTTCTTCAAACTGTCTCACATCCGACACACTCCCAAACAGGAGGATCACACGCAAATGAAAATATCCTGACATGAAAAAAGTCAATAACTATGCGGACATGAAGCCAAAATACTATTTTTCTTACCACTCCTGAAAGGCTCCCATGGATAATTTTCCCCTATTGAGACTTTCACTACTTTTCTCAAAGACTAAACCAATGAGTTAAGAAAATAAACACTGCAAATATAACGTATGCACAGAAATATGTGAAACGAGACTGAAAGAAGGCCATATTACATAAGGTACAGTCCACTCCAGAATAAACACATATTTTTAAACTCTGCTTTGAAATTCTGGATTTTCCCAATGCCCTTTAGTTCACACTCTTAAAGGAACCATCTGAAACAGAGTGGATTTGTGAGTAGTATGAGCCTCCAGTCCAGTGTTTTTATACTGTGACCTGGATTCCAGGACGAGGAGGAAGACTGATACAGGCTACGTTCCATAGTTAGCTGCCTACGTAGGGAGTATTTTAAGGCATCATATGCACATTCCCACCACCAAGGCTGTTTCAAAAGGTAGACAGCATGATCGTACTGCTCAATATCTCATGCAGTTTTGCTTATCAAATGTTAATAATATAAATCAACACAAAAATACTGAATAAGATATATATATATTTTTTTTACTGTGCTTATAGAATGACCTAAATCTGTCGCTTAAGAACTCCAAGAAAATCTGTATTTTGTCTTGTTTTGCTGGATAAAATTAGTTTGAGAAGCAAAATTGTACAGAATTATATATGGATATGCATCAATAATGTTTGCTGGATTTTAATTTTATTTGAATAAATAATCAATTTAATCCTCACAAAATTTTGTTGCTTTAATTTTGTTTTTGTGCCTTGTGAGGAAAAATCAGATAACTGAAATATAGGGTAGTACTGTATATAGCAAGGCAGCTCACTAAGCCACAAAGATATAACAAGTTGCAGTTGTCTCTCTCTCTCTCTCTCTGCCGTTAGAGGAGTTTGGGAGATATTAGGTGTGGCTTTGGAAATATTTCATCACCTTAGTCACCAAAAAACGCTCCTTGTGTGAAGGCCCTCTGTTGCTGAGCTCCGCCCCTGTCCGAGGAATGGCAGGTCAGACGTGAGGAACAGAGTGGGCTCTGTGTAAGAAGAGCAGGGACGCTCGGCCCCTGTTTGCTGAAGTGTGCTGTATTTGTATGAGCAGGGAGATGGATTGGAATGGGCTCGAATAGGAGGTTCTTTATGTTCTCTGGGCCCCACAGACACTGATAATCTATAACACTATTTCAACTAGATCATTTTTCTAAATGATATTTGAGTTTAAATTATATTCTGAAAACAACTGTGATTTCCTTGAATAATATGATAAATTTGGAAGCTCTGTATTTATTGCTAGAGTGTCTTGATGTGGGTGTTGTGGAAGATATTTATTATTTTATTTTATATTTTATTTTTATATTTGTTTTAATTATTTTATTTTTTTATTATTATTATTATTATTATATATATATATTTTTTCAGGTAGTTCTTGATAATTTGTGATTTACCAATTAAGATTAAGCTCCTGAGAAAAAACAAAAAACAAATCCATCTAGAAAGAGCTTGTCAGTATTTTGTCTGATAAATTGTCAAAGAGTGCAAATTTAGCAAGCTAAAGTCTAAATAACTAAAAAATTATCATAAAATCTTATAATGCAATACATTGACAGTTGTGAATGTACTACAATGTTTATAACAAAGATTTGCAGGAGAATAGCAATTCTCATCCAGTGTTCTGCACTGGTGGTCTATGACTCTGTCCAGAAATGATAATATAAACACTGAGGAAAAACTGGTCTTGGCAAACAGCTTTTGTTGTGTCGACCAGCTTTACTTCAGTCATAGTCGTCTGAGGAATTTTCCTCCATTTTACATGAATTACAGATGATGTTAATTGAAAACCCATAATGATCACTAATCTGAATGATCTCCGTATGATCTTGCGGGGAACATGTCCTCCTCAATGTCTACGGTGGTTCAGTCTGATATGAAGGGTGCTGTGTAACATCAAGTGTCTAATAGTAAATGTTCAGAGTAAACAAGCTTTTGCAGTGCAAAAAGATGATTAAAAAGTTTAAAAGAAAATGTAAAAAAAAAAAAAAAAAGTATTATTATTATTATTTTTATTTTTTTATGACAACAAATGCCCCCACTGTGCATACATCCTATTGTAATCAAAACGTATATAATAAAATGTATATATATTTTAAAATGTACTAATTTGTAAATATTATTTATTTTATTTTATTTGGCCTGAACAAAGCCCCCAATGTGCTTACATTTAGAGTATCATTGTAAACAAAAAGCTTCTGAAATGTACCGTTGAATTTCTAAAATATAAACATAATGTTTGTTTTTTTCTTTGTCTCTGCAGTTTGCCGGTTAGCCTGCCACAGGAAGTGTGAGGTCAAGGTAAGAAACAAAGCATTCTTGATTAGTCATATTAGACACCATACCAGTGTACAGTTTGTTTCTTTTTAACAGGTTATGCATAGAAAATGAATGTCTGTAACATTGGAATTGTGTTGTGAGTTTTTGCTATTCTGTCAGCCTTCAGAATTTCCCTAAATGGTCGTGTCTGCTTGTACAGGTTTGGCTCCTTTTATCAAATCCACCATCACATTTCTGTCTGGACGCCAAACAAATCTTATCACAGAGGACATTTTTTTTCCTTGATAGTGGACAAGCCCCTCTGGTTGAGGAAGGGTATTGACATACTTGGGAATCTAAAAAAAAACATCTGCATGCTGTCCTAGGACATGTTTGGCTTGGCCAACTCGTTCCTTGTTCAAGAATACCCTCCCCAAAATTTATCCCCTGACTTTTCCTGTATGATAAAGCAGTTTTGAAGGGTGTTTTGAGAGTGAGAGTGTTTGAGATTAGCAAATAGGTGGAGCTATTTTGTTCGGCTCTATTCCAAAACCTTTATTTTAATACTACGAGGAAGATGCCATCTAAGGCAGCATCCCAAACGTAAATGGAACCTCAACTGATTTTGAACACTCTACATTGGCAGAAACTCAGGTGACATGGCTTAACTCTTTCCCTGCCAGTGTTTTTGAAAAAAAGTTGCCAGTCAGCGC
This sequence comes from Squalius cephalus, assembly GCF_949319135.1. Lineage (NCBI taxonomy): Eukaryota > Metazoa > Chordata > Actinopteri > Cypriniformes > Leuciscidae > Squalius > Squalius cephalus. The sequence goes on from NC_137130.1 coordinate 5,887,655, forward strand.
CAGCATTTTTGATAATTTTCTCAAAAGTTTCATGGCCCCCAGATTATTTTGTTGAATGAATATCTGAATATGCAATATATCAAAAGAAAGAACAGACCCTCGGATTTTAAATAAAACAAAACAAAAAAAGTTGTATTCTAGCTACATGGATTTCTTTTTTTATCAACACTTGAATGTGGGTAAGTTTCATAAAAAAACAAACATTTTGAGCAAAAAGCTTAGAAAATTTATGTTTTTTTTTTTTCAAAGACTACATCTGGATCGGATTCAGAATGATGATCATAATATGGATGGAGTAAATTGAGTCCATCAACAGAAGCTTGCACAGTCCTATAGCTTGTCCTGGCTCGACATTTCATTCAGTAAAGTTTGGCAGTTTTGATTTATATGCTGTTTAATATTGATGATCGTGTTATTTTACAAATGCATGCTTACATGCTATCTCTTGTTTCTGCTTCTTCTTTGTCTGTATTTTGATTCAGAGATTCAGTTGTCTTTCAGAAGATAGCGCCTAATTACGCCCCCCTACCCTATAACAGTGAAAACACGGAAAGCCGAAAATCTCTGTCAATGGCGGGGAAATTGATTTCAATAGAGTTTGGTGTTGTCATGTTGCTAAACTAACAATGTGACACTTTAATAATCAAGACATACTAAAATATTGGGTAAAATTGGCACATTTTATTAAATAATGTTTAGCTATGTTGTCTAGCTTTTGGAAAAAGCCTTTGGTGTCTATGGCGCCTTAAAATGCTGCCTACGTTGGCAGTTCACTAGATTTTGGAACAGAGCCGCCGATTAGTCCTCTCCATCATCTCTGAGCTCCATATGGCAGCTATTATTGTGCATATTGGTGTGTGTGTCGGGCAACTAGCCCTACTAATGCTGTGCCACTTCTTGCACCAACAGGAAATTCCAGAGGTGTGAAGGGGTGCATGTTTTTAGAGGCCTGTTGAGTTTACTTAGCAGATCAGTGCACACTGGCATTCAGAAACACTTGAGATTTTTGCCGTGTGGTTTGTAGTAACTACAGGATGTCTGGCGATGTTGTTCTCTTGGAGACCATCAAGGAAAGAAAAAAACAACAACCCAACAGGACGAGTCATTTTGTTTGATAGATTGCGTCTGATTGGGAGGACAGCTATGTCACCAAGAAGCTCCCTTGATTAAACTGCGATTGCGACTCCAGATCTGTTTAGAGACCTGTAACAACTTCCCTTGCCAGAATCACTGAGGAATTTCCGACCCCACGATCCAAGAATGGATGCAATTCGTTTCCTGCCATTAGATAAAAGATGAAAATAACGATGAATGATGCAGAGCTAGCCTTTGGATTCCTCCCGTTTTTTAAGTATTTATTACGGAAATGACTTTGAAGTCAGCGTGAAAGGCCGTTTGCATTGCAAAAATAGAAAAAAAAAACAACTTGGATGTTTAAGTCATTTCAACTTAAATGACATTAAACTGACTTAAAAAAATGAGCTGAATCTTGAATAACTTGTAAAAAGCTGAAAACTACTTAACTTATTTTGAGTTGAAATGTAAAAGCATATGTTGTCATAACTTATTGATCATATCATTTTTTAACAGTGTACATTTACTTACTATTGTACATTATACATAATTGCAAGTAACTAATCCTAACTGTAAATATATAGTAACTACATGCAGTTAATTAATTACTTATTTGAGTAAGCACAATGTAACTACATCACCTTAAAATAAAGTTAACCGCAATGTAAGCTGAAAAGGAATGTTGTAGAAGCAAAGCATGTTATTTTTTGATTAAACATTGTAAGTTACTGACAAATCGTTCCAGTAAGAACAGAATTGTGCATTATACAATTAATAGGCTCGATTTACAGTAGATTTCGTGTTGACTTTCCAATTCAAATTCAAATGAAATCCAAGCAATTTATATAATTCAAGCCTTTGTCAGATGGACAGTTTCCACACCAACATGTTATTCCATAAATCTCCACATCCATATTTAGATAAGACGTGGCCGCTGCGTAACCTCTGCCACTAAAAACAAATGCTCAGACCATTTGCACTGGCCAGACTGATTCTGGTCTGATGGAATAATGGAAGAAACGAGACACATGAACACAAACATGACATTGCTATCGGACACAGGATAAAGTATCCTCCGACTGAAATACACACAGTTATCTGAATTTGGTCCAGAAAAGTTAATGTTTAGTTGCACTGCTAAAAAGTTATATCGTGAAGAGTTTTTTTGACTGGTTTTCCATTAAAACATATCTAAAAACCCATCAAACAAGATAAATTTACTTGAGAAACAACAATGCTTGAGATATCAAGACTTTTTTTTTTTTATATAGATTGCATTATGTATTTTACCTTTTTTCTACTTATAAACTTTAAAAATATCTGACAAGACAGTTGCGATAAGACAAAATACATAATGCATTCATATTGAAGATATATTCTCTGAAAACAAGTCTTAATATCTTATGCTGTGTTGCTTCTCAGGTTATTTTTAGATACTTTTATTGGTAAGTTATAAATTGTTTTGAAAGCGAGAGCTGGAACTCAAAACTCTGCTGTCTCACAAAATTCAATTAAATCCAATGCAAATTCAATTGAAATCCAAGCAATTTATATAATTCAAGCCTTTGTCAGATGGACAGTTTCCACACCAACATGTTGTTCCATAAGTCTCTACATCCATATATAGATAAGACGTGGCCGCTGTGTAACCCCTGCCACTTTTACGCTTTGCAGTGTGTGTGTGTGTGTGTGTGTCACTACTCACTGCTTCTAATGTGTGTGCACTAACTTGGATGGGTTAAAAAAATGCAGAGAACAAATTCCGAGCATGGGTTACCATAATTGGCCTTCACATCACTTCACTTCAATAAGAGAAAGGCCCACATCATAAATGTGTCTTAGATAACAGAAGGTTGTGCAGGTCAGACAGCTCCAATCACAGCAAATTCACCTCTTCTTTTCTCATTACTATTGCTCATTTCTGTCAACAGCATAGCCTGGTTTCACGAGGGGTCGGAAATGACTGCAGCGGTTCACAGCGGGTTCATTGCGCACAGGCTTGGAACAGGTTTAAGCACGTCCGTGAAACTGGACTTGATTTGAATTCCAAAGGTTGGAAAATGAAGTGACAGTCTCTGGGTGATTGTAAATATAGGCAAGTGAGGTTAAGTGGGAGAGTAAATGAATCATTAGACTCAAAGGCCAGCCATGAGCTGTAGAGAGCTAATGTGAGACGCCGACGGTGAGCACGTGTGCAGAGTACCAGTGCATGTTGAGGAGGCCAATTATTGGAAATGCCAGAGGAAATCAGTGTGAATTAAAAGGTGTGGGAAAACATTTAGTCAAAGACGTCAGATGCAGCTTCATTGCGTAGTCTGACATGTTTCAGTAAGGTGAAATTTCAAGTTTCATTCCTGTGTTTAGTTAGAGTCACTAACGGGAATTGCAAAAATAATGACTATTGGTGGTGGGGATTGTGACTGTCACTGACTAAATCTTTTGAATCAGTTCATCAAAAAGATTTGTTCATTCATTCATTTAGTTTACCTTTTCTGTAGGTTCTTGTGTGTTATGAGTCAAATAAACCATTCCCTCAACTTTATTTAGTGGATCAAATATTTTGAAGGGGTGTATTTTTTTAATTAGGTCCAACTAATGAAATTCCTTCACAACCTGGAATGCAGTTTGCTATTTCTATAGTCAATCTTTATAGGCAAGAAAGCAGTTGAGCAATTCAAACTTTTGTGGACAAAAAATGTCATTGAATGAAAGTGAACAAGAATGATTTGTTCACTTAAAAGATTCAAATAGGAAAAAGTATCAAAAAAAACTATACACATCAGCTTTAACTTGGGGCCCCAAAATGCTTGTTTTAGTTGGCAGTGAGAAATATGATCGCAATGTGTTAGAAAAACTTCCTACTCAACCTATGGAGCTACAGGCTGCAAATATCCTAGACTGCTGTGCACCAACTAGAAGATAAAGCCATTAGTCATTGTAGTCTATTGAGCAATACATCCGTATTTGGTAATATATGAAGGCTATAGAATGTCTGTGCTCTGATGTCGTTGTTTGTGTTCCAGCTGGTCTTTCCAGATTCTATGCATACTATATATAGAACCTGAAATGTCTTTCCCTCCTACTTTGAATACATCCATGTCTTTGAACGCACATGGCTAAATCATGGCTTCATGTTAGTAAAATGTATATGGACACCAGAGCAGGCAGTAGAGTAAACTGTGGACTTCTACAGTCAGTTTTATCTTTCAGATCTGCTACTTTCATGGCAAAGCAGCATTTTGAAAAGAAGCTTACTGAGCATGTGTAACGGACGTAGGCCACTAAGGCTGCATTTACACTGCAGGTCTTGATGCCCAATTCCGATTTGATGACTATATCCGATTTTTTTGACGACCCGCTTGCATCATCTTTTAAAAGTGACCCGTATCCGATATTTGCATTTACACTATACACTGCCAAAACAAACAAATGTAGACGTTCTGACCCGGAAAATGAAGTAAAACAGCTCAATATGCAATGGATGCAGAAGCAGACAAAATTATTATAGTGATGCGCGGATTGCGGTCATATCCGCGGGGGCTCTGCGGATAATCCGCGGATCGGGCGGGTCAATAGGCTAATAAAAATAACATTCTGATTAATTTCGGGTGGGTCGCGGGTGGATATGGTAAATCATTATTAACGAAAATATTAACTACATTCTCTAAAATATGAGTATGTTCCATTCCAGTTTAAGTTTCAAGGGAGTAAAGCCTGTTTATGCCATTAAGAAAATTAAATTCTGTCAAATAAATTTTGTTTTAAAGAAATGTTCATTTAAAAGCAGCGCTCATTCATCAGTGTATTATGTTACCATTAAAGATGCTCGCATCAACCGTCGCCTCGAGTACGCTGTTGAAGGTGACGATCATCCATTTATAATCACGCGTAACAACACATATGAATACATAATTTGAACATCGGGTACGGATACTTAAATCAGACAAAAATATTGGTGCGGGTGAGTGGCGGGTGGATGATTTGTTTTTGGCTGCGGATTCGGGTGACGTTGGAGCTCATCCTTTTTTAATAACGACTCGCATTTACTGGGGAATATCCGATTTGTCTGCTTACATGGCAGACGCAAATGCACGTATGCGATTCATATCCGATTTATTACCACATATGAGTGAGGCCTGAATCCGATCTGAGAAAATCGGAATCCATGCGTTTTTTTCCTGCTTACATGTTCACCGGTCATATCCGATCTGTGCCACTTGAGAGGAAAAAATCAGAATTGGGTCACTTGAACCATGCAGTGTAAATGGGGCCTAAGAGCTGTCTAGCGACTACAACTAGCGGCTGTGGTCTTTAGCGTCCTTGTTAGCGCACCGCCTCCCATGCTGGAGAACCCGTTTCGAATCCTGCTCGGAGTGGGTCGAGTAGGACCGACTACACATGCTACACTTAAAAAATATATTCTACAAATAATAGAAAGGCTACATGGAGTACATTTTACAAGAAAATACTATTTCAGTCTCTCTTCTTTCAAAATGTCACATATAATTCAATGCGCTACTGTTTTTTTTATAATTATTATTAGTTGACTTTATTCATTTCTACAGTTGCAAGAAAAAATTTGTGAACCCTTTGTAATTACCTGGATTTTTGTATTGATTACTCATAAAATGTGGTTTGATCTTCACTGAACTCACTATCATTTACACACAATCTGACTAAACTAATGAGACTGAGATAGAGTACTAGAAAAAGTAATTGCACCCTTGAAATGAGCAACATGTGAGTCATTTTCCTTGCAACTGTAGCTACGTGAATCCTAACACAACACAAGATACATTGGATGATAACTATAACCCCCATTGGGTATTGAAGTTACCATCACATTAGCGCTAAAATGATTCCATTGGCCAAGCATTTGTTTCTGCATTTGCACAGATAATGTTTTTGACTTGGGTTGTGGGCTAAGAACTGTGCTGGAAGTGAACAGCATGAGTAATGTTTAGGCCAGCTCCTGGGGAGTCAGTGTGAGAAAATGAACTAACTCTGACCAGCATAAATCACCTCTTTCTTAAACAGCTAAGTGCTCTTTTTCTTTCCCGCTTTTTAAAAACCATTTAAGATCATAGCACATTGTTAGTCCTGGCGGGATGCTCTGAAAACACAGTGTTGTCTTTTACGATGCTTCACCTCATTTCCTCAGCTCAATGTGTCTTGGTTTGAGCTGAAGGACTGACTGGCTGCTTGCAAGAGACTTATAACCTTACTGTGTTTATTTTTTCAGCCACTTGAGGAGTGCAATTTCGCTCCTGAATTGGTCAGACGGGCTGGAGCTGTGATAGGAGCCAATGGCTTCCTGGATTTGGCTGCTCGGGAGCATGTTTTTCCACCTCAAACGACTTTTAGTTCTCACTGTGCTGACCCAACTGAGCGTATAAAGATGTAAAGGTCTCAAATGAGGACAAATAGAGGAACTAAGTGTGGACAGAACAATGATGGGTCCTCTTCCAAGATCTGCATTCCCTGCTAGCCAAGAAGAACATTGGGTGATTCAGAGCTGGTCCGGGGTGTTTTCCCCTTTGAGCAGGAAAAACGGCGCTCCACCCCGTCCGTTGAACGCTAGTGTGAAGCCCATATGGTTCCTGATTGAGCTGCACATGTGCTGGGATGGGTTTGTCTTGTTCAGATAGCAGGTGCATTGCCAGATTGGTTATTTGTGTCCTTGATATGTTTACACAAAGTGTTCTCCCCTTGATCGCAGCTATCCATTGTTCTGTGGCCTTCAGCTGAGGCATCCATTATTACAAAGCCAGTGATTCGACTTTTCAGCATAATTAATTTCCTGAAAACAGAACAGTTGGGAGGTTGCTTACCAGTGTAGGTTAAAATAAGCCACTTTCAAGTTACTGTGATAATTATATTTTGGTGTCTAGATATGGCTTGCATCCATCCTTCGATGTAAGTCTTTAGAATTTTTTTATTTTTTTTATAGCTAGGATTTGGGTGGGGGTTCTGCATACTGTATACTTTATTAAGATCAATCTTAAAGGTGCTCTAAGCGATGTTGGGTGACGTCACTTCTTGTTGACGTTCGAGGTATTGTCAAATAAAACGGAGGCTAGCTCGACCCTCCCTCCTCTTCATCCCATCCCATCCCCCCCCCCCCCCAGTTTGGTTCAGTTTGCCATTTATTTTGACCAAGCACTGTTTACTTGGAGAGGAAAGGTCTGCCTGATTGTCTGATTGAACAGAAAGCTCCAAAAGACAAAGAATAATTATAATTATATATTTATGTATACATTATATTTATAATATTTAGTTTTAATAAATAATAATGATTAGAGAGAATCCATAATCAGTAGAGTTTATCGGCTAAAAGTTAGTGTACAGTATGTGCTTATGAAGTTTGAAGTCTGTTTGAGGTGTGGTTGACAGGAAGCATATGTGTTCTGGCTTCTGAGCAGCAGGATCTCCTGTACACACACTTTCCTCCCCATAAAAATGTACGGTACAGTTGAAGCGGTTCTTTAGTACCAAAATATGCTATAATGCATTTGGAAGTGAAGGAATAGGACTTTCATCTTCAGTTAACATCGTTCAACAGAATCTGCGGTACCAGGTAAGGCACAAGCCAATGTGCAACAGTGATTTACTCGCACTCTCTAAGATGTGCATTTCTTATTTATCACATTAAGTTTTATAATATTAGATGATGATGATTCCTATGGGGTTCAGTGTTGGTATTTGTTTTCTGTATGGAACATTCTATACCACCCACTCTCTTTAGTTGGTGGTGACCCATTTTTACAGTGGCTTTGTTAATTCTGAACACATGCTGAGTATTTTCTAGCTGTGTTTTATATCTAGCTGCTATACAAGCCTGTGGCCATGCAGTAAGCTGTGGAGTGTCATGCCTCATTTGGATACGTTCCTGCAGCAAGCTTTACTTTAGAAGTGGTTTGCCGTTCTTTACCCCTATTCAGCTTATGCAGCTACAGCACAGGTCATTGCTTCATATGAGTTGCAAACTGCTTTCTCCTAGCCTCACCCTGGCAGTGCCTTTCAGCAAAATTTCATATCCAATGGTCTGTCTCCCATTCTGGGGACTTTTTTCAGATAGACTAGTTTGTCATTAAGGAGGATTTATGTCTGGTATGTAATAGAGAAGTTTTGGGTGAACATGGGTGGGTGAAGTGGTTGTATAGCCCTGTGGGGTGCTGGCTAGACTGGGTTTGGCATGGAGATGAGCTTGGCAAGGTATAGCAACCATTATAACTACAGTATGAAGGACATGACCCTCACTTTTAGAAATGACTAAACTGAACCCCTCCACTTTTTGGAAGATAGTCATTATTTTTTAAAAGGTTTATTTTTCTTGAGTGCAGTCCAAAGGAAAACTACACTTGCATTTTATGAAAAATGTGAGTGCTGTTTGCCGGTACAAAACTCGCTGCTGCAATGCTAGCATGTATACTGGGTGGTTTCCAGGGTGTACCTATGCCGTTTCTAAGGTGTTCTACATTGAAATGTTGTTGCTAGGGTATTGTGGATAGTTACTTCACTGCTCCCAGACACAGAGGGCAGAGCTTAGGGTTTTGGCTATTAGCTTCTTCCCTAAGACTCCACTGTTTCCCTCTTCTCTGGCTCAGCTCCCAGTCTTTGATTCTTGTCGGTATTTCTCAGGTTTTGCACGTCCTCAGTCTCCTCCTGCTGAAAACAATGCTTTCACATGGGCTTCTTGCTTTTAGGGTGTGCCCATCGACTATAATTGAGCTGTTCACATCAGGGTCTCTTCTGAAGTTCAGATCCTGTACAACAACAAGCCTTTGTAACTCTAATTATGGAAGGTAAACAGTTTCGGAGCCTAACAGATTGTGAAGTCAGTGACAGATTGAAGCATTTGATGTTCAATACTGTTGAAGAGTGAGACGTCTCTTGAAGGAAGTGAACTCCCTTTGCTTTTTGGGACGGGACTATGATTTCCTGAGATTTATAGAGTAAATGGATCGAGATGGAAGCCAAGAGGTGATGATAGTTGTCATTCAGCAGAGGAGAGAGAATAATGATTCGAAGCATATGAACCCAGACTCCCGCATCTGCTCAGTTGACTGATGTGATTATACTGTATGTTCAATCAAATTATAAGTCACACAGAGTATTTTTCAATATAGCGAGTCTGTTGCTCTGAATAGGACTGGCCAATACTTTAATATTTACAATATTTGTGATGAAACATATTGAATGTCTCAATGATTTTAATGCACTTTTTATTTGGCCATTAAGACCATATCATTAAACAAGGTTTGCAATCAAAAATGACATTAGTTTAAGTTCAATTAATTTGATTATTTTTCTTTATTTTAATGAACCAATTCAAAACTGAATCAATCATTACTCAGAAAGGCTGTCTTTAAAATTGTAATGTGTTCAAATGTTACTAAAAAGTAACATATTTTCAGAACAAATGTATTGAATTGAAACCATATCATGCTTTGCAAATTTTAAACTTTTTACCATATCTGATTTTGTGAAGTATTATGTATTTCTTAGTGTACAGTCAGCACATACAGTAAGACTTGGTCGCATACAAAATCGCTTGGTATTTCTCTACAGTCACAGAGCTGACCTTTTGTTCCAGATGTTTTAAGCCGGTGCTTGACATTCGGCTCATTTCTGAGTTCATGAGGAGTTAGTCTCTCTCACACAGCGGGATCATTGACCCCAGGAGACACATTTTGTGATGTGAACACATGTACCTGACTCACTGACAAGAAACACCAGAGCTTGCATCATAGTATCAGATGTTAAGTTATGAGCATGTCCAGATGGGATATGCAGGAATTTCTGTGGAGTGGATTGTTAAACAGAGCAGAGAGTATAGAGTCTTATTGATAGAGGAAAGCATAAAAAATCTGCCATAATATTTCATTTCAGCATAAAATGCCACTCACAACTTAATATGATTCTGTAATGTGTAAAACAAACAGATTACAGAGTGAAAAAAGTCAATATGGAAAAAAAATAAGCTTGGTGGGTTTTGGGGGCTTGGTGATGTCTACGTAATAGGAATGTCTGAATTCTGTGTGTGGTTTTACCTTCAAGAGAATGTGATATTACATTGTTTCATCTCACTATCATCTATTATGTGTGCTATATGAACTTGAGACTTTATGTAGGGATTATGATGGTACACAAGCTTTGACCCCAGCTTGTCATAGGACACGATGAATGAGATGTCTACATGGTGAAAGTTAATCTGTACGGATTACTCGGGGTTCTGTAGCTCTGTTATTTGAGTAAAATGAGATTCAGGTTCTGAATTTTTTTACAGGAATCATTTGCAGGGGCATTTATGAACACCAGGTCTTTGCATATCACTATTGCTTTGCTTCTCCATATGGCTTAATTTGGCTTAAACTGTTCTACATCAATGCTAGTTTTTGTGATTTTATTCCTTTATATACTTCTAGACTAGAAATCCATGTAGAATTAATGATATGTTAAATGCTTATCATATCGCAGCTCAAATCGATATACTGGTCTCATATGATTTCATAATCTCAGTATGATTTAGTTATGATCAGCTTGATACTTTTGAATTGAATTGAATTGTTCAGAGTTCTTTAGTAATACTTTTCTTCTTTTTTCATTTGTTGATACCTTTAATGCACACTTGAAGCACACTTGAGCTCTAAAGTCAAACGCTCGTCATTTGAGAGAACATGCAAAAACGAGTTAAGCACACTGAAGGAGTTACACACTTCTGAACATCACTTGCACCCTGGAGGGCCATTTGTTCTGGTGAAGTGTTTTCGCATGGATTGTGTCTACAATCAGAGGCCGAAGAACAACCCAGGCTCACTGGAAATACGTGACTCTACATTTTTAGACTCTACATACAATTCACTGGAGTTTCCAGCTAAAATGAACACTAGAGGCAATGTATTATTTATTTTCATTATAAAGACGTAGATTTTCACGTGGTTCCTTGCACAATACTGTGCTATCACCTCAAAACACCTTTACCATGTGCATGATTTGTAAACTAATATATTTTAACATTACATCACATATTCAGCTCCATATGTATGGCTTTTCTGATGTAGTAAAGTTGCACTTGGTACAGTATTGCACTTGCAAAACGGAGCACTAAACTTGTAAAAACAAGGTAAAATTCTATGGTTTCTTCAGCAAATGTGTCTTTTATGTCACATTTTCTTTCTTCAACACTATTGGTTGGGTTTAGTGTAGGTTGTACGTAATTTTCAAAAGCGATAGTGTTAACCTTTTAGCGCCACGCACTGGACATTTCATTTCCGAACTGCTGCGATATGTACATCAACCAATGTAATACAATGTTGGCACAGTCATGTTTACCTGTTTCAGAGATAAATGAATGCACTTTTTAGCACCACTCACAGGGCATTTCACTTTAAAACTGCTGCGGATCATGCAACAAGAAGCTTGATATTATTTTTGATAAAAATGTCGCCACAGGCGCGTATTTGTCATGAGCTTTAGTTGCTGAAAAGCTTGTCTATTTGGGATTTCTCTGTTAGATGATTACTCATCATTCATGATTTATGTGTTCCTCTTCCTACTCAATTTTCAGCATAGATACAGTTTGGAAAACAAACAGCAACACCCGAACTGGTTGACATGGAGTAATCAAGACAAGGTGGAAAATATGTAAACAGCAGGCCAAGTGAGTAACAGCATGAGCCATTAGTCCCTGGAGAAAGAGCAGAAGAGAAGAGAAGAGAATACACATGCTGAAAACAGACAAATGATATTAGTTTTATTAGAAACAGACTCTATCATGACATTGGCATTGCCATGAGGGATGTTAGAGTGTATTATGAGTTCCTCCGTTGGGTGGAGCTCAGTCAGACAACATATTGTTACTGAACAAACTGGAGTAAGATTTTTTTCAAAGTGACATCGCCCACTACTCGCCTGGCATGCATAATACAGCGTTTTTGCGAATCCGTGTGAACGGGGATTGTTTTGACAACGTTGCTGTCTATACGCAAAACTTTTCTGTTTTTAGTACATCGTTGTCGTGTAAACGTAGCCTAAAAGTCAGCAGTCATGCACCAGGATTTTTCTTTTGCAGGCCCACTGGAACAGCATTAAATTTCTTGTCTGTTCTCCAACCCAGAGCATTCTCTCTTACTGTAATTGTTGATTATTTTCATTGCTTGGCATTCGTTGGCTTGTCTGCTTCTCTAGGAACTCGATATGTGGACATAGTCATCACTCCGCCAGAGTGTGTGAGTCCGCATGTTTTTGATGAACGTATGTGTGTACATTCTGTTGATTCGAGCAGTGTTGGGTTCCTGCGGTGAGCCTGCCTATGAGTAGGCTTGATATTGCGTGACCTTATTGAATTGGTCTTCACGGATAAAACCGTCTGTTGAGAGTCATAAAAACAATTCCATTCCATGTATGGAGTCATTGTACAGTCAGTTTCACAATGCACGTCCACTAACAATGCATTAAAGGAATAGTTCACCCAAAAAATTATTCACACTCACGTTGTTCCAAACCTGTATGACTTACTTTATTCTGTGCAACTTAAACTAAACGATGCCCATGTTTTGCACCAATCTTCAGCATTTATTCAGCAAAAAAATTTGTTATACAAGTTTCAACTCATTTTTTAAAAGTCAAGTTTAATGTAATCCAAGCTGATTGTACTTGTAAATCAGCAACTACTACTTCTTCTTTTTTTTCTTTTTTTTACAGTGCAGTTCTTAAAATCTGCCGACTCATCACTTCTAATCTTCAGCATACAGTAGTGGCCAAAAGCCGTGTCCAGAGGGGATATTTGTTTTTAATGACCATACAGGTTAAATTAAACCATCAAAATATAAGAACATATTTTTTATTTGTAAATATTTTAAATATGAGGGAAAAACAAAACACTAAACTTTAAGGCATTTATCTGACAAAATTATTTAGCAAACAAAGGGAAACTAAAGCAACAGTTTATTTTTATTATGCACAAAAAAAAAATACATTGAAAAAAAGCTCAAAGAAAAGAGCACACACTGACTACGACGTAATCTGTTATTAATTTTCAGTTGGTTCTCTCTTGTTTTTGCATGTGTTCATAAATTCTTTGTTTGACAGCCTGGTCGTATTGGTACAATTTGGCATGTTTAATTACATTTTCACAAATAAAACAATTAAATTAAATTTCAATTCAATTCAACTTTATTCTGGACTCATGGTCCAATATAAATACAAAACACATACACACGCCAAATAGAAAAAACAACAACAATTTAAATAGGCATTTTAAAAAGACAGCTGTACCAGTGCCTCCACAGCTTGGACTGATAGCGGACTGCACTAAATCTAATATTTGTTAGTGACATAATTATTTAATTCTCAAATTTATTTAACCTACAGATAGAGCTATACATTAACTTTTGCAAAGTTGCTTGTAGAGTGTGACCAAAACATTTCACTTGCACTAGTCCATTCTTAGTCGCTTTAAAAGCAGACGACAAGCATCATTGTAGACCACTTGCAGCCTTTGCAGACTGGCTTTTTTATAGTTAGTCCAAAGATGGGCCGTGTACAGAGATGTACAATATATCTTAAACAAAGTCATCTTAACATTGTCTGTACAGTGTCCAAACGTCCGTGCGAGAGTATTAGCCTGGGCATACAAAGTTCTACATTGTCTAAAAATGACTTCATCATCAGACATGTCCTCTGTGAAGATATGCATGCACAAGATACTTGATTTTACTTGTGACTTCAAGCACAACATTTGACAGAAAGAAGTCTGGAAATTTCATAAACTTGTCTTCCTTGGTCCTACAGATCATGACCACACTCTTAGTTGCATTATACGGTATGTCATGTTCTAGACCATAGACTGAACAAATGTTGAGTAACTGCTGTAGCCCAGCAGTGTTCAGACTAAACACTACGAGATCATCTGCGTACATCAGGTGATTCAGAACAAAATCCCCAGCCACACAACCAGTATTACACGCTCTGAGCCTTGGTGACAGTTCGTCCAAATACAAGTTAAAAAGAACTGGGGACAAGATTCCCCCTTGTCTCACCCCATTACTAACTTTGAATGGAGCAGACACACTGCTCCCCAATTTGATCTGCATTGTTTGCTGTGCATACCAGTAGGTTAACATATGTACTACATATTTGGGTACACCTTTTTGGATTAATTTAATAAATAATTTTCTGTGGTTTATCTATCGAATGCATCTAAGAAACACATAAAAATGGAGGAGCTCTGGTTATATATTTAGCAATTATCTCTTTAAGAGCATATATACACGTCTTCGCGCAGCATACTGTAGCTTTAAAACCAAACTGGTTATCCGTAGATTTAACAAATTCTGAGATCCTGTCCAGCAGGATTTTTTCCATATTTTTTGACACTATGCTGGCCAATGCTATTGGTTTGTAATTGTCAGAACTGCCGACTTTTCCAGTTTTGTCTTTGACCACAGGAACTAACAAGACAGTTAGCATTGAGTCAGGTAAAAAAAAACATGTACAAGAAAAGCAGTAAAACGGATAGAATGCAGAGGCAACCTCACACCTGCAAACTTTAAATGCTCAGCAGCAACACCATCCAACCCACTAGCTTTATTATTAAACAATTTGCAAATTGCTTTAAAAACTTCAAGTGACGGGATTATATCTGTGCTGTCAACTTCACTTACAATTGACTCCAAGCATGACTATGCAAAATGATTATAGATACAGATTACAGACAAACTAAAACAGATTTTTTTATTTTTTATAATATTTAAATAAAGGGTAAAGATGTCAATTTTCCTAAGCCTGTCATCACTTTCGGCCACTACTGTACGTGAGGATTGAGTGAGCTGTGTTCTATCAATCATTACCACCCTGCCGCTTAAAGAAAGCCTCAGGAATTCACAGTTTGTTGAATGTGCGCTCCATATGTGACTATGAACGTGCGGTGGGCTGCCTGTTCACACACCTGCCGCTCTGCAGGGCTCTGATTGGCCCCTGCCTCTCTGCAGGACTCTGATTGGCCCCTGCATGTTCCAGCAGGACGTTCCTCCTCGGAATCACGGGAATGTTCCAGTGTGCTGACTGGAAGAATGGTTCTTGTTTTGGGACCACTTGGGCTCTTGTGCCATGCTAGACCTGGCATTTATTTTTCATTACACTAGTTGCAGACATTAAACACCATCCTGAGTGTTACTTATAGCCATAACAATGCTTATTACAGGCAGCACCAAGAGGATCATTAAAGATAATAAATTCCAGGACACAGGAAATATGTCAGACTCATAACATGCCAACATCTAATAGGGGATTTTTGCAGGTCTGCGTTCTTTGTTTGTGTTTCTGTTGTTGTTCGTAATCAAAGATGCGTGCATAGTCTTCTGTTTTGATGAAGGTGTTAATGATCGTGTTTACTGTACATGCACATGAGAATTTAGTGTTAACCTGATTGCTTGATTAAAACAATGTTTCAGTTTCTAGAAATTCACATACTGTAAATCGCCTGGCATATGTCAATCAGAATTTTGTGTCATGTAAACATCTTATTAGGAAAACACATTGGGCCCTATTTTAACGATCTGAAACGCAAGTATCAAACGCGAAGTGCAAGTAACTTTGTGGGCGGGTCTTGGGCGCTGTTGCTATTATACCGGCGGGATAAATGACTCTTGCGCCCGATGCAAATCTAAAATGGGTTGGTCTGAAGTAGCTTCATTATTCATAGGTGTGGTTTGGGCGTAACGTGAAATAAACCAATCAGAGTATCATCTCACATTCCCTTTAAGAGCAGGCGCGCTTGTTCCATGGCGGATTGCTATTATAACGGCAGATTTGCCAGACGCACACCAGGAGCGGTTCACAGCCGAGGAGACCGACATTCTCGTCAGGGTCGTAAAACACAGAGAAGTGACATTGGGGATGGATAAACCCACCCAAATTAGCTTCGATTAAACAGGCGTATGATAATTTGGGTAAATGTGTAAGCTAGATTTATGCCTATTTTTTTCACATCTTCATGGACACAACAATGATTTCCCTCGTGTGTTAATATTTTTCCTTGTAATAATGTAGAGTATGATTTGCAAAAATGAAAACTGCTGCTTCTGTGTAGATGAGAGAATCAAAGTGCATGCGCGTTGTGCACACGCTACATTATGGCCAAGCATGCGCCCTCAAAATAGCATTTGAATAACATGCGCAATGCGCCACTAGGTTTTTCCTGGTCAGTGGCAGAATTGTTTTCTAAACCTGCAAAATAGCACCAGGGAACGTTTGCGCCAGATCACGCCTCCTCTTTTCGCTGAACCGCCCCGGGAGCGCAGGTTCATTCCCTAATTTACCAACGTGCGTCTGTGGAGGGAAAAGTCCGCTGTGCGTGGGTGCAAAATAGGAATGATACATGCGTCGGTGTACAAAGTCAATTGCGCTGGGTGCAAGATAGGGCCCATTGTTTATTTATATCGAGGTATATCCAAACGAAGTAATTCTGAGTGCTAGTTGTGAAATGTCACAACATAATATCGTATATATTGGTAGTAGTTCACCACAAAGGTGGCGCCCTACGGTCTCGCAAGCAAGCGAAGTCCACATCAAGTGCTGCATTTGGGACATGGCCAATCTCTTGCTAGATGGGATAGTTGTGCTTTCCCTCTGCTCTTCTCCTCCTCTTTCGTCAGGCTTGTCATTAATGCTGGATTCTGCGTCCCACATCTTACCAACATCTGGTACGAGATACTCCGAACAGACATCTCACTTTGAAGCTGACATCTTCTGTATAATTATTTTGATATAAGCAAACAAAACAGCTCATGTTTTCCAATAGGATGGTGTGCTGAATAAAAAGACCTTCAGTTGTTAGCTTTGTGGAAACCACCATCAGAAATGCTGATTAGATGGCAGGAGTGCACATAGTCACGCCCCAACAAATAATTGTCTGTATTTTTAGGAGCACAAAGAGCTGTATTTTTCAGAATCAAGCTGGAACATTATGATTCAAGTTGTTTCCACATGAAACAACAATTATTAGGCTTAAGAATGGAAAACCGGTTACTTATACACAGGAGTGCACATAACTGGTGAAAATAAACGATGTGTAGCAGAAAATTTGGAGTGAAGCGCTTTTGAGTACCAAGTACCAGGAACACGTTTACTTACTGGAGTAGATCTCTGGTAAGACAGCAATCATGATGATAAGAGTGTTCGTTAATTATTAGAGAATCGCAGTTAATTCGTGATGTGTACGGACCAGGCCCCGCGGTTCGGCACACATGTGATTTTTTCGGATCAACTGCTAAGTTTAACCATACTAGAGTTAAAGGTTTTTATTTGGACGGGGTTTGTCTTGCCAATTTACACATTCAAACAAATTTAAACAACACGGAAGAAGAGGCGGAAATCGGGACTCGCACCTCAGAGAGAGAGAGAGAGAGAGAGAGAGAGAGAGAGAGAGAGAGAGAGAGAGAGAGAGAGAGAGAGAGAGATACTTGCACTTGAACGGTCACATACACACAAAATCATGTCAAAATACCCGTCTCGGCAAGTATCGTCTCGGTTATGTCATAAGTGAACAGTTGAGAAAGAAACCGTATGTGTGTCAGTATATTCGTTCCATGTATTAGGTCTTAAAGTGACAGCAGCCTAATATTGCTGCTGTTGTCCGTGTCATTAATGTTAATAAGGGTGTATTCACACCTGCCTGGTTTGGTTCGATTGAATCGAACTCTAGTTCGTTTCCCCCCTTGGTGCGGATCTTTTGGGCAGGTGTGAATACAGCAATCGAACTCGGGTGCGGACCAAACAATCGAACCGAGACCCAGCTGAAGAGGTGGTCTCGGTACGGTTCCAAACGAACTCTGGTTCGGTTCGTTTACGGTGTGAACATGAACCGACCCAACTGCAGAAAACTGCACCTTTTTATTTGACTGCTCTTATGAGGATACTAACAAAACGGACATTTTGCCATAATGGTGTGTGTTATTGTTCGTTAAAGCGAGAAAGAGAATTCCGGCGCGCTGTCTGTGCACACGATACTGTTGCGCGTCTTTCTGAGCGTCGTGTGTGCATCAGGACATTCACAGACAGAGCGTTCTTATCGCGCTTAAATGGTTTAAAAGCATGTTCTCTCCGCCGGAACTGTCTTGCAGCACATCGTCGTCTTCTCAAAATCCTAATTACAACATCGTATAGATGACATTGTGTCATATGATGCTCAATAGTTTCTTCATATTGCGTTTGTAGAGAATAACACCAAATCAGTAAAAGAACAAATATTGCATTTCGAAATATCTCCATGCTGAGCCTGTTTTTGCACTTCCTGCTTTTCTCTGCTTGAGAATTCTTTTTTTATTTATTTCTTTATTTAAAAGGGACAGCGCACATTAATCAACATGAGGACAAAGTCCAAAATGTAAATGTGCCAGATTTAGCTATAGAGGCTCATTTTCATCTGTAGTCTCTAGGTTGATGGTTAAGAGAAAACAATAAATACACTACAACAATACAATAAATACATATCAATAAGAAAGCTTTAGATATAGATAAGTAAGAATTACACCACTATTCCCGATCAGGACAACTGGCAGGTTGATGGAAAAAAATTAAAAATAAATTCCTGTCCAATGAATGGACGACCTTAGCACACGTGTGGTTTTGTTTACAAATTTGGGTTCACTTGCAAAAAGAGCGGTGTGAAAGCGAACCGTACCAAACAAAAAAAATCAACATTGTATTTGGTCCGGACCAAAGCAAGTGAACTATTGGACTTTCCTGGTGTGAATACACCCTAAAATGAAAAAAATACAGCTTTAACAAAGATGAACCTATATTTAATTTATACATTGAACAAATAGTGTTATAGAGAGGAGAGCAGTCAGTTATTATTATATTATATTATATTATATTATATTATATTATATTATATTATATTATATTATATTATATTATATTATATTATATTCATTTTATTTTTTAATATGGTGTTCAGAATTTTATTTGGGGGGAAATGCATTATTTGTATCAGTACACAACTATTTTTTGAATGGTCGTCAATAGAGAAAGATGCTGTTTGTCCACACAGTGATGTATTTATGGAGTTATTGAACTACCTGAAGGTAACCAGCCAAGCCCTGACCAGGGGGTAATGTTGTTTCGGCGGTGACATCACTGCTCCCTGTGGTTGTGTAAGGCTGTTCGTCAGTGAAGGGAGAGAGGTGTGTAATCTGAACGCACCCCTCCGACTGGATTCAATAGAGAGCACATTGTGCCGTGCTTCTCTGAGTCTTCGCAGGAGCATGTTCACTCCAGTCCGACTTCAAAGAGAGAAACACTGAGAGAGACGGCTGTTACGCTAATAGTTTGTGTGCCGTTCGTGAAAACAGATAATGTTATCTGCTCTCGTCATCAGAGTTCAGATAAACCTTTGATAAACCAATTTGTTCTGAAAAAAAATGTACATTGGATAATTACATTGCAAGGATGTTTTTTTAATTACATTACAAGGACAAAACTGTGATTAAATGTAGTAAATATATAGTCATAACTTCAGATTTTTTTATAATCGTTCATTATTTTTATTTTTATTTATTTATTTTTCGATTAATTTCAAAGTAGTGTACTTTTTTTTTTTTTTTTTTTGTGGTTTGAATTTTTTATTTAATTAGATTTATTTTATATTTTATTTAATTTCTTATATTTTTTATAATTTAATATAAAAAATAAACAAATCATCTCAATATTATTGTCTGACCCAATCAAACAGCCCTAATGTGGTGTTGTAGTTAAACTAAAGGAGAATCAGAAAGTTTGTATCGTGAGGGCAGAAGGTTAGAGCCCTAAACCTGTCAGTATCTTCTCAGTAATTGCTTTGGTTCTGTCTGGTCTTAAACAGCCCTGAAGCCAGCGTTAAATTCCATGCTGTTAGTGAAGCCTGTATGATCATTTGCCTGTTTTCCTCCGAAGTTTAAATGACCATGTTTTTATTTTTTATTTTTATGGCTATTTATCTCTTTTTTATCTCTAAGATTAAATCTAGAAAATCTCTCTCATCTATTTTGCGCTTCTGTCTAGCATTATTTATACCCCAAAGATGGTTTTGCATTGTTTTGATTTGCTGCTTTGCTAGAACTTGTATTTCCTTCAGGAACAGCTCTACAAATCTAGTGTTGTTGTGTTTTGTCTGAAATCCATCAGATTCGGAGCATCTTTCAGAAAAGCGCAGACTGCTGGATGTAGCTCAAACACTCTGGCTGTTTTAACGTGGATTAAAATGGTTTGTTTTTCACAGCTCTTCGCAGTTACACAGTTACTCACGCTGAGTGCCGTTTCTGAGGCGCTCCTCTACGTAACTCAGTTTGCCTTTGAGCTTGTCAACTCATGTTAAACCTGTAAACTGAGAACTTGATAACAGCTAGAGAAGGAGAGGGCTGATGAAGAGGCTTTTTGTCTGTCAAAACCAAGTCCAACCCACAAAACCTGCTGGGAATTTCAGCTGTTTTTTGGTCATTCTCATTTTCTCAAATGTGATTGTCATTACTGTAAACTTTAAAGTAATTCTGTGAACCCTTTTATTTATTTATTTGCATTGCAGTAATTTCAGTCTGGGTAATTGCTATGAAACTAATGTCACAATGCCAAATATCTTAATGGTCCTTAAAATAACCAATTTTATTTTTAATTTTATAATTGTATTTTAGGGTATTTATCAGCCGTGAAATATTTAACATTCATCTTATTTATTATTCTTATTCCATTGTGATCACGAATAACTGACTAAATAAACAGCATATATACAGTACTGTGCAAAAGTCTTAGTCTATACATAGATTTGAAATTTACCATTTATTTTGACAATACTTACACATGATAAAACTTACCCATGATAATCTGGTTGTCTCAAAATGGCAAAATATTAGCTGATTAATTGGCCTGACCAATATAGTTCTATCACAAATTTAGTATTACATTTATTATTACATTTAAATAATTTTTTTTTTTTTTTTTTTTTTCGAATTTATGCAAAAAAAAAAAAAAAAACATCCGACAAGAAAATCAAATCAAGTAGACAAATCAAAATAATTAGAATAACATAATAAAAAAAATAATACAAAATAATAATAATTAACAATAGTTACAGCCAAAGACTTTTTAACCATTGTCATTGTCCATTGCATATTCGAAAAGGAGTGGGAAGAAGAAAAAAAAAAAACGTATTTAATCCCACCCCCATCCACAAATCAAAGCTTACAATTAATCGACCCGCGTTCCAAATATTCATACATCTACTTTGTTATACCCCAAAGCAATACAAAAAGTACATCAATTATGTAAACAAGGAAAAAAGGAACTACTATGAAAGTAGTTATTTCAATATTTTTTTTCCTTGTTTACATAATTGATGTTCTTTTTGTATTATAATACAATATAAAATGCTGCACACACGTACATACACTCACACACACACACACACACACACACACGCACACACACACACACACACACACACACTCAAAAAATACATAAATAAATCACCATATATAAACATTCCAACGTTGCCATTCCTGATGAAGTTATTGGCCAGCTGATGTGTAACTTTGTTTTATTTACTCACCAAAGCCATTTTTTTCTTTCATTTGGCGCTTGACAAATGTTAATTTTGGACCTAATGTATATTTTTCTAAGTTTTTTTTTCCCCGTCTGTTCCATAAATGCTCACATAGAGCAAGAGAGAGAGAGAGAGAGAGAGAGAGAGAGAGAGAGAGAGAGAGAGAGAGAGAGAGAGAGAGAGAGAGAGAGAGAGAGAGAGAGAGAGAGAGAGAGAGAGAGAGAGAGAGAGAGAGAGAGAGAGAGAGAGAGAGAGAGAGAGAGAGAGAGAGAGAGAGAGCAAAAAAGGGAGGGCAAAAAAAGTGCGAGGGAAAGGAGAATGTCAGTAGCCTGCAGCTAGACTTGGCAGATTCCCGTGCCGTGCGCTCGTTGGGTTTGAAGGTGCTGCGTCTGGATCTGACCTGCTCTGGTAGTCCATAGCCATATATAGTGTGAATATCTTTTATGATCCTCTTTTTTTGGCTAGAGCAAACAGGGAATGTGAGTCAACATTTCAGCCTTTCTCAAGGAAGCCAAGAAAGCAGACGTGTCTGCGCACACATCTACACACACTCTTCCGCTGGCTGGATTAAACTGTGTGTTTGAGAGAGGTGCGCTGTTCTGCCTGTGAGTCGGACCGGACGATCCCGTAAGACTCTCTGCTCAGAGGAGAATGCGGCGCTGGGGCTGACAGACACACACACATACACACACACACACACACACGCTGAGGATGGCCACCGCTGTGTATCAGGTAAGGAGATGGTGACACGGCTCGCTGGCGCTGAGAACGTTGCCAGATATCTTGGGAATTTTAACCTCATTTGCTCTCGCAGCTGCGCGTGTATAGCAGTTTGTTTGCTTGTTCTTGGTGAAAACAGAGCGTGTTCTCAGGCGTGTTTAAGGAAAAGCTCAGACTGCAAAACTTGTGTGTTCTGTTCTGTAGAAGTGAGATGAGAACTGTGAAGCTGCTCTTGTTTATTATTTCCCAAGTCAAACTGAAAAGCGTGGGACTGCTGTGGTGATGTTGAGAAATTTAGCCACATTAAACACTGGCTTTGAATGTGACTCAATGCTTCACTGTGATTTTAACAGGAATAGTTCACCTGAAAATTCAAGTTCTGTTATGTATTCACCCTCATGTTGTTACAAACCTGTATGATATTCTTTCATGATGTTTTGGAGATCAGTTTATAGCATCAGACGCAGTTGAATTAGCAATAAAGTAGTGTATATGACTATATGTCAAGTCTTCTGAAGCCATCAATAGCTTTGTGTGTGGAGCAGAATTAAATTTAAGTTATTCACTGAAAACCTTCCCCTTCACTGTAGCTTTTAAATGTCATTTATCCTTCAAATGATGTAATGTTGTCTTGTTTTAGTGGCATCAGACTGAGCACAGTGCAATATATTAAATCTGAACTTATATACAAGGTCTAGTGAGTAGCCTTCAAAAGACTTGTAAGCCTTTAAAATTTGAATCGAAATGGGTTAATAATGACACTAACGTTGCGGCATTGAATCGACATTGAACAGACTTGAGTTGAATAATGACTCTGTTGTATAGAGCTGCTTATAGCTGAATTGAACCTGTTTCAAGGCTGATTATCTTTTCAACATTGGCTAAGTTATTGAACTGAATCGAAACAACACTAATTGAGCTGAATAACGACGCTATTATCTTCTTGTATTCCTGAATTTGTTTTCCTAATTGATGAATTTTACAACATGAACACTGTTCTTTTCCTGTTTATTACTGTGAAGCGGCTTTGAAACAATCTGTATTGTAAAAAGCACCATATACATAAATGTGACCAGTTAATTTAGCCTAATTGTAGGCTGTTTACGGTTGTCAAATGAAACTTGTCAAACTTCAAACTTGCTGCATTAATGTAGAATATTTGCCTGTATCTGCATTTTAGAATTTGCTTTGAACGTGGCTTGGATTTTCTGAACTTTCAGATTTCAATATAATAGCTCAGTTTGTTGTCAGTGTTGTTTGAGTGAGTCTCAGGTCTGGTGTTGGAGTCATTGTGGTCTCCCAGCGAGGACACTCAGCTTTGATCCGGGTCTCTGAGTGGCATGTTCTCAGAGCTTCCCTTTTTGCTGTAACAAATGCGGCTGACAGGATGACAAAGCTGCTGTTAAATGCTGAACAATAGCCGTCCCCCTGTGGCACAGACCAGCGCGGCGTGTGGCTTTCTATTGTGATCTATTGCGCATCTCACCAGACCTGTCAAGAACAGGTCCTGGTCATATTTCACCCCAAAATGATTAAAAGAAATAAGAAATTTTCTGAAATAACATGCAGCCAAAATTTTATTTTATTTTATTTTATTTTATTTTATTTTATTTTATTTTATTTTATTTTATTTTATTTTATTTTATTTTATTTTATTTTATTTTATTTTATTTTATTTTAAATTGTATTTATTTATTTATGTATTTTAATAGTACATTTTTATCGTGAGATTATTTTCTTTGGAAATTATAAAAAAAGAAAGAAAGAAAAAAAAACATCTGTACACATTGCAGTAATGAGAATGTGAGTTATAAATATTTATAATCATCATTCAAATAAAACAGTACAGAAATTTTTGATGGTCTTAAAATGGTCATTTTCTTTATGCAAAATAAATATTTTTTTCTCGTTTTGAATATAGGGTGAAATGTGACCCGTACATGTTTTGGTGAGTTTCATTCTTGTTCAAACACAGATTTTTCTCCATTGACCAGACATAACCTGATGACCCTTAGGTCAAGACAGGCAGTTGTGACCTCAAATGTCAAACACCAGACTCTTTAGTGTTGGTTATTTATGATACGCCAACTCAACTCATTTGTTTATGACATCAACGGTTAGATAAACTTTGGCTTTTCAATGTTTGAATAGGTACATGTTATTACAAATTCTCAGTTGGCAAAACTCTGATGATAATCTAGTACTAAAAAGCGTTATTATGCCATCTGTGCACACCCACACAACATTTATACTTCTGTTTGTTCCCCTTTCGTTCATTGTACCTCAGTCGTGGGAAAGAATGCACACTTTGTATTTTTGGCACGTTTGCAGATGCAATTTGAACTAATTTGGCTCAAATTGAGGGGAAAAAGAGAAATAATGCTGTTGTGAACACATTGAGTGTATTTATCATTATTTAGAGATAGCGAGAGGGGGAAATAGATGGTCTCATTTTCTCATGACTGCATCCCTCATAACAAATGTGTTTTATTCCTCCAGAATCCATTTGAGCTTTTGCATATTCTTCTCCTTTATCAGTCCCCAGAATGTTCCTTTTTGATAGCCAGAATGCTCTAAAGTGCTCTTGATGATCAGAAACCTACTGTCCAGTATTTGATCTTCATGCAGCTCTCTGCAGATTTCTTTAGTAAAACTATCAGCTGATTGAGCTTAAAAACCTGCGATGACTCCGATGTGAAAGAAGCAGATTTGCTGTCACTCAACATGGCTAATTAATTGACCATTTCGTTAGTCCCCGACTAAGCTGTCTGATCGCTGCAAACCCCGTTTGATGTTCAAGGCTGTTTTTAAGAGAAAGTTACTATTTCTTCCAGTGAGAAATTAGACTTATTGGCAGGCCCACACTGAATCTGCATCAGGAAAACTCCACAGAAAGCTCTTCAGAACTGAAGCTCCCCTTATTCATAAAGTTATACATATACTGTATGCCCTCTAAATGTATTCTTTCTATATGATTTTCAATTAAGTAAGTTGACTATGCTTACAAATAATGGTGCTTTATACTAGAGTTTTGTTACAGAATTTAATTCAAATCTTAGACCCCATACCTTTGTATTTGGAAGTGATCCACTATTTCTAATTACTAATTAATTAATAAATAAACCACTTAGAGTTTCTGCATTAGCTGTGGACAGATAAATTCGTCACGCAATAAAACAAAACAAAAAAGGAGCAGAACTTTTGCCGTGTTTAATAGGTGCCTGGGCCTAGTTATTGGTAAGTTTGGCTGTGTTCACACTTGAAAGGTTTGGTTCGATTAAAAAGAACTCTGGTGCGATTGCTCTGTAAATGCGGCTCATTTGAATTAGTGTGCCATCCGAACCCTGGTGCGCACCAAACAAGCGGACTGAGACACATAGTAAAGACATCTAAACAATCCAAAAACATGACGTGATGTCTCAAACATACCAGGTTCTTCTCAGGAGCTACATTACCCAGTTCAGTAAAGGTGTCGGAAACACCATCTCCTTGCAGCAGATCTTCGTTTGTGTTTAACCGAGGAATTCCTGGAGCTGTTTTGACTCCTTTACACATTTTAAAATGTCTCCACGAGTTCTCAGCTGGTAAAAATCCGATCAAAAATACCGTTTAGCCCAGCACACAGCATTGTTCTGAATGTTCGGTAAGTCCTCTTGCAAGATATATGTCATAAAAGCTTTTTTTTGTGTGTGTCTCTACGTTCTAAGCGAACTAGCACTAAATGTATTATTTTCTTTTTGGTCCAGATCATGAAAAACTCAAGAGAAATGAACTACAAGTGTGAACACACCCTTATGGCTGATTTTTATAGTAATAATGGTTTTGTAATTTGTATATTAACCAGACTTGCAAAAAAAAAAAAAAAAAATCTTTCTCTGCTTCGTCTACGTTTTATCTCCAGGTAATCATAGTCGAAAGAGATACTAGCCGCTTGGTTGAGCTCGGAGCAGTTTTCTCCAGCATTCCTCCTGTTGGCTTCAGCTGTGATTTAGAGGCTCCTCGAGCTCCTCTGTAACTGCAGTTTCAACATTTCCCGCTTACACATAGAGAGGCAGATGGGTTCAGATCCACAGCACTCTAACACTGTCCGCTGTGGAATTCAATGTGATAAATGTGCGTTTAAAAAACGCACTGTTATTGAAGTTCAAGGATCATTTGATCTCATGGATGGAAGATGTATTTAGTGTCGCCTTGGATTCCACCAGATAAATAAATCAGCATCTCTGCTGTTAGAGAGTTTGGCCAGCCGTCGAACAATGAGATCAACACACGATCCTCAGCATTCCTCCTAGAAAAGCTGCATCCCATGTTCAAATATACCAGCGAATTATTCAAAATGCATAAATGGAAATTACAGCGATGGAGGTAAATGACAGGAGAACTCGCTCGTAAATTTGAGAGTGTTTTTGGAGTGCTGTTAAGCTTGTTTACATTCTTGAGCCGTGTTTTAACATCATACCTGGAGATCTTTACCACAAATTCATACCGTGACAAAACAAAACTTTTTTTCAGGATTGATGGGAATTGTTTTTTTCTTAGAGTTTTCAGAAATCTTACTGACACTTATTTCCACATAACATACTATTTACAGTTTTTTGCGACAACCCACCGTGTGAGGTTCTGCAGATGTTTGAGTTATGACCGGACTCGTGTGGAATCTGCACTTGCAGAACTTTCTGCACAATTGAGTGTATTTGCTCAATCACTACATCATTACATTTGATTTATATTGACCATCCTGCACTTTAGATCAACCACAGATGTAGATATAGTAAAAAATGGCTGGGATTAACACACATTATTGTTCAAAAGTTTGCTAACATGTATCAAAATAAATGAAAGGAAAACTAGCATTGGGTATTTGTTGATTTTTCTTGTTATACCGAACTCATATCGAACCGTGACTTCTGTCTACTGTTACACCCCTAGTGTATATGTATAAATATTTGTCATTTATAAATAGAATTTTTACAAAAAAAAAAAAAAAAAAGTAAAAAAATCAATCACAGAGTACTGCATTCTCTCAGGCCCTTGTTTGTTTTGTCTGTTTATTATATATTTTGGCTAATTTGATTATATTTCAGCGTCATTTAAGAATTTATTGACATTCATTTTGCAGAATTCTGCAGATTTTGCCCCAAAATATCTAGGCAAAATCAGTCTGGGCCTGATCATGCCTCTGTTATCCTACCATCACATACACCTAGTTACTTTTCCATTCCGCTTTACGATCCTCAGACAGATAGACTTCCCCGTAATCCTTGTTGACTGCCATGTTAAAAGAGCCACTGTTTTCGAACGGAACCAGAGCAAATGCATTCAAGATGTCCACATTCTCCAGGGTTGTTCAATTACAGTGCCAGCGAACATGAAATCTGACAAGATAGCCAAAATGTAACCAACATGGGGCTGTTTAGATTGGGGCCCAGCTTTTCACGAGGTCACAGCAAATTAGCAGCGATCTTTAAGAGGTTTTCAGGCATTAGCAAGTTGAAGTCTGTCTCCGCCAAATGGTTGGAGGCTGCGAAGGTTGGGAGGAGATGCTGACGGAGGCAGAAACACGCGCCACGGCATTCCTGCGTAGAAGCCGAGGCTCTGGGACTGATTTAAGACCCCTGCAGCATCTTCTCAGCCTGCAGATTTAAACGGATGAATGCGTTGGCTCTGCGGAAACAAAGCTCCGCCGCTTGCTTGGGTTGTTTATCACTGCAGGTTGGCGGGTGGCACGTTCTGCACGCTGGGGCTGACGGAGCACCCGTCATGAAGATTGGGATCACACGAGTCGGAAAGTACACGGCCGGTTGCAACAAACCACTTAAGATAAGGAATCCCATCATAAATGAATAATCAGTAAGGGTTTTCCTAACCTGAGGAGTTCGTTGCAACCAGCTGCAGATGAGAAAGATGTGTCTGAAAGACCGAAATCTTCACTTTAAATACAAATAAGTCAATTTGTCTGTGACAATTCAGATGAATTGGGTTTTATTTGTGTTTGCAATGTTTTAAGTATTAGTAACGGTCGCCATGTCAACAAAACATATTAGTCGTTATAATGCCATTGGTCAGATATTTGTACACCATATTGGTCAGGCCAATTAATCAATTGATCTTTGAAAGTCATTTCCTGATTAAAAATTCATCATGTAATTTGGAATCAGTAACTGACAACAATTTGTAAGTTATCTACCAAGACAGACAGACACACACACACACACACACACACACACACACACACACACACACACACACACACACACACACACACACACACACACACACACACACACACACACACGTTTACTTAGCTATTTAAATGGGGACTTTCCATAGACGTAATGGTTTCTATACTGTACAAATTCTATATTCTATCCCCTTACACTAACCCTATCCCTAAACCTACCCATCATACAAAACTTTCTGCATTTTTACAATTTTAAAAAACTTTTAATGATGATTTACAAATTAGGACATCCTAAAGGGAGGTTTTTGGAGATTTTGGTCACTTCTGGGTACAAATTTGTCCCCAAAATATAGTTAGGGAGACACACACACACACACACACACACACACACACACACACACACACACACACACACACATATACGTATATATTGTGTACGGAGTTGTCAGGACAATCGTCCACAGCCTCAAATATATCAGTCTGTCAAAACTGCACAAAAATGTGTAGTTTCATCACTTCAACAAAAGTAAAAGTAATACATTAGTGAAATGTAGTAAACTGTAAGCAGTTTCTGATGCCAAATGATTTGGCACCTGCTGTTACATTACTGATGTCGGCCATAAAGGGTGTACAGTAATGGCATCTTTGGCTTGTATTCTGCTGCTCTAATGAATTGGCCATTTGGATTGAGTTGGTGTGGTTGTGTGATGCATTAAGCAGGCATTCAGAGAGAAAGGACAGTGGTTGAGGGGCTCTCAGATGGATGGAGATCACTTTTCAAAGCAGCTTTAGCAGAGTTGGCACACCGTAGACCTGCTAAGAGGCCCACAGGAAGTCATTTGGGGCAGAATTAGTTAAAACATCCTGCCTTTGGGCCACTTTCACACACTGGGGCTTCTATTCTGACTAAAAGAGGTTGCAGTGATTAAAAACTCAAAAGAAGTTATGAGGAACTATAATGTTCAGTGGCTATAATTTATTTACTTACTGAAGTTCCAGACCATGTGATATTAAACAGCATCGTTCAGACAAACCATAATTGTGTGCATTAACGGGACATTTTTGTCCTTGATAAAAACCAATAGGGTTTTTGGAAGGGACATTGGAAGCCACTAATAAGGAGTCACATGGAATTTGCTCCACAGAGCTCTGCAGATTTATACATCTCTGACCCCATTCATGTTTGTTTATTAAATATTTTGGTTAATTAGTTAATACTTTCAGCTGATGATAAGAGTGTAGTACTCTGGCTCTCTGATTTCCATAGATTTTCTGCAAACAATCAGTCCAAAAAACATGATAAAAGTCTGCAGGTTCCGTGTGAGCCAAATGTCGCCTTGTTCATTCTGCAGTGAGCATTCAACTGATTCTAGATTGTGGTGTTTGTCTGATTGGAAATTCACAGAAGTCGGCAGCAGTTGACCACTGGATTTTGTGATCGAGGCAAATCAATCTGACCAAACCCCGTACGGATGAGGGTCTGTGGTGCGCGCAAGTACCAGTGTGGCAAGTTCAGCCAGAAATATGTCTGGATGGTGACTTAATGATTGCTGCATTTTAAAATTTCAGTGCAATCATGTGGCTCTTTTTCCTCACAAAAACAGGGTTTTAAAAAACCAACCATCGCTGTTGGAGACACGGGATGGCAGGAAACATGGCCGCTCACGCTCCCGTTTGAGGCTTTTTTCAGCTTTGAGGTTCAGCTTTGTGGCTTGCATGGAGTATTGTCCCCAATAATTACTATAACATGCCAGTCCTTCAGTCTGATGTGTTTCTCTTCCTCATATCCTGCCAAGATTGTGATGTCACCGTGGACCAACTGACTTTAAACACACACACACTCTCTCTGAGCACATAAGAATATCATATAATGACCAGAGTTGAATCAACTATGACGGATTGATATATTTTGCTAAAATTGTTGGCTAATGGTTATTTCATTTGCTTGTATTTGAGCATATGCGTCAGATGGATGTTTTTGTCTGTAAAGCATTGAATGCATCATGTTTTTAAGTTTTAGAGATGTTCTGTTCCATTCAGTTGTGCTCTGTTCTGTTTTAACAGATTGTTTTTTCGAAGGTCTGCTTTAGACATTCCACTAACTATAAGTAACTTCGCAACTACATGTCAACTAACTTTTATTAGAGTATTAGTAGACTGTTAGGTTAGGATTACAGTTGTTAGAGTTCGGGTTGGTATAGTAAGTTGGCATGTAGTTACTATAGAATGTCTAAATTGGACCATTGAAATAAAGTTTTACCGTAACATGTCCTGAATGCAGTTGTATTTCAAGCTGATTTTGAAAACAATATTATTTGAATAACATGTTAAAAATGACAGCCTTATTTTTTTATTTTTACTATTTGTGCAAAGGACTTTTTTAGTGGTGTTTGCACCAATATTTACTGAAGGGAACAGGGCAGCTGCTGACTGTATCATGCATTTTAACAGCTGCAGTGAACAAAACCTCTTCACAAGTCTATTTTTTATCTGTTCAAAAACAGTCAGTCAACTTTTCACTGTGATTTGATTTATTACATGTAAGGAGTGTTTTTCTGCTCAATGCGAAGCCTTCACTACTTCACACTACTTCACACTAGCCTTCATATAGAAAAACTGAAGTAAAACTACACTATATATATATATACACACATATACAGACCCTTTCCAAAAGATTAGAATATCATGGAAAAGTTTATTTATTTCCATAATTCCATTCAAAACGTTAAACTTCCATAGATTATAGATTCAGGGCCCACAACTTAAACGATTTCAAGTATTTAGTTGTTTATTTGTACATAATTTGGGCTTCCAGCTCATAAAACCCACGAAAACAGGATTTCAAAAAATTAGAATATTACATGAAATCCCACAGTAATTACACAGTGATACCATGGTCATTGAACCAGGTTTTGGTTCTTTTGGCAGTGTGGGCAGGTGCAAATCCTGCTGGAAAATGAAGTCAGCATCTCCATAAATCTTGTCTGCTGAAGGAAGCATGAAGTGCTCTGGAAATGTCCTGGTAGACGGCTGCGTTGAGTGGACAGCACAGTGGACCAACACCAGCCCATGACATGGCTCCCCAAACCAACACAGACTGTGGAAACTTCACACTGGACTTCCAGCATCTTGGATTGTGTGCCTCTCCATTCTTCCTCCAGACTCTGGGACCTTGGTTTCCAAATGAGATGCAAAATTTGCTCTCATCAGAAAAGAGGACTTTGGTCCACTGTGCTTTATTAAATCCAGAGTCAACGCAGCCGTCTACCAGGACATTTCCAGAGCACTTCATGCTTCCTCAGCAGACAAGCTTTATGGAGATGCTGACTTCATTTTCCAGCAGGATTTGCACCTGCCCACACTGCCAAAAGAACCAAAACCTGGTTCAATGATCATGGTATCACTGTGTAAGTACTGTGTGATTTCATGTAATATTCTAATTTTTTTGAAATCCTGTTTTTGTGGGTTTTATGAGCTAGAAGCCCAAATTATGTACAAATAAACAACTAAATACTTGAAATCGTTTAAGTTGTGGGCCCTGAATCTATAATCTATGGAAGTTAAACGTTATGAATGGAATTATGGAAATAAATAAACTTTTCCATGATATTCAAATTTTTTGGAAAGGGTCTGTATATGAAAGACACATTACACAGACCCCGACCACCTTAAACTTTAAAATCGCAACAAACAATTAAACAATCTTTATTGAAATTAGTTGTATCAGCCGTATCAGTGAAGAGCATTTAATGGGTAAAGAAAAATCACCCACATAATATAGTAAAATAAATTTGAAAGTATTCAATTGAGTGTATTTTTATGAAATATTAAACACTGCCATTTTATTCCAAGAATGTTAACAATGTAATTTCCACCAAAGAAAGTTATTAAATTCTATACATGTGGTGAACATTGAATTGTGGGCTGGAGCAGATCCATTCTTATCAGTCGTTCCGGTCGGGTTTAGAGATTGTGTATGTTCATGAGGAAATTCCAGCGGTGGAGAACCAGTGAGTTTGTTCCTCTCAGAGCCGTCGAACACGATGTGAAATATTTTGATGGTCGTACTGATGGGAAATGGAGGCGGGGTTCATGATCTTCAGGAGTATGTGGAGGTCTTATCAGGGCTCGGTCTCCCTGTGGAATGTTTATAGGAAGCAGGCCCGTTTCAGGGGTTGCTGGCACAGAGCTGCTGTGGGCTTGTTTGCTTTTGCATTTGATTTATGGGCCGGGCAGCGAAATAAAGGCAGGAAACCCAGCACCCGGCCCCACCGTTCTGCTGATATGCAACATCACGCAGCACTGAACCCAGGGATAAAACCCAGGCAATTGCCAAAAAACAACCATGATTTAGTTTTTCATGACTATTTTGTAGCCTCTCTGAACTTTAGGGCTTCTTTTGTTTTGCTGTTTTTAAGACTCAAAGGGTTTGCTCTTATTTTATTTATCAAGTTAATTTTTCAAATAATGAGTCATATTCAATGAAAAGTCAGTTTGGACTGGAGAGATAGTTTTGAAATTTTGAAAGTTACAGCATATTTTCAATATTTATTAACTACTATCGCATAATATGAGGCCTTTAAGGGTTAAATGTGCCTTAAAGTCCTCATTATACTATATATACTCCTATTTTCTCTACATTTTAGTCTAAATCTGCATGATTCATCAGTGCACATTATTCCAAAGAAAAACATATTTATCTTCATATTCTTTCATCAAAATGTCAACTTGCTCTGCCTCTAAAATTTCTTTCTTATTCACTTGATGTTGGAAATTCCTTATTTTTCAATCCATGCCATCTGATTGGCTCTGTTCTGAGACTTTTCTTCATCTAGTCAGTCCCTGTTGATATAATTAAGTTGTGTTCTACTTTTTTTAATGTGTCCAATTATAGAAGTAAAGTGAGTTGTGAAAGCCGTTTCATGTTGTCTGCATTTGTTTGAACTTAAAGTGGATTTACGGAAATAAACCTTGGCAAAATTGTGTAAAAACATTGCTTGCTTGCTTGATGAGTCCCTAAGTAACACCCTAATTGTAGTTTTTGGATCAGTTTATTTGGATCAGTATCTGTGCGTGTAAGAGAGAAATACATCAATCTCAGTGTTTTGGTCGAGGCACGAGAGGTGAGGATAACTCATCTGGACAGCCGTCGTCTCCTAAGGTGGAATGACTCGGGACTCCTCCTCACCTGCTTGTAAAGGAGAGTTTCTCTGGCCAATAACTCATCATATCTTGTGTGTTAAATGCAGATGGCTCTTGCCTGTTTCAACCTGCCGTGTTTCACTGATAGCAAACAAACAGCTCATTCTCTGGAAGGTCAACAATCCCAATTCATGCTGTGTAGGTCATATTGAGATCATGTTTTATGTGTGGTGTAGGTTAGGAATTATGTGGAGCAGTTTTCCTGACAGTGTTGTAAACGGCTTCTTACTGTTTTAGAGCAGGATTGAGTTTCAGAAATTGCCCTTAGTTATAAGTCTCTCGTGATTAGATATTAACCTTTTGCTTTGGCTCAGTAGTCCTTGCCTTTTGTTTTTCTTTTTTTGTTGAGGAAATGACTCCGCAATTTTTCCACTCTTCCATGGCATGGCAAAGCCGGTGAATTGTAAACAGACAATACGTTATGGCTTAATATTAGCTACTCTTGGTTGTGCTGTTGCTCTTCTGAAAATGTAACTAAATAGTGTATATATGCAAACTTAAAGTTAGCATGGTTAACTCTTTTTACTCTTTTTTTATAAACATTCCTGGTCTTATCGTGCATAATTCCTCAGTGCATGCTTTAAAAACAAATCAAAATAATTGTCAAAACTTGACCTGAACCTCTGAAATGACTTTCAACATCCAGGCCAGCCTCTGCTTATATTTTCGCCGATGTAGTTATGCTCAGGTTTAAAAAAATACTTTAGAAATTATCCTTAAATGATGTGGTGGTGATGATGATTATTTATAAAAAAGTCATTATACAGTAATCATCACCAAAGTTATAGAAATCCATTTGGTCTTGAAAATTTGGTGTTGAAATGCATTATACCACATCAAGCCTCCTTATTCAAGCAACTATCTCTTTCTTTCTGTGTTTCTTTGGTGCCAAATGCAAATATTCCATCATCTTGGATACACATGAAGGAGCTTGTG
This sequence comes from Squalius cephalus, assembly GCF_949319135.1. Classification (NCBI taxonomy): domain Eukaryota; kingdom Metazoa; phylum Chordata; class Actinopteri; order Cypriniformes; family Leuciscidae; genus Squalius; species Squalius cephalus. The sequence continues at coordinate 5,922,349 of NC_137130.1, forward strand.
TTTTTGAGTTCAGCATGGTTGAGTGTGGTTTCCATACACCACAACTACAATTTAATTTCCTTCAACTTATTTTGGAGGAACAGTTCAGCCAAAAATGAAATTAGCATCATGAACAAATTGAATTTTGCTCTGTTCATAATGGCATAGCAGACTAGGAATATAGTGTCCTTGATAGAACTATCATTTTCATTTTAAACTATCCCTTTAACTCTTTCCCCACCATTGATGGAATTTTCCGTCATTTACGAGACAACGCTTCTCGGCTTTTCGTGTTTTTACTGTTATTCGGTCAGAGGCGGACAGAGTACACAGCTACATTACTTGAGTAAAAGTACAGATACCCCTTGCTAAATTTTACTCAAGTACAAGTAAAAGTACTACAGTCAGATGTCTACTTAAGTAAAAGTACTAAAGTACTTGTTTTTAAAAGTACTTGAGTATCAAGAGTACAAGAGTACATTTTCTAAATATTGCATTAATACTGCCACAGTGCTTACATTGGTACACACAGGAAACACTTGAAGCGAAAACTATCATTAACTTGTTCAGAAAATTGAAATAGTCTGGCGAGGTGGGGCCACGGCTTGGCACATTCCCGGGATGCGATATTTTTTTTCCCAGGATGGTAGGGGAAGACTCATGAATATTCATTAGGGAAGTCATCCCTGATTGGTCTGATGACCTACCCCTAACCCCACCCCTAAACCTACCCGTCACTGGGGGTCTTATGACCTCCATAACCCCGCCCCTAAACCTACCCGTCACTGGGGTTAAGACCAATCAGGGATGACTTCCCTAATGAATATTCATGAGTCTTCCCCTCATAAAAAAATAATATCGCTCCCAGGATGGACCTGCTGCGTCTTCATCCATTGTTTCGTCCATGGTTTCTTCTCTTATCTAAATCTGACCATGGAGTTGACTTTGGCGGAAAGCTGAAGGTGATTGCTGATAGGCTGTCCCAATCAGTGGCGCCTGCACAATCCAATCACATTTGAGAGGGTTTCCGAGATGTTTCTTTTTTCCTTTTTTTTTTTCTTTTTTTTTTTAGAAGAAGTAACAGGTACTCACAGTTATGGATAGAAATGTAGTGGAGTAAAGAGTACAATATTTGCCTCTCAAATGTACTTGAGTAAAGTCATGAGTACTCCCCAAAAGTGATACTCGAGTAAAGTACAGATCCCTCAAAATTGTACTTAAGTACTGTACTCAAGTAAATGTACTCAGTTACTGTCCGGCTCTGTATTCGGTAGGGGGCGAAAAAAAAGTAGAGAATCTCCGGATCAAAACACAGACAGAAACAAGTGAGAAAAAGCATTGCTTATGCACGTTGTAAGTCTTTGAAATAAAAGGCTTTTTTTCTCAGCTTTTTGCTCAAAATGTTGCTTTTTTCATTAAACTTACCTATATTAAAGTGTTGATAAAAAAAGAATGCATGAAGCTAGAATTCTTTCATTCTGTATATTGCAGGTTCAGAGAAAATGATCAACAATGTTGGCGATGGCTGGCACTTGGTTTTTTTTCTCCAGCACACGTGATGCAGGCTGAATGCAGCAGGTCTCGGTTTAATCTTGTTAACGCAAGCATGCGAGGAATGCAACAGCACAATTACCGCTCATTATGTAATATTCATTTGTACACTCCAGTGTTATCAACACACATCCACTCCCCTTTCTGTCTCGTTCCCTCCCTCGCTCGCTTTGTTTCTCTTTCTTTTCCACACTAAAAGTGCACTGGTTTTGCATCACCGACATGCCAGCCAAGAAGTTGTGTGTGTGTGTGTGTGTGTGTGTGTGTGTGTGTGTGTGTTCTATGTTATATTTATTACCAGTCAAAAGTTTGGAAACCATGGAGCTTTATAACTTTATAACTATAACTATTCTGCCCCCCCCCCCCCCCCCCCCCCCCAATTGTGAGATACAAACCTGCAATTTTGAGTTAGAAAGTCTAAATTGCAAGTAATTTTGCTCTGTTTATTATTATTATTATCTATGCTTGTAATTTGTTTATTTTCTATACAGATTCAGTCCGCTGCGAAACTACCCCAATCATCCTAGAAAGATTGATTCTTATCAAATAGAGCTATTCAAATCATCTGGTGAAATTGTTGTCATATCACAACACATCACAGGAAAACTAAATATCGCAATGTCAGTTTTTTCCAATATCTATTTACATGCCAGCCAAGAAGTTGTGTGTGTGTGTGTGTGTGTGTGTGTGTGTGTGTGTGTGTGTGTGTTCTATGTTATATTTATTACCAGTCAAAAGTTTGGAAACCATGGAGCTTTATAACTTTATAACTATAACTATTCTGCCCCCCCCCCCCCCCCCCCAATTGTGAGATACAAACCTGCAATTTTGAGTTAGAAAGTCTAAATTGCAAGTAATTTTGCTCTGTTTATTATTATTATTATCTATGCTTGTAATTTGTTTATTTTCTATACAGATTCAGTCCGCTGCGAAACTACCCCAATCATCCTAGAAAGATTGATTCTTATCAAATAGAGCTATTCAAATCATCTGGTGAAATTGTTGTCATATCACAACACATCACAGGAAAACTAAATATCGCAATGTCAGTTTTTTCCAATATCTATTTACACTTACTTTTACATGTATTAATTTAGCAAACACTTTTATCCAAAGCGACTTACTAGTGAGAAACATAAGCCAATAGAGAGCCAACAGTATTTATAGTATACAATGTCAGGTTTATTAGAATGTTGATGTTGATGATTTTCCCTCACTATCCATTACAACTCTTCAAAAACAAAATATGTTGTAAATGATTTTATTTGGAGGCACTGTTTTTCTACAAACCATTCTTTAGATCAATAGACTTTAAAGATTTTTTTTAAAGTGTTGCGTACCATGATATCAAGCTGGAAAGATACATTGATGGATGAATGGTGTGCTTTAATATTCACATTTGCATAAAATGCAGCTTTTCTTAACATTAAGTTTAGTTAACAGGTAATGAGCGTTTGCGGGAAAATGTGTCTAATTGCCTAACTAAAAATAATATCACAATGCAAAACAATTTTATATCATTCCACATGTTTTTATTGAATTCCTCAACTTTTTCCTTTGCTTTTAGGGTAAATGCGATCAGGACACGTTGTTATTAGGTTTCAGGACATTCATTCAATAGCAGATTGTATTTCTTTCCTTGCAGGTGAATATTGTACCAACCTGTCATGTCTATGTTTGTCTTTGGTTTTTGGATAACCACAGAATGATTGTCAGGATTATTTTTAGTGTTGCGGTTGCCCACCAGTAGACCTGCGGTTATCACCTTTTGTATGTTCACCTGCACCCTTGCTGCGGTTTAAGGCCTGGCATGAAACATTTACCAGAGGTTACGCTCGGGGTAGACCGCCTCAGGATGATTTACACGACTCAGCCCTGAAGTGAATACCAGCAACAACCCGCTTCTGTTGCCAACATGATGAATGCAGCTCTCAGGGTGCTTGTTCTTACACATGAGGGTCCAAGGGGTTGCGTGTTCATCAGTTTCATTATGTGACGTGATGACGTCCCGTTAAAGAGTGTCATTGTTTGTTGTTTGTATCGTACTAATTATTACCAAACACTTTTAAGCTGTCTTTTTACAGTTGAGCCACCTGTTTTCTTGTTTTCTTGTTTTCTTGCATGAGACGGGCTCCTTCAGGATTTCTAGCCACTCTTAATGTCCTCGTCTGACCCGTGTCAAAGGATCAGGGTCAGTGCTTCCGTGTAAGACTGGGTGATAAAGCTTAAAAATAATATCCGAACAGTTTTCAGCCTTTGGATATATCTTGGCTTTATACTTTGCTTTGAAAAGGCTTTTTTTTTTTATTCAGTCATGAATGCTTTACATGCAGTCTGCAAGCAATCACATCATTACCGCATATCACAAGCTGATTGGCCTCTGCTGATCCTGCAGCCAATGAGATTGCTTGCTCAACATTTAAATAGCCTGGTTCATTGTTTGTTGTAAACTAGTCCTGCGGTTCCTCTGAAACCCTCCCCCTCCCCCAGCTCCACCTGCCTAGATCTGCTACAGGATCAACATCAATCGATCTAGTCCAAATACATTAACATTGCTATATTCAATAACATGCTAAAAGTATTAAGATAGATTTCATGATATGTATGCCCTTGCCCTTGTCTAGCGATTTCTGAAGGATCATGTGACACTGAAGACTGGAGTAACAATGGTAAAAATTCAGCTTTGCATCACATAAATAAATGATATTTTAAAGTATATTAAAATAGAAAACCATTATTTTAAATTGTTGTAATATATTTCACAATATGACTCTTTTTTTTTCTGTATTTTTGATCAAATAAATGCAGGCTTGATGAACTGAAACAGACGGTTCAAATTGATTCACATAGTCAAAGTTAAAAGTAAAATTTAATTTCATACTTTACTATTTTTTATGTTTAATTTGATATCGCTAACAATATAATTGTAAATAAAAGTTGCCCTTCCAGAATGACCTTTGAAAGAGAAGTCATCAGGGCTCCGTTTCAAACATTCCAGGCATCTTCAGAGACATGAATGCATGAAGGCATGCTGGGTCGGGCCAGGTCTCAGCGCAGACACAAGGTGTTTGTTAGTTATGGATAGCAGGTGTACGGGCTGTCATCAGCAGGTGCCTGCAGGCTGAGTTACGCCAGGTGATGGAATCCGGTCTGGAGATAGACCAGGCCACTGGAGAAAGGCTTAGAGCAGAGCTCTGAGACGGACTGAGATTAGGGAGGGATTTCCGTTTATCACTGAAGTATTATGGAGTGGTACAGTGGTCTTATTAGGACTGGCTGGAGATAAGGATGTGTATGGTTTCCATGCAAGATCGTGTAAATGTCTGTGCCAGTTCGGAACGGGCTGTCAGTAAACTGAGACCTGCTCTGAAAAAGAGTTGATGTTAGAAGAATAAGATGGGACATATTTCAGCCTGACTCAGAGCACACAAATTATAATAATAAATGTGTAATATGTAATAAATGTGAATGTATATATTTGGCCTATATAATTTCTTGAAAAACATCCACACACCAAACAAATTCAATCCTCCATGAAAATTATTTTACTGAAGATTCGCATAGAAAGTGACAGCAAAATACCAAAGTCTACAAACAAAAATGTGAGTGTGCACACAAAAAAGAAAACGAAGAGCAAATGTATCAGTCCATCTTCAGTGCTAAAAGCTTGAACATTAGTCAACAACATTTATACATGTCAAGGCACCAGAATGATTACCTAAATCAGCTGGGTAGTTTGATTATACAATGACTGATTCATTAACAATGACCACCCACATAGGAAGAGTAGTCATGATCCAGCATCATAAACAACCATGGCAAAAGTACAGTATATGAAAATATTTTTCATTTATATATTGGAGCAGAACTTTTTCATATTTTTTTGCCAGTTGGCTATATCATTTCTTACAATTTATTTACATTATACATTCTTCAGTTTATATCATAACTTTCTTTTGTTTTACAACTTTCAAAGTTTTAAAATCTCAATTTATATAAACTAATAAATAATATAGGGCTACATGATATGTTGAAATTATCGAAATATCGTGATATGCATAATGCAACGGCTTGCGATAGCATGATTTTAATACTCCAAAAGATTACAAAAAGCCCAGTATTTTTCAACTAAACAGTTGAGAAAGAAAGTGTGCATGTAATAGTATATTGGATCTGTGCAGCTCTTAAAGTGATAGCAGCCTAATAAACCAAAGACAAAGACAAATTCACTCACTGCTCTTGACTGAATAACTTGTGAAGCTATAATAAGAATCAGTATATATTTAATTCATACAGTGTAAACTAAGCAGTTTTTTATTTTTACTTTTGATTATTTAATTTTAACTGTTGGTAAATAACCTTAATGTTTGTCTACCTGAAACCCTAAATCCCTCTAGTTTACACTGATGTTAAAATGACACTTTAAAGTTAGTCATCATTTTTTTTTTTTTTTAAGACTGGTCCTAACTTTTTAAAGTCAGTTACATAAGAAGGTAGATCGGTCTAATTTGAATCAGAAAAATAAGGCAACTTATTTCTTAAGACCCAGGCTAAGTTTATGCAACTGGCCACAGTTGTTTCAATGTGACTTCAGAACGTTGTATATTTTCTGCTGTTTTACAGTAAGCTTTACTTATGTTCTAAAAGCAGTGGATCCACGTTTGTCTAACTTATCCAAAATAACTTATCCAGCTTGCTTAAATTTATTGTTTCACTCTTATCAGTCTTCCTGTTTACAGCGGTTGATCATTTGTGTTTCGAGTGCGTTTAGATATGCTGAGACCTGTAGTGAGAAAAAACAAGAGCTTTTCAGTGTTTATGTGCTTTACAGCTCCACATCCACAGCTGGAATAACATCTTTTATCAAGAAGTCAAATCAAACAGAAGCACTAGTCATGCTTAACGTCTCATGTCACTTATTAAGGAGAAAACTTCCTGTTCACATAATGAAAGCATGAGGCTGATCATTGTTACCATGTAAACAGTCACACAGACCTTTTGCATGACTCTTTAGACTTTTTATTCTTAGTTTTTACATTCCCTGAAGAAAATTTGAATGGAACGGACCAATGCATTATGTCTTTCCGCATGCTCTTAGTGTGTTGCTAGGGTGCTTTTTGTGAGTTAATATGCCATTGCTAAATATGAGCAATATTAATAATAATGTTTGCCTTCACAAACACCACCAATACAAGACATGTGATCTTCAGGTGCAGGACACCTGTTAAACTATAAACTCAGTTAGTTAAGGCTCAGCACCGTTTTCATGAATACTTTATCAATGACAGGTCGAGGTCATTGATAAATGTGAAAGTGACATTGGGAAACCTGATGTGCTCCGTCAGCATTAAGACGAGCAATTAAATGGAGCGAGCAAATTTAACACAAATGCCAGATGGTTGAAAATAACACACATATATTCAGCTGTCAAAACAAATGGTAAGAGCCGATGGCTTCCAGACCATGTCAAATTCCTCACTTTCATCTGAATCAAATTTTGCAAGACATGACTGAACTCTGAGAATTCATAAATAGTTGTGCTTGGAATGGCACAAGTGAAATCTGACCCATGTTGCCTTGACTTTTATTTACCACATTTGTCCTCAACCAGTGAGAAATAAACCAGCGTTATGTTTGTGGGTTCCAAGCCACAGGCTTACCCGTGGTAAAATCACTGTAACGCACGGCATTCTTTTGGCTTATTGCCTTGCAACACTGTATCCCACAATGCAATGTGCTTGACTTGACCTTCCAATTGTAGTGTGGTGAATGATCTGGTAATATCATGATATTATACATGATATCTTCTTGAATTATTATTTCAGTTGCATACATTTTTACATGCACACACAAAAAAAGCCAAATTACCTTTAATTAATACATGATATTAATTTATTTAAAGAAATAACATGTAGATGAAGCTAAAAAATACACCAAGCCATGATCTGTGGAAAGAGTGAATTGATTCATAAATGTGTGCGTGTTTTCATTTCTACTGAGAAATGAGTCGGATTTATATTTGCTTTGTCATTTGACTCATTATTCATATTTGAATTGGAATGGTTTAGTCATAGACTGACTAGACAGCTGCCTGTGCTTTTAGACAGCTGTGGAGAAGGCTTCTTGTTTGTGCACAACTCCAGTTCCTCACGTCCAATTTTGCCTGGAAGCAGAAGCAGAGCCAGAAATGATGGTCCGCCATCCTGTTTGTGAAGCACAGAGCTCATTTGTTCATGGGAGGCGGGATATTAGTTGTGGCAGTGGTCTGAGCAGCAATCCTATTATAATGGACTTCAGCAGATTGTGAGTTCCGACAAAGCAAATCACCTTTAAACATCAGTGACTTTCCAATCCTGTTTATGAAATGGTGATGAAATGAGGTTAGCGCTCTCGTTGCCTGTGTTTGCCTGCTTCTAAAACATGAACCAGTGATGTTTTAATCTGTTTGTGACTGATTCACAGTCTTATCTTAGTATTATACTATAGTATAAATGTTTTGAATTGGCTTGTATGTATTTTATTTTCAGTTTTTGTTTGATTTAAATTTTAGTTTGTTTTAGTAAGTTTTTTGTGCTTGTTATTTGTTTTTTAACACTTCTGTAGCTTTAATTCACTTTTATTTCAGTTTTACAAATTATTTTAAACTTACACAAATGTATTGTTTATATACATTTTTGGTTGTTATATCTGTAATAGCACTACTCATTGACGTTTATCTCAGTTGTTGACCAATATAAATAAAGTCACTAATGAGCATCATGTGAGAAATAAATATTTTGGGATTAGGAATGTCAATTGCCTCAGAAAAGGATTTTGAATGGTCCATTAGTTGTTTTAAATTAATTAAGTGTCATTGTTACAAAAGTATGAATCCAACTATTCGCCTTGGCAATTAACTGAAATAAATAAGATGAAGTGCTTAAATAAATAAGCAACTAAAACAGAATTTTTTTTTTTTTTACATAAAAACTAGGATGTTAATAATAATAAATTAAGATCGGGATGGAGTTGCATATAAACAGTGAATTTCCCATGTCTGTTTTGTGTGAAATTTACCAGTGTTTTGTGGCCGTATGCTAGAAATCAAAATTTACTTTCTTCATAATTCACTATAATGTTCCTTATTGAGCACATTTCATCCGTGCAAGTTTTTCCAAATGAAAGCAAAATGTTTGTTTTAGTAACCTTTTATCCAAATTAAATAAGTTGCACCGCCAGTGTCATGAATTCTTCTTTAGTCTCTGTTTTTCAATCCCCCACTTTTCACACCCCAACAATGATAAAATAAAGCCAGTCCTGCATTGTTTTCTTGTTGAATTTCCCATTTCCCTTGGAAATATGTCATATTACAGTAGTAAAATGTGTCAACATGTTATGTAGACTTTAAAGTCCCAGAATTTGGCCTGACGTGTGTGTTCTCTGTGTGTTGCAGGTATCCTCCTCCTGCGTTCCTGTTGCCAACTATGAACTGGTAAGAACTTCTGTGGTTGTTTTGATGACCCGTTTTTGATCGTTTCCTAGAACAGTCGTCTCTTGGAATCTGCTCTGTTAATCAGATTGATGATAAAGAGATATTTTTGCCTATTTTGGAGGCCAGAACGTATCATCCCACAACCATTAATATTTATAAGAAGGAAATAAAAGCTTGGGGTCTTCGGTTCAGATCTCTCCCAAGACCTAAATAAGCCAGGGGGAATAACAAAGCATGAGCGATAGCATAGTGAACATTCCTTTTTTGGTTTGAATTGTGTTTTTGGTCTCCAAAAGATCTCTTTCCTCCTCCTCCTCCTCCTCCTCCTCCTATGTACGCTCGCCTGCGCAAGGCAAGCCAGAGTCCATCATTACTCTACCCGCGTTCATGAAAAAAGTCTCTTGTTGTACACAGTGTCCTCAGTGGAACAGATAGTTTTACTTGTTTTTGGGGGGGAAAGTTTGGCTTGGGTTGGACAGGGTTTGATTAATTCTCTTTCTCGTTCCCTCAATCACTTCTCAGATGAAGTATGGCGTTGTAAAGCGAGCAGTGTGAATGCAGGTATGCAGGGTCGCTGTCGGCACACGCACCAAACACACACTTGAAATCAGACAAATGAAATGATGAACAAATGAACTATATAAGCTGATGTTCTGAAGACAAGTGAAAATTGAGAGTCTGGAGGACAAGAAACTGATTCCTGAGACATGGGACAAAACTTGCCACATGTCTGCAAAGATACAAGTTTTTGTACCAAGGAATTATGTTGAATGTGTTAAACGTGCAGTTCTTCCCTTTCCATTTTTTTTTTTTTTTGCTATCACAAATATCAACATCATCAGATATTATCTGTACTGCCATGTCAATAATGTATCAACAATATTGACAAATTGAGAAAAGGGATTTCAAGCTAATTTTTAGCTCCATTTATTGAATCATCATCACCGAAAATCTGATGGTGCTGACAAAAGATTTATATTGAACATCCTTTAAAGATGCATATATTTTCTACATTCAATTTAATATTATAATCTGTTAGTATATTATATAATATTCAAATATAGAATTATTTTGTTTTTAATATTGTAGTATTATTAATATAATTAACATACATGTAAAACAAATACATACATACATACATATATACTGTATATATATAGTTTAATTATTATTTTAATTATTAATATTAATATTTTAATATATATAAGCCATACAATTAAAAATATTGTGTTGTGGACAAGTTCAAGTTATTTTTGCTGAAGTGTGGAATCATTTTGGTTTCCAGAGTAAAGAGGGCACTACCGATATCGACAGGAACCATGCAGTTTGTGAATTGTGTCTGGGAAAAATTTGATTGCACATAATGTGTTATGTATTGTGACAGGGGCTATATGTATTTTCTTTTATTATGGCCTACTTGAGCATATAAAAATTTGCTCACTAAGGCCGGCGAGACACTGGCTGCGTGGTGTGTCCGTTTTTATTTCGGCTCCCATGTTAACAGGTTAGAGCTTGCACACTGCCTGCGTGACAGCCGTGCGGAAAACGCGTGCATGCTAGAAATAGAACCGACGCCTATTTTTCACGCGACAAGCAAGCGTGTTGGAAGCGTTTCCAGGCAAAATAGAATAGGAAAAGATGTTTATATGTCATTTTGACACGAATACATATTAATAAATGTCATTTTGATGTTTGAAAGTCTCTAGGTTTTGACATAAATGCAAATATAAATGTAATTTAAAAAACTATTATCGATTTTCAAATACTGCACCTGTCAATACAGAACGAAATATTCTATAGCCTATTTTGCCGTCAACACTGCCGACGTTGTCTTTGCTGCTGTATATTTATGTTTAACATGAAGTATAGTCCTCTCTCCCCATATGTCAAATATATCACCAATGAGGCTTATCATGTCACCTAGCAGCAGCAGCGCCGCGTCAGACACGTTTCTGGTGTGCAAAGACATGGAAAACGCCACGCAAACGCCACGCAGCTGACACGCAACAGAAACGCCACGCAGCCAGTGTGTCGCTGGCCTAAGAACATGTGAACCACAATCCCAAACTGGCAGTTTGATTTTCTGTGTACTGAATTGTTTACCTAAAGTAAACTTCTTTGACTTTTATGCACATCATGTCTTTTTTTAAATATTACTTTTTCTAAAATTATAGTCCTTCTTTAAAAAAAATCCCAATATATCGCCTTATGCACAGTATCGAAATTGCAATATATTGAATCGTGTCCCATGTATCGTGATACGTATCGTATTGCCAGATTCTTGCCAATACACAGCCCTAATTAGCATGCATAATACTAATATATTGGCTGTTTATTAGTACTTCTAAAGCACATGTTAATGGCTTATTCTGCTTATTCCAAAACTTAACAACTGCCTTACTAACTATTAATAGGCAGTAATTAGGAGTTTGATGCAAACACTGTAATTAATAGTGAGAATTGGACCCTAATATGAAGTGTGACTGAATGTTATATAGTGATCATCTTTAGATTAATATCAGAGGGTAAATGTTGACAGGTAAAATTGAGAGGTGTTTTGTCTGAAGTGAGTGAGTGTTTCAGTGAAGGCCTGTGGCAGCTGAACTTCACTAAAGTAGATCAAATAAACTGGGATCTTAAGGGCAGCAGTGGCTGTATTTATAAAGGAAACTCAGAGCAGCTGGCCTCAGATCAGTCCAGATAGAAAGTGAAAATGAAGAATGTATGCTTATGTAAGGCTTAGACCTGCAGCATGAACATCTCAAACATGAATATTTAGCGATTTTATTTACCTAAAGTCTGTTGAGAACACACACACACACACACACACACACACACACACACACACACACACACACACACACACACACACACACACACACACACACACACTGCCTTCAGCAAGGACGAAGCTGCTGAACTCTCTGTGTTTACAATGACGCAGCTCAGTGAAGCCAAAAACAACCCTGTTTAATGGCTTTCCAGTGAATTCAGGAATATTTCTGTGGTCGGGCTGAATCTCGTAGACCTGCTTTCTCCTCGCTCCATGTTTGGTAAATTCTCCTCCACTAAATGAGTTGGCTGGCTGCTGGCTAGACCTGTGATCTGAGGCCGAATAACAACGATCAAATGTCAATATGAATGTACAATTTTGGATGAAAAGGTTCACTGTAGGTGTTATGATCTAAAAAAAAGTGAAAAAAAAAAAGAAAATCTAATGATTTTATCATTGATCTGGTGGTAATTTTTTGGCAAAAAGCAAGTTTCTCACATATTGAAGTAATTTGTTGTTTTATGATCATTGTGACATAATATGTATTCATGTGCATAAGTACGGTGGCCGAGAAACCAAATACAGAAACACGCTGCAAAAGTTCACAACACAACCAAATACAGAAACGCGCTGCAAATAACACAGAACACAACGGAAACGTTTCCAGGGGAACCCAATAAGTGACGAACCCCGATGTGTACAGCCGATGTACGATCAGCGACTGTCCGAATTCACTCACTCATTTTCATTCACTCCTTCAAGTGAACTGTATTAGTGGACTAACAAAGAGAAGAGTAAATGAGGGTTTAGGGGGCGATTTCAGATTCAGCCAACTTTATTTCCTCATTATTTTCACTTGGAAAGTGCCCATGACAACACAGCACGGCGTCCAACAGCTGTTCTTAGGACAGAAATGTCTTATTATTGCTGTTAACATTTTTAGGTGAAATGTGACCTGCCAGTTGCATAAACTGCTAAGACTAGTCTTAGAAGTTAGTCATATATATATATATATATATATTTTCTTTTTTTTTTTTTTTTTCTTTAAGACTGTTCATAACTTTTTCAAATCAGCCTGCAAGTTGGTCATACTAGTTAAGACACAGTCTTAACATAATGGCTTTGTTTATGCAACTGGCAGGTCATGTTTTTGTGAGATTCACTCATAAACTAACCTTGTCAGTACAAAAGTACAGAGATGCATCCAGGGTGATACGAGTAGACGTCCAGACACATACATTACGTGGGCGTTATCTCAATAACATGCCCTCTACATTGGTTGTATTTTGAAGACATGCTTCAGGCTTTCTCTCTCTCAGAGCTGTGTACAGTACCTTTCTCTAGAGCCATCTGGTCTGCGTCTGCTTCACCACAATGTGATATTGGCCATAATTGGCCATGAGAGGGTGAAACACATGCCGGGCCTCGGATGACATTAAGCAGACCCAGTGTTTCCAGGTCTTTCTGTGTATATTCTCAGTGCCCAGGCCCTTTAAGGCTCTCTGCTTCGCATCCTCTCTCGCTTTCTCAGCGCATACGATGCTTTATGCAGTACTTGACATGTATTAGTCTGTTTTGTGGGGTCCTTCCCCTGTTGTGAGCGTTAACCCAGGGTCAGAGGTTTGCTTTGGGACGTTTCTGTTCGCAGGTTCTCACAGTTAATAGTTGTTTAGCTGAATACCATCTTTGGAATTCTTTCCGTAGAACTCTCCCGGGATGGAGGGCATGCACGGACCCTCCATTAGCATGATGTAAACAGAGTGCCACTGAAATGCACAACGTCTTGTCTGTTTACATTTTCTCCATCTCTGCTGCACTGTGCCGGAAAAGATGCAGGTGTCCACTAAAACCGTGAGAGAAAAGCAGCTGTCACTGATGTCATGTTCCTCAACTGCACCATAATATCCATCATAACCCCCGGGTCAGATACACTGGAGACCTGCTCGACTTTCCCCTCCTAGTTGTCCTCCTAGTTTTTTTTCAAAGGTTGTTGTTGTTTCAACCATGCCTGGACATTAACCAAACACATTTAAATCATACTGTAATTGACTCTGAGGTGCTGAACACAGGAATGAAACAACATGTCCTTTTTAGGTGTTCTGTGTGCCGCACTTCGACAGATATCTCCAGATCTTTGAGCCGAACAGCTGCTTGCCTCCTCAAACAACTCATTTCCACAGTTTATGAACCAAAACAGAGTTATTAGATAATCTGATATGATGAGGGTTTGCAAGGGAATCAACATTCTTTTTGATGACCTATCCAAGCCCTCAAGCCCCTAAAAAATGAGCTGTCAACCATTTCAAGACTTCTCCATTTAAAAGGGGTCATATTTATACTTTATTTAATTTTTTTTTTTTTTTTTTTTGACGAATTAGTTATTTTAAAACAATTAATATACATATTGATTAAAAATAATTATTACATATTACATTTTATGAATTAATTATTATTTATTTAATTTAATTATTATTTGTTTTCTTTTTTTATGCAATATAATGAATAATTAAATCAAATTATAATTATAAAATCATTGTAAATTATAATACAATTTTAGAATATTAATAATAATAATAATAATTTAGTCATTGTTTTTGCAACATTTTTTATAATATCAGTCAAAAAAATTGTGCACTGCAAACAGTCTTAATTTTCATTGATCATTTTCTATCAAAACTCTGATTAAACTGCCATTATTTGCAGCTGTGCCTTTAAGGTTTCTTTGTCTTTTTTTGTCCTTCGGTAACATCCTCTTTGTAGAGTTACATCAAATGATGACAGATTTATTGAACAATTGGCACTGCTTTTTTAAATGTGGAAACTGCAGAGCTGTAGGTGCTACACACAGCCAGAAAATGCACAGGTTTGACAGACTTTACCTCATTGTACTCTTATAGTTAGTTGTTGTTGCTCTAGTTCCTCTGATCTTTATCTTAAAGGGATAGTTCACCCCAAAATGTATATTTTGTCATTATTTACTCACCCTCATGCTGCTTCTGTGTTCCCGTAAAAGAAAGTCGTTGAGTAAATGATGACAGAATTGTCATTTTTGGATGACTATCCCTTTAAGTTTCTGAACACTCAGTAGGGGTTGTTGATGTGATAATGGTCGTGCTCAGATTTGTCTGGCTGGCTTAAGGAACTTCTATATTTAATGAGTCTTTTTTGAAGCTTGAAGTTACAGTACACAAATAGTACATCATATACAGTAAATAGTATATTAAAGTTTTATCTATAAATGTAAACTACATTCAGATACCTCATGATATAACCCCTTTAAATCAACAGAGTAATGCACTGTGCTGTTGGAAGGAACATGCACTTCCCGTAGCCACCAATAGGTGGCAGCAGACAATATGCAGTGTGTACATTCACTTCTGGCTTCAAATGCCTCCTCTTTGTGGTTTCCTTGTGTTTCCGTAGCCTTGCGCTGTGTTTGAGGACAGATCTGATCTACATCGTCGCAGTTCTGTAAGCAGTTCAACTACGTCAGTGACTAAATGTCTAAGCACTCTGAACATAGAACAGGCAGTTTTTCCCATCATTAGTTGGACAAGCACATGGTACATTTGACAAAATGCCTCTTTTAACTGTGCGGTTTAAGGAATTTTCATTGGGATATAAATCTGTGGCCCACAGAAATGCACATGAAAGCTTTTAAAAATGCCTTTTATACCTGTTGCATACAAATTATGGTCTGAGGGGTGATTTAGGACAAATAGCTGCTGATCATCGGTATTCCAGGGGGGAAATAAAGGCACATACTGAACTGCTCGCAGTGAAACATAAAACTACAACTTAACCCACATGAAGCCGGAATGAAACAGAAGCACACAGGGAGCCTTGTTCTAAATGCAGAGACTAGCAAAACAAAGGCAGAGTATTTCGGGATCCCAGAAGAAAGGCTGGAATACCACATTGGGAGGGAAGGAACCAGTCTCACCGAACTGACGTGGACACACCCTCAGCTCCGAAACTGAAGCGCTTTCGTAGATCTGCTCGCTGTGGGGACACTACTTAACAAACACTTATGCTGCTTTCCATCCAAAGTCAGAAGTGGGATATTCCAGTTTTAGTGTTTTGAAACATGGCCGATGGTTTTTAGCTGGACAAAGCTAATCAATAGCTGGTAAAGGTCACCAGGATTTTGCCATGTAAGACATGTTCCTGGATCAATGTATTTTGCTGATCCTGGAAAAAACATTTCTGTCCGAATCCTATCCTAACCCCTAAACCTAACCCCACTCATAAGTTATTCCTTTACACACACTATCCCATACACAGATGCAGAAGCACCTAACCCTGGTTGTGAGCCTAAACTTGACATAAGCTGTAAACTTGTCCCTCAAATCTGATTGGAAGATTGGAATGTTGTTCCAGGATCAACACAGATGTTGATCCAGGATCATGTCGTACTTGGTTAAATTATGTTCACCATGCTGGGAAACC
Source organism: Squalius cephalus (assembly GCF_949319135.1). NCBI lineage: Eukaryota > Metazoa > Chordata > Actinopteri > Cypriniformes > Leuciscidae > Squalius > Squalius cephalus. Next base: position 5,938,572 of record NC_137130.1, read on the forward strand.
ATCTTGGACCAGCAACAAACCAGCTACTAACTCATTCCAGCATATGTTTTTTTGGAACACAGTAGTTTGTCAACTATCTAATGACCATCTTAGTATTGGTATTTTAGGACTGCAAAAGCGAATGCACTAAATAAATAGTATATTTAAAACTATTACATATTTGATACATGTGAGTTGCAAAGTTTTATTATACAGCCTATACCATGTATCTAAAACTAAAATGAATTTGTGGCCATTTTAAATTCCTTTAAATTTTATCTTAATGTTATTTTATTTTACTTCCACAGATAGTTTTTTGTTTTCTTTCTGTTTGCTGTGTTTATTTCATTTGTTTGCATTTTAGTTTTTGTTAATGTTAGCATTGCTGAATAAGAATAGATGTTTGAAAATCCAGCAGATCTTCTTAGACTTTCAAGAAACCAGCTAACATCTTTTAAAAACATAACTACCAGCCTAAGCTGGATTTTCCAAGAGGTTTGCAGGTTTTTGGCTTGTCATAAAACAAGTGTAAACTATGCTATGCACTGCTAGCATTTGTTCTGCAGATGTCCATTTTTCAACAGAGAATATGTTGAAAACATCTCAACATTACACAGCAAATCTCTGCAAGTTCAAACAGCTTTTATGATGATGCAAAAACTAAGATTAATTGATTTACTTGATTTGCTTTAAATGTAAAGGTGTAATACTGTGTATATCTCTCTAGTTACTGCCATCTTTTCGTACCGTCATACATCTGCATCATCTCTGCAGAATCTAAATTGGGGGTTTCTGCACATTTCCAAATGCAAAGTACATCTTTTACACTATTTCCAGTAGTGGTAATTTCAGCCTTTTCCCAGTTGAATGCAGCATAGCATTATACCATTTTAAAAAGTAAACAAAAAATCTATTGTGATGATATAGAATCAGTGTAGCAGATGACACTCGTTTGGAAATGTTGACCTGCCTGTGTAGATTTAGGATATAAATATATTAATTATAATGATAATAGTGCATTCATGGTTTCACATAAGTACCGTCTGAGTTTATTTTAGCTACATGTCATTTTAAAGGAGGCTCTGTTCACTCAATTTGTGCCTTCCTGCTAGGAAACTCCCTGTGCTTTTTTTTTTCTTTTTTTTTTCTGCAGTATTTACTTAAGTGGGCTATAATTTGCGTTCTGTGAATCAGTTCAAGCGAATGGTATGATCATATGATGAGCCGTGTCAGTCTGGACCAAATTAAGTCAGTCACACATGCATTTCTCGGTCTTTTTGATCAACTTGAGCGCCCGTCGATACACAGATCTGCCCCTGTAATCCTGTCAGGCGGCTCTTGTTAGTTGTGATCACTAAGACATGCTTCACTATTCTGTGGCTCATATACTTAGGGCTAGGAATTTTTCAAAACACAAAACCTTATTCAAACTTTGTCGCATAGCATCGCTTAAGAATGAGCTTCCTTTCAATTTATGGGTTGGAATTAGAATTAGCCACACTCACAGGAAGTGGAACTTCTTGCAGTCTGGTCCATTAATTAGTATATAGTATATAAAATGTATTGAAATAATAATACAGGTGACATTTTAAACAGATATATGTGTCATGAATTATGTGACTGTTGTTCCTTTTTTGGCCATGTGAGGTCCTCAGTGTTTTTTGTTTTATGCCTGTCATATGTTCTCATTATTGATTTGTTAGTTTCACCTGAACCTTGTTAAGCTGCCTATTTAAAACCCCTGTCGTGTTGAGTTCTTTGCTCAGTCTTGAGTTGACACCGGTACAGTCCTGTTGACTAAACCGGTCCGTGAGTTATTCTCAGAGTATTTTTTCCCTATGATTGTTGCTTGTTACCGACCTGTACCTGCCTGTTTCTTGGATTACGAGTTTTCCTCCTGCTTCTGGATTATTCACTGATTCTGACAGATATAGTGGACTTTTGTCCCGCTTTTCAAGTAAAGCCCTTGAACTGAGTTATTGTCTCTGTCTCTGCATTCTGAGTTGAAACACACCACCTTTTGGCACCGAGGTAGAGCTCCCGGGTTCGATTCCCAGTCGGACTTAACATATGTGTTTGTTTATCTATGAGGTGAATAAAACCTTTACATTTTATAATGTGTTTTTCCATCCATCCATCCATCCATCCATTCATCGTTGATTGCAAGAGCAACTCAGTCAATTATTATGAAACTGACCTCACCCGACGCACTCTGTACAGGATCGTTGTCCACTAAGCTCCATTATGACTGATGGAGCTGAAAAAGATCAGTTCTTGTTAACATTTTAAGCAGCAGTCTAAACCACATAAGCCTGAAGGAAGCTGCTGAGCATGTAAGACCCGAGCACTGACTTTACTTTGGCAATAGTAGCCTGATGATTAAGAATCTTTGCCACTGATGTACAAAAATGGCAGCTTTTATCCAAGATTGTGGTGACTCAGGATTTGGAGGGTTGCTCAATGCAAAATATTGCTCACCATCGTTACTATGGTGCAATACTCTTAACCCAATATCCTGGGAAACTGTCTCTGCAGTCAATACATAAACATACTGTAAGCCACGGTTATTGTACTTTTGAATTTTTTACATTTTGAATTAGTCATTATTTTATTTGAATTTTTTTTTACATTTTCTTCTCATTAATTATATATATATATATATATATATATATATATATATATATATATATATATATGTATATGTATATGTATATGTATATATATATATATATATATATATATATATATATATATATATATATATATATATTTATATATATATATATATATATATATATATATATATATATATATATATATATATATAATTTTTTTTTTTTTTTTTTTTTTTTTTTTGTGTACTTTTACATGATCGTAGTCTCAGATATTTTCCTTTTTACATTCACTTCAAGTCGATTCTGAAAATAAAAGATTAAGGATCAAAGAGAGATGAAAGTAAACACCAAAAGACATAGAAAGCAGTAGAGGAGAAGAGTTTACAAAATACTGAGAGCAGTTGAAGCAAGATGAGAGAGAGCGTGTCACATTTTGCAAAATGTGCTAAGTTTTAACATTTGGAGCAGTGGAGAAGAACAAGACTCCCAGCGGCACCATTATCATGCCTCTGATCTGTTCTCAGCCAACCCGATCTTTTCATTGATATTCCAGCACACTCCCTGAGACTGAAACAAGGTTTTGTTGTTGCTGAGGGGAGTTTATCCGTGAAATGATCTTACCTGTGAATTTGCATGCTGGCTTTAATTGTGTGTTGTTAGTGTCTCTGAAAATCTCTGCTTTCCATCAGATGTGGTTGTAAAAACTTCTGCAAGGAACTTCTTGGCAAAGGAGAGACAGATAACAGAGATAGGCGATCTAGAATGGCTCAACGGGTTCTGTGTATTTCCACCAGCAGTTGTACTGCATCTAGTGGACCGAAGTCTTTGTGTGACCAGTGAGGGCTATAATGGGTTTGGTGGTGGTCATGCTAGATGGACATAATGAGGCGCTCAAAAGCTCACAGAAATGTGATGTTGCCAAGCGCTCTCGCTCGGTGTGGAGGGAGCGGATGCGCTCTAGTTAGCGGTTGAGCCTCAGCTCTGGGAGGCCGTTTTGGGGGCTGCAGTAGTGCTAACTCTACAGCTGGGGTATAATTTCCCTCAATCTTTATTACTCTTGGAAGACAGACCTAGAGAGTGTTTTTTCTCAGGAATTGAGACTGACATGTAGGGTCTCTTGCGGAACACAGAGATTTGATGATTCACATTACATCACTGACCACTCAGACCTCAATAGCCTGAGGTTTCGCCTTTCAGCAGAGGCTGTTTTGAATCTCCTTTAGGTTTTGGACGATTCCCTGGATGCATTTCACATCTTTTTTTTTACACATTATATAACAAAACAATGCTCATGCATATATATATATATATATATATATATATATATATATATATATATATATATATATAATATATATATGTACATACATACATATATATATATATATATATATATATATTAGGGGTGTAACGGTACACAAAAATCACGGTTCGGTACGTACCTCGGTTTTAAAGTCACGGTTCGGTTTATTTTCGGTACAGTAAGGGAAAGAAATGCAAACATTAAACTGCAGGTTGTTTATTACTATAAACTTTTTTTAACAATTTGTTTACACTTTTTTAAACACTTTTTAATAAAATATAATAAAATAGATATAAAATAAAAAAAGAATAAGAAATAAAATACTGCTGCAAAGTTCTCCACTAAATAAAATACTCTCAGTCTCAAACCAATATCACATAATAAAATATAATGAAAATATATAAATAAATAACTATGATTACAGTGCAGGAACAGAAAATAGCCCTATATTAATCAACATAATCAATTTAAGATTTTTTTTTTTCCACTTTTTTAATAATTATCAAAATAAAATATAGTCCAAAGCTATACAAAGCTATTATTACCAGAGCATGTGATCAGAGCAGGTCATTTTACCATTGTTGCCAGCATGACTATACCAGCTCAGCAAACAGAAATCTAAGTTACTACTGAGAAATTTCACCTTATTTGAGCGGACTTTGCTTTTCCAGTGCGTGATCGGTACATGATTGGAGTGTTTGGGCCGTTAACCACAGAGCAGAACGCGCATCGCAAACACGGACTCGAACATTGAGCAGAGAGCGCAGCGGGTCGTCGACACCATGGTCGACACACACACACGCGCGCGCGCACGCCACGGAACGGAGAGTGCGGCGGCGCACACGAAGCGGAAAAGCTTTTTTTCGCCATGCAGTCTATTTCATTGTTACAGTGACGACGGGTAAAACACGGGTAAAACCAGAGAATGTCTAATAGGAAAAAACATTAGAATCAGCTGCAGGGCGGGATTTGCGCTGAACGCGGAGACTTCCGCCACTTAATATGTTCGTGTGGAAACACGAAAATGTACCTATGTTCCGCACACAAAATATTGCATTCAGTCATTCGGTACACACGTGCACCGAACCGAAAGCCCTGTACCGAAACGGTTCGGTACGAATACACGTACCGTTACACCCCTAATATATATATATATATATATACATATATACACATTTTAATTTTAAAATGATACATTTTATTTTAATTTATTTATTTTTATTTAATAATTTTAATTATATATACTTTTTCTAAATAAAAATCAATTCATTATATTAGTTTATACATTGAAAAAAATATTATATTACTTTATATATATATATAAACATATATATTATATATATATATATACACTCACCTAAAGGATTATTAGGAACACCATACTAATACTGTGTTTGACCCCCTTTCGCCTTCAGAACTGCCTTAATTCTACGTGGCATTGATTCAACAATGTGCTGAAAGCATTCTTTAGAAATGTTGGCCCATATTGATAGGATAGCATCTTGCAGTTGATGGAGATTTGTGGGATGCACATCCAGGGCACGAAGCTCCCGTTCCACCACATCCCAAAGATTCTCTATTGGGTTGAGATCTGGTGACTGTGGGGGCCATTTTAGTACAGTGAACTCATTGTCATGTTCAAGAAACCAATTTGAAATGATTCGAGCTTTGTGACATGGTGCATTATCGTGCTGGAAGTAGCCATCAGAGGATGGGTACATGGTGGTCATAAAGGGATGGACATGGTCAGAAACAATGCTCATGTAGGCCGTGACATTTAAACGATGCCCAATTGGCACTAAGGGGCCTAAAGTGTGCCAAGAAAACATCCCCCACACCATTACACCACCACCACCAGCCTGCACAGTGGTAACAAGGCATGATGGATCCATGTTCTCATTCTGTTTACGCCAAATTCTGACTCTACCATCTGAATGTCTCAACAGAAATCGAGACTCATCAGACCAGGCAACATTTTTCCAGTCTTCAACTGTCCAATTTTGGTGAGCTTGTGCAAATTGTAGCCTCTTTTTCCAATTTGTAGTGGAGATGAATGGTACCCGGTGGGGTCTTCTGCTGTTGTAGCCCATCCGCCTCAAGGTTGTGCATGTTGTGGCTTCACAAATGCTTTGCTGCATACCTCAGTTGTAACGAGTGGTTATTTCAGTCAAAGTTGCTCTTCTATCAGCTTGAATCATTCGGCCCATTCTCCTCTGATCTCTAGCATCAACAAGGCATTTTCGCCCACAGGACTGCCTCATACTGGATGTTTTTCCCTTTTCACACCATTCTTTGTAAACCCTAGAAATGGTTGTGCATGAAAATCCCAGTAACTGAGCAGATTGTGAAATACTCAGACCGGCCCGTCTGGCACCAACAACCATGCCACGCTCAAAATTGCTTAAATCACCGTTCTTTCCCATTCTGACATTCAGTTTGGAGTTCAGGAGATTGTCTTGACCAGGACCACACTCCTAAATGCATTGAAGTAACTGCCATGTGATTGGTTGATTAGATAATTGCTTTAATGAGAAATTGAACAGGTGTTCCTAATAATCCTTTAGGTGAGTGTGTGTATATATATATATATAATATTATTTGTCTCAAAGTGCATCAAGCAAGGCTTCATCGACAAACTTTTCCTTTTAAGTCACCTTTTTAAGGTTTTCTTTAGGTTTTGAATGATTTTGATGCTGGTCACATCTTTTATACCCATTACATCTCCCGACTTATTCAACCATGCCCTCGAGTTCAGCGGTAGTTTAAAGAACCGCAGAGTTGCCTGTTACTGGAAAACTAAAGCAGCACATAGCGATCTCAGCACTATCTTATCCATGTCTTGCCATCTCTACATGGTGATTTCTTGTGTTCTTGTGCCATCTCAGACTTACATGGGTATTCTGAGGCTAGCCAGACTCAAGCTGGCCCATGAATGACATCATGGATTCCTGGGGGCCAGAGTCCTCATAAATAATTACCTTTCTCTGGCTCAGGGTTGACGGGTGAATAAACTGTGCTGCAGATCCTGCGCTAAACTTCTGTATATGGTCCTTCTCGGCCACTGGGCAGATTCCCCCCTCGTTCACAGTGACGCTGGAGCTATGTGCTCTTGTCTAAATATTTACCAAAGCTGTTTAGTGATGCACCTACACACTGGACCCAGCCCATGTCTTCTCTTTTACTCGTTGGCGATGTTTGATCTGTATATGACAGAATTACCTTACCAAATAGTGTACACACTGCATTTACATTTATGCATTTGGCCAAGATGATTTTATCAATATATCAGTTCATGCATTCCCTGGGAATTGAACCAATGGCGTTGGTAGCACATACTGTATGCTCAAATTTTTATTTTTGATTGTACAATGAGTTATGATTAGTTGAATTGCATTGAAATAAAATGAGTTAATTGCATTGAAATAAAATTGTTAGTATTACAGGGATTTTTATTGCACTTTATTGGCTCTTAAGATTATTTGAATCATTAGTGAGTTGATTTTAATGCGTTAAAATGTTTCTGTAAAACATATGTAGGGAACTAGGTAGATCAAAATCTTGCTGTTTATTACTATGCATCATTGGTGCATATAGAAAAAAAAATCACTCTTCATTCTGAATCTGGAGAATTTGTGGATTTCCTGAAGTCTTTCCAGTTGTTTATACTTGTCTTACCTACTTTCTTTCTTCTGTTTTCTTTACCTCAGGCACCCAGCAATGACCTCCCTCTGAAACATATAGAGACAACAGTGAGTATTTCAAACCATGTTTGAATGTTGACATGTGTGTGTATGTTTTCTTAACATCAGTATGGCCAATGGCATATTTTGTAGTTCACACTGCCTTCATCCACAAACTTTTCCTTTTCACTCACCTTCTTTAAAGTGAACATTGACAAGCATGTTGGGTCAGTGTGAACATGATGGTTGTGTTTCCAACATTCTAAGTACAACAGCCAAATGTAGAATGTTTGAAGTGTTGCCGTTTGTTGGGTCAGTTTGAACACGGTATAAAGCCATTACTGACAGCTTCAGAAATAACGGCTTTAAGGTATAAATATTTAGGTCTTTAGCTAACACTGTTGCTATGCAGCTTCTGTAGTCTAAACTTCTCCAGTCTAAACCTCACGGAGTGCTGAAGCTCAAATTATTGGTTGGATTAGCTAAACACAGCCTCGCTGGGGCTATAATGACTGCCCAATGAATATGCTTTAAAGGGACAGTACACTCAACCCCCCGCCCCCCCAAAAAATAACCTGTATGATACTATTTATTCCAAAAGAACACAACGAAAAATTTCTTTCAGCTCTCTTCCCATACAACAGCAGTTCAAAGTGACCACATCTGTTATTTCATGTTGCTTTTAACATCATACATGTTTGGAACGACATGAGTAAATAATGACAGGATGTTCATTTTTGGGTGACTGTCCCTTTAACTGATTAGCAGAGGAAGAGATCCGAGTTGTATCTCAAGCATGTGTGTTCACTTGTGCCGCAGCCCCCCTCTCAGAAGCCCCTCCGTCCACCCCGTTCCTCATCCCCCTCATGCCTGGGTGAAGAACACTCACTCCAGACGCAGCTGTGGATGACTAACTGCCTTGATCCAAATAAAATTCAGACTTTCGTTTGGAGCCGTCCATATGAGCATGAGTATGCTCAGAGATTTAGGGACAGAGCAACAGACTCTTATAATCCCCCTGAAACATCATTAGATAGTTTTATTGATACAATATTGAGCTGGAGGGTAGCCAAAGGAAATGGCGAATAAAGCAAAGCCCTACGTGTAACCAGGGGTGTAAGAACAATCTGAAAGTGGGTGGGGTGTTTTAAACCTTATCAACTAGTAGTCCAAAAGTCTGTGTTACCCAGTGTGAAATTACTGCCATGTTTTCGTTCATTCCACAGCCAGTTGGTAGAGGCTTATTATTTTTTTAAATCGTTATTTCATGTGAATTGCAAAAATGGCTATTTTTTTTAACAACTCGACCAAGCAAAGAAAAACTCTTAATAATTATGAAAAAATTATTGTTCAATTATTATTCATTATTAAATTATAAACATGTAATACCACAATTAATTCATTCTTCATATGATTTAAAATTAAGAATTATTATGATATGGATCATATGCGTAACACGAGAATGAACCACATTGGTTCTTGCTGAAGCTCAAACGTGATGCGTAACACGAGAATGAACCTCATTGGTTCTTGCTCAAGCGTGATGCGTTACACGAGAATGAACCTCATTGGTTCTTGCTGAAGCTCAAACGTGATGCGTAACACGAGAATGAACCTCATTGGTTCTTGCTGAAGCTCAAACGTGCTGCGTAACACAAGAATGAACCTCATTGGTTCTTGCTGAAGCTCAAGCGTGATGCGTAACACGAGAATGAACCTCATTGGTTCTTGCTGAAGCTCAAACGTGATGCGTAACACGAGAATGAACCTCATTGGTTCTTGCTGAAGCTCAAACGTGATGTGTAACACGAGAATGAACCTCATTGGTTCTTGCTGAAGCTCAGACGTGATGCGTAACACGAGAATGAACCTCATTGGTTCTTGCTGAAGCTCAGACGTGACGCGTTACATGAGAATGAACCTCATTGGTTCTTGCTGAAGCTCAAACGTGATGCGTAACATGAGAATGAACCTCATTTCTTACACGTCAAGTGAACATGCTTGAGCTTCCATTTACCACAACTAATGGGTGAGTTGATGAATGTTAATGTGAATAAAAGCCTAAATTAAATCTGTTCATCACATAAAGCGATTGAGCCTCCTCAGAAAATTTGGACTAAACCGCTCAATTCATATGGATTCGTTTTACGATCTCTTTATGAACTTTTTAAAGCGTAAAAGTAGTAGTTGTGTAGCTGTCAATGGAGGGACAGAAAGCTCTCAGATTTCACCAAAAAGTCTTAATTTGTGTTCTGAAGATCTTGCGGATTTGGGAAGACATGAGGGTGATCAATTAATGACAGAATTAAAAAAATTTCTGAACTAACCCTTTAAACATGCTAGGGTTCTAATGACACAACAAGCCAACGTAAAAGAACTAGCGGCGATGAAAGCTGATTGTGTTGTCGACTCTCGTCGGCCAAAAAGTTATATTCTATCATTAGACTATATTCATCATTCAAAAAGGGAAACCAAAAGTAGGACTGCATATATGCAAACCATAAACAAAGCAGCGCTTGCTTACCATTTTGATCACTTTCCTCATTCCAGGCAGCTAATATTGTTATGAAAGTATTTGTGCATTAGAATGCTCAGGTAAGATGATATCAAATTAAAACGGCCTTCTGTCTGTGCAGTCTTGACATCTTCGCTCGCTTTCATCACTTTTGCTTTTATTACCGTGCAATGACTCATTCACTAAGCTGAACAGCCAATCAGATTTCGATCTGCCGATTCATCATCCTCAATCGTCCAAAATATGGCCGACATTGTCTAGCTAGTGCCAACAGTGCGGAACACACCACAAAAACTGGGGCGGCCGATGCCGAGCGACGGGCCTTAATTTAAATTCAAACTGATTCCTCCAGGCTTCTTCGGCTTTAGTGCCCTGATGCCAAAAAGCTGTATATTGCTGTGAATTAAAATACGTTGAGCTTGTCATTTATCATGCTGCATTATTCTTTGGCATTGTGCGTTTCTGTGAATAATCCAGAATATAGGTCTTTAGATGTTTGGAGCAGTGTATGTTTGCAGCTGTGTCAGGCAGTATTACTCATTCTTGAGGCATCATGGGAAACGTGCACCACCCTCACCTCAAGGGTCTCTCATGGTCAGTTAGTTGTGGTTATGCTGATGTATTTGATTCTCAATAACAAACCCTTTGAATCTCAAAGTCATTTTGTCATATGACTTACTGTGTCATCTTTTTAGTTCAAGAGCTTGTTTTTCAAGGAGAGCTTGATAACGTGCTTGTCTGTTTTTCTCTCATTTCTCATTTAGACCATAATTCTCCTGCTGAAGCAGTGATTGAGATAGATATATTTTGAAATTGGCTTGACTATAGTCATTGGATTTGCATATTATTCTTTCTGGCTCTGATTTGGATGAGTCGTATTATGAGGAATCACATTTTTTCCTAAACTTTTGATATAAAGGCTTCATTGTACTATGAAAACACACTGTAACTTTCAGAACTCAAAATGTCCTCCATATTGTAAAAAGAGCATTTATTGAAAACTAAACCGCAAAGATGGTTTCTGATCTTCTGACGTCAAACCGATGAAGACAGTAGCGTACAGCCGCCCACATTTACACGTCAACAACACCTTTTAAGTATTCAGAAATTTGGTCCATAAAGCTGCAGCGAGGTAATATGAAGGACGAGCAGATGCTATTATTTATAAACACTAGAACTTGCAAAAGTAAAATGTTTAAAGTTCATCAAATCCTATTTGTGATGTTTATTTTTAACGTAACTCTAATCATTTGGGTTAGTTTAATATTCTATAAATACTATTTTACTGTTTATTAATATTTTGAATTAGCTTTAATTTTTATATTTCAGTTTTGGGCTGTTTCTTTACTGTGTTTCCTATTGAAACAGGAAGTGACAGCAGGACATATGAAAGGGCTTGTCACAGTTATACTGGAAGCTTTATTTTGCTGATTTGCTATCTGCTGCTTTTACCCGCTGTCAGGTGATATTGGGGAGGGATATTCTCATTATTTGATGCCCATTGGTGCAGGATGAGTCATCAATATTGTAGGCCTTAAAACTGTATATTTTAAGTGTGCAAATGTGCATTTAGTCAACTTTTAAGAGTGTACTTGCCATATAAATTAAATATGAAAATGGTGGAGTGTGTAGCCTTTCATTTCTTAATAGACTTTACAGAAAGCTGGACTCTTGCATTGTCAATACAAGATATTGACCAAAAATGAATGCACCTCTTGATGGACATAAAAATTGTGATGTTATTTCCATCAAGAGATCCATCAACAAAAAATGAAAATATAAAATACTTGGCTAGATTTGCAATGTTAATAACTGTGGAAATGCATCATCACACTCTCTGAAAAAGGTCCATTTCACATACAAAGTGAAAGTTGACTTAGGAGTCTTAAAGACATGGCTGCAAAATAACACAGCGTGCTTCAGGGTCAGCGAGAGGATGGAAAATGATCATGACTAAAAATTACAGTTATTTTTAGCATCCTAAGTGGACCTCAGGGATGAAAACTATGTAGAAACAAAAAAAAAAAGTGCGATTTGACCTCTTTATATTCTTTATATACTACATTTATATTGTAGAGAAAGCGAGGTGATGGGCCATGGTTTCCTGGAGGTGACACAACTGTGAATTGTTGAAGTTGTGAGGTCAGAGTGATCATCTCCTCCAGTCAGCTGCTGAGTGTGTGACCCAGAGAGAGAGCAAAGGCTAGACTGAAGATCCAAACAAACGCGGGTGGCAGCAGCGCACACACGCACAGCATGGGAAAGAGGGAGGAGAGAGGTGCCGAGGAACAAGGAGGGGCCGGAGAGGGAGGCGGGAGGGAACAAAACAAGGGAAAGAGTAACTCTGCAAGTGGGAGAAGGAAGAAAGCTGCGGTCCGCTTGAGTTTGACGCCAGGCATGTGGCATCTTCGGCACAGCGCAGAACCAAAATAGAGCCAGGAACGTGGGGCGCGCTTCGGGAAAAGGGGAATGCAAGGAGAAGGGAAGCGTTACTTCCCGACCATGAATCCCAGCGGCTCCCTACGGAGGCGCTTGTCCTCCTTGCGTGATGCGTGGAGGTGGAGTACGGGTTACCTGTTTAAGGTAGGCCTTCAGGTTTCCGCCTGACTTTGATTGTACGCTTTAAAAATTAAATGTTCCGAAAAGGGAGCTTCCACAGCGATGCAATAGAAGAACCATTTTGGGTTTTCAGTGAACAGTTCTTTTCCACTTTAAAGAACCTTTTGTGCAATGGAAAGGTTCCATGGATGTTTAAGGTTCTTCATGCCAATCAAAAGCCTTTATTTTTAAGAGTGTAGGTCTTTGTGCAGTGGCAACTATTTCCTCAAAGCTATCCCTCGCTTTCTTCCCTGAGCTCTCTGATTGTTCATTTGTCGGGCCCGCTCGAAAGCAGCGTTTCCAGCTGGTTTTGATCAAGCCTGGCTGAGACCCCGTCCAACCCCCCACCCACCCTTTCTTGGCCATCCTTCTGGGGGTCGCAATTATCGGCTGATTAAGGGAATGTTTTTGGAGCCGGGCACGGTGTGGCGAGAGATGGAAGGTGGACCCTGTGGATGGAGAGAGGGGGTTTGCAATGCCAAGGGTGTTTTACTCGAGTGTGTCGTAATGTCTTGCTCGGGCTATAAGTGAGCGACTTTGGCAATCTCTTTTAGTATGGCTTATTTGTGTTTTTTTGCACTTTATGAGTGTTCATAATGGCCTGGCCCAGTAATCTATACACACAAAAGTGTGTTACACTACAAAATGTGTTAATGGTCTTTTACAGTCTGATCATTTGAAGCTTGATTGGTCTCGAAGTACTATATGTGAAAACAATATTGTAGTAGATTTTTTTGGGATTCTTGGAAAAGAGGATTATTTAGGAAACGAATGCTGTGTGGGAACATTTTACTTAATGAATTCTCCTGCACTAAAAGAAGAAAGGTGTAGGATTTGCTTTGAAAAAAACTGTCACTGAGTTACAAAGAATTGATTTAATTACACATTGAGTTAAACGTGAAATTTTGAAGTAGAAAGACTACGAAAGATAACAACGAAATATATATATATATATATATATATATATATATATATATATATATATATATATATATATATATATATATATATATATATATTTATTAGGGCTGTCAAACGATTAATCGCATCCAAAATAAAAGTTTGTTTTTACATAATACATGTGTGTGTACGGTGTATAATTATTTTCTATATATAAATACACACACATGCATGTATATATTTAAGAAATATTTGCATGTATATACTGTTTATATATATTTATATTATATATAATTTATATTATATGTAAATATTTTATATATAAATAACACATTTTCTTAAATATATATATGCATGTGTGTGTATTTATATATAGAAAATAATTATACTCCGTACACAGACATAAATTATGTAAACACAAACTTTTATTTTGGATGCGATTAATCGCGATTAATCGTTTGACAGCCCTATTATATATATATATATACACACACACACACACACACGCACACACACGCATACACACACACACACACACACACGCACACACACGCACACACACACACACACACACACACACACACACACACACACATATAGGCACTTAAAGTGATAGTTCACCCAAAAATAAAAAGTCGGTCATCATTTACTCACCATCATGTCATCATGACTTTCTTTCTTCTGTGGAAAGAAGATATTTTGAAGAATGTTTCGACCGTTTTTGCACAATGAAAGTCAATAGGAAGTCACTGTTATTTTAGACCCCATTGTCTTTCATTGTATGAACAAAAACATTGACACTTTCTTAAAAATTATCTTCTTTTTTGTGTGTCCCACAGAAGAAACAAAAAGTCAAATAGGTTTTAAAGGCATGAGGGTGAGTAAATAATGACAGAAATTTCATTTTTAGGTGGACAGTTCCTTTAAGTCTTTATTTAAGAGAATGAATTAATTAAAATGCCCAGGATTCCCACAGTCAATGTTTTGATTTCCAGACCTGGAAAAGGCTTTTGGAACAGTTTTGATGTGTTTCATTGGAATTTATTTATTTATTTATTTATTTATTTATTTGGATGGAGGGAGGGAGGGGTTGTCTTGTCACATTGACATTGAGTTTGGGGTGGGACTTTTTGAAAACCATATTTTGTTAACCAAATGGAATAGCAAATGGGTTTTGTTAGACAATATAATCCTGGCAATTTCTATAGTAAATATTATAGTAAAAAAATAACAATTCTAGTTATGCACTACATATGGCATCGCTCATTAAGCAATGTCCCAGTTAAACCAGATTCAAACCTCAGTAAAATGTTATCTTTTTGAAGACATTTGAACTTGAAAATTTCCCATCATTTCACTTCCTTAAGTTATTCTGTACTATTCTCAGACTGCTACATATGGGAAACCGCATACAAAGTCTATACAGTTTCTAGAAAAGGCCCCAGCACTGTGTATAATTATACGTTGGATTCTGGGTTTTCTTAGTAGGCATTGTTCCTTTTTAGTCATGTCAGTCATACACTAGTCATTTAGACGGTGAGCATAAACCACGCATCTTCCGAGGCTTCTCTTACTTTTGTAAGACTCAGAGTGAGACCATTAACACTTTAACTTTTCTTTGTATCTAGATGTGATATTAAAGGTGAAGCGTGTATTTTTGTCCCTCTACCAGCACCAAACCAAATTGCAAAAAATAGTGCAGAAATTACACACTTCACCTTTCAATGTCTCCGGTGTGAAATCCATATAATTTCGTTCCCTCACCTCACCTCACCTCACCTCACAGGCTGTCATTGCCTTTACAGTATATACAGCTGAGATGACATGTTCAATGTTAGGTACAGACCACACGCTCACATCAGCTCTCTTCAACCTGTATTAACACAGTTTTGCATATGGACTTACAAAAAGAAACTGTCCAAACAAATGGCCTTTTCATTGGTGTAATCAGCAGAACAGCCTAAGGTCTGGAGATGAAGAGTAACCTCCCATTTGGATAACTGGTTTACGGTCATTTTTAAACAGGAAATGGGCTAAAAACATCTGGAAACTGTCGTATTTGTGAGATCATTATTAGTCCGCTGTATCGGCCAGGCTGAATAATTGGACATTATTTGGTCATTTTGAGATTATCTGCATAAGCTGAACAGAATGTTCTCTGTGTGTTGTGTTGATTCCAAACTCTACCAATAGCTTTGTTTATGTATAGTATTTTTTTTTACTAGATTTTTGAGCAAAAATGGCATAAACTTCATTTAGTACACCCTTACAGTCATTCAATTGTTTTGTGAATATATTGACATTATATCAGCCATCTTAACATTTTTAGGTTTGTAAACTTTATACTTTTATGAAATGTAAGATTAAAGTTTAAAACATCTTCTATTGACTTAGGCCTACATTGAAAAAATGTTCAGAAATCAAAACTGACAGCAAATATGTCTCGTCGTGCATCTATTTAAGCATATATGCATTTTTACGCTGCATAAATATAGTGTGTGTGTGTGTTATGTGTTCATACATAACCAACAGAAAACAGCAAATGGTTTAAAAAAAAAAAATAATAAAGAATTCGGTCTGATGTTTCCTACAGGAATCGTGAATTTAGTTCAGACACTTGCTTTCCTCAACTAGATTTTTTTTTAAAATTCTAACTGACTAATTTTCTTTTCTTTTAGGGCTCAACCAAATCCTCCAAGAGCATGGAGTCTCGACACAGGCCATCCAGGTGAGAGATGTCTTTGTCTTCATCAGAAATCAGAAATCAGTTTAGTCAATATCTCATGTGTGCAGCTTTAGTGAAATCACAAGGGATGAAGCATTCCTCAATCCAGCTCCGTTTGACATCTGACTCTGCTTGGATCAGTCTCACATTCTTTATAGCAGTTTATGAGTGCAAAGAATAAACAAGTTTTAAAACATCTACACAGTCTCCGGGGATAAGTTATGATGCCCTAATAGGGCTTCTCTCCCACGTATATTAGATTAATAATGGCACTTTTATCTTGAGTGATTGCTTGCTATAGATACTGGTAGCAAAGGAGACACTGCCCACCCATGGAAAAAACAAATCCCTGGTATCATAGTTATACGCATTCATTTCTATCAGAAGAATGTCAAATATATTCAACAGAATTGGCTGTCTTATACACAAAAACACTCTAGAAAGCACTCTAGGATGCAAACCAAAAGATAAGATTATTCAAAACAAATGAAAGATTAGTCTCCAATTATATAACACTTGAGTTGATCTCAGATCCATTCCGATGGTCTTATGTCTCTCAGCTGTTGGGTGTGTTCATGCCAGGCTGTGAGAAGATGCTTTGTGAAATGCATCACTACAAATAGCTCCCATTTCAGCTACCAGGGGGAATTCTTACTCTTTATTTACATGGGCAGCTATTTTATTTGTCTCTTGTTTTGGGAAACTGTCCATTTGGGCACAACCTTAAAACGAGACCCTTTGAGAACCCTTTGTTTCTGCCAAAAAGAGCATTCCTGTTTTGTTTTTATGGCAAGGTATTTTTCAATGGTAGATGGAGTTTCTGTGGAACTGTAGTTTAACTTATTTTGGAGAATGAATTGCACCCGCTGATAAGACTGTTTTATTTGCATGCACTATCTGTGTTATTTTAGCTGCCATTTAACTGCAAAACAGTTAACAGTACAAACATGCCCGTAGAATATATGAAAAGCATTTGAGATCCAGGCACATGAATCAGCTCTTTTTCCCTCATTTGATCATCACTTGATGAAGAACTTATTCCATTCTAAGTTGAAAATGTGCTTAAACTTTTGTTTTCAATTCCACAAAACAAATAGTGCAAGAAAAAGTCAATGGTGCCTTTTTTTAAGCACTGTTTCACTGCATTTAGAACCTGGTTAAGATGGATTATGGTTAGTGGATTGTTTAAAAGTGAATGAATGCACAAACCTTATGGGCTTCCAAAAGGATTGTGTGAATAGGGGGGAATCCTTAACATTAAAGGATTGTTCAGACATTGTTACGCCTTGTATTTTCCACACACTGAGATCATCCAGAGAGATCTCTTGAGATGTGCAATGTTGTGCGTGTTTTGCCAGACAGTGTGGCGCAAGTACAATGTTTATATGTCTTGTACCATTCACAATCATGCGTTATTTACATTTGTTTCTCTGAAATGCACTGAATGCGAATCGCTTTTCGATTAAAATCAGCCGTAGAGAGATTTACATGATTTACTGTAGCTGCAATGCCCAGAAAACTTGACGAAATCCAGATTTTCCTATGCATAGCTTCATTGCTAAACAAGGGCAAAAAATGGGCCTCACCAACAGGTATCTTTCCAAAAGCTACACAGCCTGAGTTCAAACACTGACCGTAATCTACTAAAGTTTTGCATGCTCAATAGTGAGCTGCCTTACTGTCTGCTTCCTACATCACTAAAGCACACAGGAAGCAAACTCATGCTTGATTTCAATAGAGCTTTGTTAGCATTTCTGTAAAATGAATTGTGAAAAAATAACTATAAGAATGAAAATGACCATATATAAAACACATTTATTCATTTTATGACCCCTTCAGTTTTTTTTCACATTTTGTTATTTTGCTGCCTTATGTTAAACTGCTTTAAATTATTTTTTTTCTCCTTTAAATTAATATACAATATACACTAATCTACACATACACCATGATGACAAGGCAAAAACAGATTTGTGATAACATTGCAAATTTATATATATATATATATATATATATATATATATATATATATATATATATATATATATATATATATATATATATATATATATATATAAAGAAGAATGAATTATATTGCATATTCATACCCTTTTCTGGGACACTTGAATATTTAGCTTAGGATAATTCCATTTTCACTTCGATTGGAGTTAACCTGTGGCAAATTCAAATGAAGAGATATTCAATTCACCTCTCAATAAAAGGTCTAACAGCTAAAAATGCATATCAGAGCAAAAACTAAGCCATGAGGTCAGAGGAACTGCCCATAGAGCTCAGAGACAGGATTGTGTCGAGACACAGATCTGGGGAAGGCTACAAAAGCTTCTGCTGTATTGAAGGTTCACAGAAGCATGTAGCCTCCATAATCCTTAGTAAAATAAGTTTGGAACAACCAGGACTCTTCCTAGAGCTGAACTGAGCAATCGATTGAGAAGGGCCTTGGTTAGAGGGTGGTGATCAAGAAGCTGATGGTCACTCTGATTGAGCTCCATGGTCATAAATGGTGATGAGAGAAACTAAAATAAGGACAAACATCACTGCAGCACTCCAGCGATCTGGGCTTTATGGCAGAATTGCCAGACTCAAACGTCTCCTCAGTGGACAACATGAAATCCCACTTGGAATTAGCAAAAACGTACCTAAAGGACTCTTTCAGACTGTGAAAAACAAGATTATCTGGTCTGATGAACCTCATTTACAAGTATCATGTCCATCCCAACAGTAAAGTGTGGTGGTGTGCATCAGCTGTGTTTTTTTTTTTTTCAGCGGCAGGGACTGGGGAACTTGCTCAATGCAGCAAAATATAGAGATATCCTTAATGAAAATCTGGTCCAGAGCATTCAGAACCTCGGACTGGGCAACAGGACAATGACCCTAAGCACATAGCTAAGACAATGCAAGAGTGGCTTATTTACAACTCTGTGAATATCCTTGAGTGGCCCAGCCACAGCCTGGACTTGAACCCAATCAAACATCTCTGGAGAAACCTGAAAATGACTGTCCACCTACGGTCCCCATCCAATCTGACAGAGCTTGAGAGGATCTGAGGAGAAGAACGGCAGAAAATCCCCAAATGCAGATGTGCAAAGCTTGTCATGTCATACCCAAAAAGACTTGAGGCTGTAAAGGTGCTTTAAATAAGTACTGAGTTAAGGGTTTGAATACTTATGCAATGTACTTATTTCAGTATTTGCAAAGTTGTCACAGATTTGTTTTTTGATTCGTCATTATGGTGTATGGAGTGCAGATTGATGTGAGAAAAAAAAAAAACGACAAAAAACAATTAATTTAAATTAGTTTAACATAAGGCAGCCACATAACCATATGTGAAAAAATGATGGGGTTTGAATACTTTCGTAAGCCACTGTACTACATATACCAGAATACATTTTGACAAAAAAAAAAAAAATATTGCATTCAATTTTGTGTGTGTGTGTGTGTGTGAGAGAGAGAGAGATTCATTCTCTTTGATATAGAACCCAATATTTTTTTCATATTTTTTAACTATTTTTTTTTTTAAGCTAGTCACAATGCATTTTGGGATCCTCCAAAAATAGAATTCAGGCTACTTTTTAAAACAGTTTTCAGTTTGGGAGCACACCAAAATGCTGCCTACTTAGGAAGCTTACTACAGTAGGTTTTGGAACGGAGCACTGGATTTAAAGATGGCCGTCTTCTTGCTGTACTTCTCTCTGATTGCCTTGAAATCCAGACCTGAGGAGAGAGTGAGGTCAGAGATGGGGGTCTGATTGTGGTTACATCCTTGGCAGACCTACGCCTCACCAGTGACCAAATTGTTTTCTTTTGTCTGCCCTGCTGCACACACGGAATGCAGGATATTTTCATATCTCGTTTGTTTATCTCTGCGATCAATCTTTCCCCACTATATTTTATTCAAACCATACTGAACATCAGATATGTGTTTAATAGACTGTTCAGCGCTGACATGTTTGAGGTGAGGCATTCTTCTGAAAAAACATGGTGATTTCATGATTCCTGTGAGACACAAGACTGTGCCTGAGTGAATGTTGTGAATTGCCTTTGTTGCACACCGAAAAAAGCAAATGATTTGCTGTAGACATGCATTGTTATTTCTAATGTTCTCTTACCGTTATCTGGTCTTCTAATTTTTGCAGGAGTTTGAGTTTGATCCAGGCCATGGAGGAAAACTATGAGGTGGACCTGGTCTACATTACAGAACGCATCATTTCTGTGACCTTCCCCAGTAATGTAGAAGAACCGAGCTACAGCGCTAACATAAAGGAGGTGGCCACCATGCTACGCTCCAAACATGGTGACAACTACTTGGTGAGACCTCAAAACTCGATAGCTTTGAGGGTTACACTTTATTTCGATTAGTCCATTTTAGACATTATTATTTATTTTATTTTTTACAGCTGTTTAACCTCAGTGAAAAGCGATATGATATCTCCAAGCTGAATCCCAAAGTAAGTAGAGTTTACTGTTTTATGTTATCTAATGTAGAGATGTTGGTTCCTTTTGGTCTTACTTATGCTGTTGTGTGTTTGTTTGCGCGAGGTGTTGGATTTTGGCTGGCCGGACCATCACGCTCCAGCTCTGGATAAGATCTGCAGCATCTGCAAAGCCATGGACACTTGGATGAATGCTGACAGTCACAATGTGGTGGTCTTACACAATAAGGTACTGTTTTAGTTGTTGTTCTCAGCATGTAATAAAAAAACACATTGAGCTGGATTTGAAGGCATTATAAATGCACTAATGATTTGAAGGCTCTTCCAAAGATATATGCAACAGGCAATGCTCATAATGCACTGTAAAGAAATCTATTCAGGGTGTTTACCAATGCAAAAGAATTGCAGTTATAGATGTAATTGTAAATCTAGTAATCTAATGATTATGTATACACTGCCCGGTCAAAAAAAAAAAGTCGCTTGCATTGTCAGTACAAGATCTTGATCAAAAATTGATGCACCTCTTAATGGAAATAAATGTTGTGATGTTATTTCCATCAAGAGGTGCATCAATTTATTATTCAAGATCTTGTATTGACAATGCAAGAGTCAAGCACTCCATCAATTAGGGTTAGAAGAACTGTTGCCAAACATATAACAGGCTTGAAATATAATAGCCTAATCACAGCAATAATGGTCCAATCATAGACTCTAAGCATCTGTCTATTTAAATCCAATTTTTTTTTTTTTTGTGGCCGGACAGTGTATGTGTGTGTGTGTGTGTCTATCATTTAATACTGATTTAAAAAGAAAAAATGAAATAATATGTATTACTGTTTGTTACATGTTTTAATGCATATTAAAGTATTGTTTTGTTAGCTTAGCAAAATGCTAATGTGTTACTTGTTATTGATATCTATTGTGATTTGAGTCTCACAAGGTATCATGAGAGTTTTGATGCTCCTTCAATAGCCAGCAAGGAAGCTCAATAGGTTTTGAAACTGATGTTTGCATAGTAGTTTTCTCTCTGCACAGTAGGCCTATAGTTACTGTAAATAGTACCCATAGTGCTTTGTCAGTAGATGGCGTTCTCATGCTACTCCTAATAAACCTGGGGTGGTGTGCGCCCAAAGGTTATGGTGGTCTGAACAGTGAGATTTATGAAGCAATTTTAAAGTCTTTACGTGAGAAAACATGACTGAATTTACTTGTAAAGTTAGTACTTCGCCATTGTTTTGAAAGCCTTTGCCTGACCCAGTCTTGAGGTTCAAGCTAATCTGTTTTCTTAAACAATTTATTTGAATTTACTCTTTCATCGCCCTCTGATTTGGTTAAGTCACATTGCTGGTTACCACTTATAAACATTAGAATGATGACAATGCGTTTTGAAGTTAGATTGTAAAATGTTGTTTTTGAGGATAGCGGTATTGTTAAATGCCTCTCTAATGAAAGGGATTCTGTCTGTGAGTATAAACGTCAGAAACCAGCCTCTTGTGGAGTCTGTGGGTTATCTTCTACACCACTGGTTCTCAGTGAGTCGCAGGTCTATCCTGAAATCCTGAAAACTTCACTGTATTTCCACTTGATTTCAAATACACCCGACTCTTTCCACACCCTCAAAGTGCATCTTACCCATTACTATCCGTAAAGCGCCTCATGAGAGCTTTCTCAGTGGCCTAAGAAGTGGAACACTGCCAAGAGAGGTTGTGATCTGGATTTATAAAGGGCCAGAAATGTCATAAACACAAATATGCTGCCTTTTTAACAAGAAACCATAAACATTGTATTGTTATGGCAACCTGTGTTGTTCTTTGTAACAGTGGAAAGACGAGGCGATGGCTTGATGGTGGAAATGTTCACTCATTCAGAAAAAGCACAACTGTGTTCAAAATTACTCAAACCATAGATGAAATACTTTGTTGTATTTCTGCATTGTACTTTGCTATCCATGCTGCTCTGATGTACCTTTTTACTGTTATTTTAGTCATTACCATTAATAAAGTATTTTTGTATTTATTAGTGTTTTGAATACATTTTTATTTTTTCCATTTTCATTTTAGTAATTGTGTGTGCGTGTGTGTGTGTGTGTGTGTTTTCTTGACAGTATTTCCAGGTTAGAATTTCACTTAATTGTAAATTGTGACGTATATAATCCGTATATAATAGTTTGTTACTTAAATATAAACAAACTAATATGACTTCCATCTTAAAAACAAAAAAACATGTGTTACATTTTTTCTAATATTTAGACGTATATGATGGATATACATGAAATAATCTACTGCATTATTTGATAACCCCATCTGCTTCTCTTCATGCAGGGAAACCGAGGTCGAACTGGGGTGGTTGTGGCTGCGTACATGCATTACAGCAACATATCGGCGAGGTAAGACATGCAGACATCGTACTGTCTGTGTTTATTGAGTTAAAGATGCTCCTCTGAACACTTATTATGGAAAGACCTTAATCCCACATCACAAGACTGGCCACACGTTAGGTTAGGTAACACATGAGCGGTGGGGGCGGCGGGAAAAACAACTGCCAAAACGCATCACTTTACAAAGGAGGATTTGTCTCAAGACTCAAATTAAGTGCTGATCAAATTCATCTCTAATGCAAAAAGTGCTATTTTTATGAACAGAAAGCTTCCAGTAAATTCAAGAAGCAGATTTAGATGCGTTTACTGGAAAACTAGACAAAGATGCTCATTAAGAATATGTCGTCTTTTTTTGCAATGTGTTGGAGAAATTTCCCCAAACGTGTTTCCTGTGCCTCTGCAGTGCGGACCAGGCTCTGGACAGGTTTGCCATGAAGAGGTTTTATGAAGATAAAGTGCTTCCTGTGGGTCAGCCTTCCCAGAGAAGGTCAGTTGTGCATTGTTTTCCCCATCTGACCTCTTATCTTTGTGCTTTATGAGTTTGACCCTCATTGTGAGCATTCAGTTTCAGCCATTGTTCAAATTTATGAGCTTCACCTCCAGATAATGGTGCCCCAATCATGCAAACGATGTTTGTGGAGTTTTGTTAGGTTAAGTTGAGTTATGTGTTGTTTACCTAACCATACCATATGGCAGTGTGGTGTGTCCTTAAAATGAGAAGGAAAAAAAAAAGTTACGTAATCTCTTTCTGAGGATCATGTCTGATCTTGCCTCATTACCGCCACTATCATTCTGTATAAGCAAATGACATATCTCTCACTACAACCAGGTCTCAGATCAGATGTGCTCAAACTATTGCTGCAGTTGCAATCAAATTCACTCTGATTGCTAATACTGAAAAAAATATGCTACCATTCAAAAGTTTGGGGTCAGCAATATTTCGTTTTTTAAAGAAATTAATACTTTTACAAGGGCACACTTTGATCGAAAGTGACAGTAAAGACATTTATAATGTTACAAAAGTTGTTAAAATGCTGTATTTAAGAATCCTGAAAAACTATCACAATTTCCACAAAATTAAGCTGCATAAATGTTTTCAACATTGATAATAATAATAATGAGAAATGTTTCTTGAGCAGCAAATCAGCATATTAGAATGATTTCTGAAGGATCATGTGACACTAAAGACTGGAGTAATGATGCTGAAAATTCAGCTTTGCACCACAGATATAAATTACATATTAAAATAGGAAAACAATTGTTTTAAGTTGTAATAATGTTTCACAATGTTGCTGTTTTACTGTATTTTTGATCAAATAAATGCAGCCTGGGTGAGCAGAAGAGACTTCTTTCAAAAACATTAAACAATCTAACTCACCCCAAACTTTTGAATGGTAGTGTGCGTGGTTTCTCAAACTCGGTCCTGGAGGGCCACTGTCCTGCACAGTTTAGCTCCAACCCTGATCAAACACACCTAGCTGTGGGTTTCTAGTGATCCTGAAGACATTGATTAGCTTGCTCAGGTGTGTTTGATCAGGGTTGGAGCTAAACTGTGCAGGACAGCGGCCCTCCAGGACCGAGTTTGAGAAACCCTGGTTTATATGCATATGCACATGAATATATACTGTACATGTATTTGTATATGTATATATTTTCATTTCTCAAATCCTCATAATCACGTTCCAGCTGTGGAAGATTTTTGTGTGTGAATACCTATATGATTATTTCGCAAATATGTTCTGGAGAGACACTGGAAAGCCATGTTTGGGATGTCGGCCCTTTGGGTTATTATTTCCTGAGTTATAATTAAACAGAAGTGGTTGCCAGTTCTGCTACTTAGATTTATATGTACAGTGGAGTCCAAAAAATCAAGACTAAACTTGGTTGTTTTATTATTTTTAAACATTTATACACAAGAATAGTTATGACTTGCATGAAAAAAAATCTATATTTCAGATTCTTCATTGTTTCTAGGTCATTAATGAAAGGGGCCCTATTATGCGTTTTTTTAAATTTTCAGCTTTCTTTAGTGTGTAATGTTGCTGTTTGAGCATGAAGCTCTGCAAAGTTACAAAGCCCAAAGTCACTCCAAAGGGAGTTATTCTCTATATCAGTAAACACTGAAACACCTCGATTGTTTTCTTCCAGGAATGCACACGTCACAATATTCCTCATTCCTGCCAAAGGCATACGCAAAAAGAAAGGGGGCGAGGCCAGGTTGAGTTGCATTAGTAGTGTATTGAAACTCACGGTTACAGTAAGGGGCGTGACATTTTACCAAGCAAGCTTGAAGCGGTTGACCAATCACAACACACTGGGCCAGCCGACCAATCAGAGCACATTGCACTTTACGAAAGGAGGGGATAACCAGAAGAAACTAAACAGAGTGTTACTGAAAGCCTAAGAAGAGAGGTGCTGCAACAATGTCAAATATGTGAAAAATTATGAATGATGAAAACCTATTCTAGTTGACCCCAAAAACAAACTCAAGACTTTGAAAAAGGGCATAGGTCCCATTTAAATAAGTAAAATGAGGAGTATTGATCATGTGACGTTCTTTGAACAAATGTTCTTGCTGTTCTCTGGAACATCTCAAAATTATGCTGGAGAACATGAATTATAGGTTTTGGTCATGTCAGCTCCATTGCTTTCCAGTTCAACCTTTCACTCAGATTGCAATGGTGATTTATATATTTTGCAACAAAAATTTGATATTAAAGAAAATAATGTTTTTCCACTAGTATTTTCAATGATTTTTGGACCCCAATGTACAGTTACGCTGATAAACGTGTAAATGCACTTTTGTGCTGGAGCACATGCATCTACACACACCCATTTATGCCTCATAAGGGAACACTTGGCCCTGGATGTGCCGCTTTTACAGAATCAAGCATTCCATCTGTATATGGAAGCACTGGCACTTCAGGCTTCATTAAAACTAGATTTCATTGGGGCACATACTTGTGCTCCCTTCATGGAAAATGGAAAAGCAGAGTCATGGTAAGAGCTTGCTCCAGGACGAAAGAAGAAGCTTGTGATTTCTGGAATAGAGGGGCCCTGGAACAACTGAATGTTCATGGGAACCCAGGGCTCGGGCGATCTGCCAGGAAGATGCAGCAACACTGGTCACTGTCCCTCTCCAGAGACACAACCTCAACGTTAAAGAAGAAAAATGCTTTTTCCTGTTTATAAAGCCTTACATCTGTGCTAAGGGTTCGGAAACACAGCAAAACGCTCCTCAACTGCAGATGAATCCGTCTTATGACCCTAAATGGTGTTGTCAACAGTGTTTAGATAGTATGTTATGTAATACACACTCACATGAATATGTCTTTTGCTTGAAACCCGAGACTTTCACACACTCAGCAAGATTATACAACAGGTGCATCTGTGTTTCTTAAACGGATGGTTGTCACGATAAATTCAGTAGCAGATAGCAATGCCATTGAAATTTTATGATTCTCGATAAAAGTTTAATACCACAGCAAAAACTTACATGATGTCCAAAAGGTCCTTTATTTTAAAATGGCAAATATACAAAATATTCAGTAAATATGAATTATTCTTATTTTTCTAGACATATTTCTTTTTTTGTTTGTAAACATATACTGTATATAGTAACAGAAATATGGTTTAATTTGTTAACTTTTAACTAATGGTAATTTTACTTTAAAAAAAAAATGCATCAGTATATGTAGAAATTAACATTAACCTAGATTAATGCAAATGCCTTAATCAACTAACTTAAGTATTACTATATATTTTTATGTAAGTTTAATATATGCAAGTTTTATATATAAAACATTTTTATATTTTGTGTACTGTATATTACAAAAAAATACAAAAGTGATGAACTCAAACGTAGATACGTGCACTTTTAGGCTGCCATCATTCTGCTCTTTTTGATTCTTCATCTTTCTGATTACTGTAATTATTGTAAAGGATGTATTTTTTGAATGGCTTGTTATAGAAGAACCAGTAGTTTTGACATCTCTAGTACACACTTGTTCATATCTTAGTCCTCCCCAGTTGTCTGTTGTCCACTAGTTTTGTTTATTTCTGATAATCTTGTGTTTTGCTCTAGGTATGTGCAGTACTTCAGCGGTCTGCTCTCCGGTCACATCAAGATCAACAACAAGCCCCTGTTTCTGCACCACGTGATCATGCACGGGATCCCAAACTTCGAGTCCAAAGGAGGTGAGCCCAATCTCTCTGGCTGTGGGCCATCTGTCAGTGGCTCCTGGAGGTGTTGAAGGCAGGTTTCTGGGGTCCGTCTCCAGTCCTGCTGTTTTTGACACCTTCCTGTCAGACTGACAACATGCTGCTCTATTACACACATCTCGGGTGATCCGATCACAAGAGGTCAGCGCTAAATACAGCTGTAGACGGGGTCCGGAATCTGATCATTGAAACCACAGTCGGGCGTAGTCAGAGAAACATGTGACCACATCATATTTGTAGTATAATCAAATCCATCCTCCCCAGACAGTTATGTATGGCGTTCTCAGAATGATGGACCGTAAAGTTTTCTAAGTGGTCCGCTGATTAAAAATAAATATATATATTGTTGACAAAAAGCACCAACATCGAATTGTTCGAATTGACAGATTATTGAACTACAATAGATATAAACATAGCAACAAACTATGATTATTTTAAAGGGATAGTTCACCCATTCTGTCATCATTTACTCCTCACCACAAAAAAAATTTGTGTGTGTAATTTACATTTTATACAGAAAATAAAACATATATATTATAAAAAATATATTTTATATTGTTTATTTAATTTTTAAAGTGCTTCATCGTCTGTGAAATTTACATTATAAATTATTTTTAAAGTAAAAAAATATTATTAGGAGTTAGTTATTTAAGTTATTTAAGTGGTTTGAACAATTGCTTGAAAAAATTGTCCAATAAAAACATTTAGAACAATATAAATGGAACGTCTTTGGTTTGAGTGATGTCAGCATGCAATAGAACAGAAGGTCAGCATAAATAAGTCGTACGTACATGTAGTCATGATATCTCAGACCCTCTCCTCAACAAAACCAGATCACAAGTAGTTTCAGGAGACACGTTGGAGATAATAGTGTAAATACCCCAAAACATTCTAGAAACATCATAGAAAGTCTTGCCTCTGCTTGTGATGGTATCATCTGGGACGCATGTTAATATAATTAGTATAAACAGGGCCTGAGAGAGTTAGAGAGAGCTTTTCTGCTCCACGACGAAGACCTTTAGATATTCCACTTTTAGAGCTCTACTAACATTTTGTTTTTGTTCTCTCTCATGGTTTCTCAGGTTGCCGCCCTTTCCTCAAGATCTACCAGGCTATGCAGCCCGTCTACACATCTGGG
Source organism: Squalius cephalus (assembly GCF_949319135.1). Classification (NCBI taxonomy): domain Eukaryota; kingdom Metazoa; phylum Chordata; class Actinopteri; order Cypriniformes; family Leuciscidae; genus Squalius; species Squalius cephalus. The sequence goes on from NC_137130.1 coordinate 5,967,071, forward strand.
ATCTAGTAAGAAACACCCCATGTTTTCCTACACGGTATTGCTCATGCTTCCCTGGCATGTAGCCCAGCCTTCAGGACGTCCAATCACAGGCGGCCCTCTGTGTCTGGGGGTTGGGGGCTTCTGAATCACACACACACTCTGAGGAGCCCGCATGTGCTTTTCCCATACATCACTGAACTCGGCCCCTGTAGCTTCCCCCATGCTCTCAGACTACAGCTTTGTAGATGACCCTTTCAATTCAATACAAATAGAAAGTCATGCATTAATCACTTAAATGTTTTTCTATGTGAGGTTTTTTGTGGTTAACGGGTGTGTGTCTGACTGATATTTGCAGTAACGTCCATGGAGACAGTCAGACCAGCATCTGCATCACCATCGAACCCGGCCTGCTCCTGAAAGGAGACATTCTGGTAAGAATGAATCACACACAACATGCACTGGTCATATGTGACCCTGGATCACAAAACCAGTCATAAGTCGCACGGGTATATATGCCAAACATCATTAGGATATTAAGTAAATATCATGTTCCATGAAGATATTTTGTAAATTTCCTACCGTAAATATATATATAAAAAAAATTGTGAGTGAATTCAGCACAATCACGAACATAAATGGACAACAGTGTAAAGGCGATTTTCTCAATGTTTAGATTTTTTTGCAGCCTCAGATTCCAGATGTTCAAATAGTTGTATCTCGACCAAATATTGTCATATCCTAACAAACCATACATCAATGGAAAAAGATCAATGGAAAGCTTATTTATTCAGCTTTCAGATGGTGTATAAAAAAATTGACCCATGTGAATGGTTTTGTGGTCCAGGGTCACATATGTCAAGCCTAATTCAAAAGAATCCTATTTTTCATATCAAGAAAATGAAGTTTATTTTCGAACCATAAAGTTCATGACATTATTTCCATGACTGTTAAGATATATTAATTATATTATATTATATATTATTTTATTTTATATTACACAATGGTAATTTTTTGCTTTACTTCCTTTATCATTTTTTAAATAATAATAATAATAATTAGCATGTTGCACACAAACCATTAACAAAACGATCAAACCAAATAAAAATAATAATAGTAAGAATAATAATGATAAATAATAAAAAAGTGATTTTTTTATTAATGTGGACATTGTTAAAAACAATATCAATAATAATAATAATATAATACAATGTTACATTTTCACTAATAGAGTTAATGTTAAAGCCTACTCCCAATTACTCTGTAACACTGTAATCACTGATAATAATGGAATAACAAAACAACTCAAAAGTAAAACAATTAGTCTCTTTGTCTAATTCTTAGTCTAGTCTCTATGTCTCTTAGTCTAATTGTCTCTATGTAAAATGTAATTTCATACCGTTTTTTTTTTTTTTTTGCTTTTGACTTGTGGGGTTAAATCTGGCACAGGTTTTTCCTCCATTTATGGGCATTTCTCAGAGCCACACACGCCAATAATAAAGCAGGATGTCTAGAGGCCCATCCATCAGAGATTTATTCCTGATGAGAGACACTTTTCTCTGCATAGATTTTTTTTTTTTTTTCTGCATTTAACCCCAGAAAGCTTTTTGGAAGAGAAAGCCAAAACGAGCTGAGTGCTTTATCATAATGCTGTGCTCATAGAGGAGCACTCTGTCTGAAATCAATCAGAGCTGATCTATAGAGGACTCTCGCCCGAACACGAACCACAACTGTAGCATTGAGCTTTGGCCAAAGCATATTATAGATCAATGTAGGTGTTCGCATGAAAAAAAAAAAAAAAACACTTCCCTTGAGGATCAAATGCAGCTGAGATCATAAGTGAGAATACTTTGATTTTGCATTTCTTTTGATTATATTATCAGCATAATTTGAGTGAAATTTAAGGAGGAAATTAAAATGTAAAAATGTTGCATTGCCGTCATCATTTGTTTTTGCATTCTCAGATAAATGCTTTGTTTTTAAAAGCTTCATTTTGCTGATTGTGAATGACTGAGATGCGTTTTTTTCCGGAGCGGACCCCCCATGTGTGCGACTGAGTCTCTGCTGCAGTTTGGGAAAACCGCAGCATGCTTTGCCAACCCCCATCTTCCTCAATTTGGTCGTGTTTGTTTTGTTTCACTCTTTCCGAACTGAAAAGCTGTACATTTTATGTCCATCTGCCCTAAGTTAAGTAGGTTAATTATAGTTATTTTGGGCAACAGAAAGAGGGATACAGTTTCCTCAGTGGCCAGTGAGGACATTTTTATGTCCTTGTCTGGGTTTTGGAGAGGCTCTGTTGTTTTACATACTTTCACTGTACTGACATCTCTGGCTCTGATGCACCATGGGAAGGCGAGGCGACCAGCATCCAAAACCTCTCAAACAATCTGTTCCAAGCCCATGAATAGAACTTTCTGTGCAGAATGTGCGTGTGTTGACGCAAGATTGCATTTGAATGATTTGCCATGCTCTTAAAGGAATGTTCTGGGTTCAATACAAGTTCAATACGACTTGTGCCATGTCGATTACCACAGAAAATAATTTCTGAACAAAGAAGCATAAATCGTGGTTGAGTGAAGCAAACTCCACTCACAGGAATTACACTGGCATTGCAAAACCAGAAAGAAAACAGTCCACCGAGAAAAGTGGTAAAAAACAATTTGGTTTATGCTTTAGACAACATGACAAAAATACCAGTCAATCCTCCAAAGCGTTGATACGTTTCTATGAAAGTCACTACAAACACAATACACTGCAATACAATAATTGTATTTATTTATTCGATTTTTACTGTTATTTATAATTTATTTATTAATAACTTATTTAGTTTGATAACTGACTTATTTATTAGATTTTAACTATTATTTATACATATAATTTAAGTCAAAACTTATTTAGCTTGATAACTGACTTATTTATTTATTTGCTTACTTTATTTCTTACTTAGAGAAGTCAAAATATATATATTTTTTGTAATTAAGATTACTCCCTTTACACTGATTTCTTCTGCTGTTTTCAGTCTCTGTGTGTTTGACCTGTTATGTGTGTTTTCTCATGTCCTCCACAGCTCAAGTGCTATCACAAACGCTTCCGCAGCCCGTCCCGTGATGTCATATTCAGAGTGCAGTTTCACACCTGTGCTGTTCATGACCCAGGCATCGTCTTTGGCAAAGATGAGCTTGATGAAACATTTAAAGGTATGCTGGATTTGCTTTGGTTTGGTCTTGAATAGTCCGACTATTGACTATGCTGTGCCATCTGAGACTGAGACTAGATTTGGTTGGTTTCATGTTTTATTTATTTTATTTATTTTTATTTATTATTTTATTTTATTTTATTTTATTTTATTTTATTTTATTTTATTTTATTTTATTTTATTTTATTTTATTTTATTTTATTTTTGTAGGAGCCTAAATGCAGTTAACTGATAAATAATTTTAATTTATGCGTTAAATAGTAATTTACATGATTCATTTTTGTGGAGGAAATTGAAGGTAATATTTACAGTATTTACAAGTTGATGCAGTTAATATTTACAGTAATGCAAGGAGTTAATTTTGTAATTATCTAAAATGTGTATGGATAATTTAGAGTGCATTTATATTACTTTGGTGATATTTTGGGAATAGAGGACTGATATCGCATTTTTACCTTTAACTGCATGTACCTTTAATTGTTTGGAATAATCTCGCGAGAATGGAGAAGTTTTCTGAGTGAACAGTCAGGCAATCAGAGAGTGGAACCACACAGTTTTTTGACCTTTTTTCTATCTCCTTTTCTTTTGTCGTTAGTTAATCTTTTCATTTTTTGTAATATTCCTGTGCTGATGTTTTTGTTGCTAACTGAGTAAACGGATACATTTTATTTTATTTTATTTTATTTTATTTTATTTTATTTTATTTTATTTTATTTTATTTTATTTTATTTTATTTTATTTTATTTTATTTTATTTTATTTTATTTTATTTTATTTTTTTATTTTATTTTTATTAAATCGGCTGCATTGATGACACTGCTTTGGTCATTCTATTTATTTTTATTTTTTTTCAGATGACAGATTTCCTGAATATGGAAAAGTGGAATTTGTATTTTCTTTCGGTCCAGAAAAAATCCAAGGTAAGAATTCTTTTCTTCAGCTAATTTTCAGCTAATAAAGAATCACAGAAATACTGTAAATAGGGCATATACTGAGCCCAGAAGCTTCTGACCGTAGATGTTCTGTCATAGGAATGGACCACCTTGAGAACGGGCCTAGTGTTTCTGTGGACTACAATACTCAAGAATCTCTGATTCGCTGGGATTCTTACGAGAACTTCAACCAGCGCTGTGAAGATTCCATGGAAGGTGAGTGAAACTATAGTCTCATTTTCAACGAATGAATGGAAATGATTCGATTTTCCCCACAGTGAAGCCAGAATGGTAGTAAAACAGTTCTATTTTTGCTTCAGACAAATTCAAATATACCAGTTTCACATTTCACATCTCTAATATTTTCCATCCATCCATCCATCCATCATTTATAATTAATAACTTAAGAATTATTTACATATTTATTTAGTTAATTATTTTTTATTTTATTATTTATTGCAACAATTTTAGTGTTAATTGCTGTCAATTGACATTAACTTCACAAAGAAGCCGCTCCTCTATGTATTTTTATGAGTATATATTGCAAGTGCCCACCCCCTTTTTCAGTGGAATGAGTTCTAGAAGTATATTTTACATTTCCATAGGAATTCAAATAAAGTCTTTGTTAAAGCCTTGTACAACCAGCTACAAACTTTATCACTCGCAGCGCTTCATGGGAGTGGACGGAGCTAAACGGCTCTTTTGGCATGTGTTTGCTTGCTTTGAGTCTCTGATTGGTGGAATTTTCTGTTCTGCATTATGGGTAATGTAGTTTTTTCCACTGTTAAACAATTATTTAAAAAATAGGCTGAAATAATGCTGGCTTCAACATGAAGCAAATACCATCGATTAACAACCTAGTAGCTCATAGTAGGTCTGTTTTTAAAGGTTTGCAGGTTATCGTTAAAAATCAATTTCCCTATGGAGAAAGTGAATGGCGTTTTTACTTCCGGATCCCGATTGTTGCACTCTATAGTATTGCTAGCTTAGCAATATTCTTACACCAAACTCTATTGAAATTAGTTGTGAGTCGAGTCTCCTGTGCGCTGTGCACAGATGTTGCAAGATCAGAGTACAAGGTTTCATGACACTTAGGATGCTTCCTTAGTCTGGTCACTCAGAGTTCACAGAGAGTCTGTGTCCGGGTCATCTGTCAGTCCATCAGTTCATCAGCATTCTGGCTGTATTAAAGTTTTGTGACAGAGCTGTTTGTGTACACGACTATGATAATCCGTGCATGCGACAGGGACTGATTTAATCAGACGAGTTTGTAGTGTTGCTCTTTAACAAATCACGAGGTCGAGTAGAGTTCACACACGCACCGCAGTGTCACTGGAATTGTCCTCACACCCTTGTGGCCTAAGATACGAGCCTCCTTATTTTGACTTGTGGTGTGCTTCTGCTCCTCAAACATGTGATTTGTTGTCCGATTTTGAGACATCCTCATTTGGTGGGTCAGCTCTCTGGAGAGGGAAAGTCAGAGCGAGGAATTCAAGGAGGATATGTATGGAATTCTGTCGAGGTTTGGAAGTATATGTTTTAGTTTAACATCCTGTTACACTTTTTTTCTCATCATAGACTGCTTTATTTTTTACTTACTATTCGTTATAAAATGTTGTAGTGACACATAATAAAGTCTTCTCCAACCATGCTTGGGTGAAATGGCAACTAGTCACACAAAGCTAGACTTAAAGTGTTAGTTCACCCAAAAAATGAACATTCTGTCATTAATTACTCACCCTCATGTCGTTCCAAGCCTGTAAGGCTTTCGTTCATCTTCAGAACACAAATGAAGATCTTTTAGATCAAATCTGAGAGCTTTCTGACCCTCCATTGACACCTATGCAACTACCACTTTGACACTTCAAAAAGTTCATAAAGAGATCATAAAACTGGCCTATTTAAAGAGACTCTAAAAACCATATAAAGCGATCGAGTCTCTTCAGAAAATATTGGGTCCCCGAATGCTGTCAATATACCGTTGTTGAACCTGGAACAGTTATGGTGGTTCAAAAATGTAATGCTTTGAGCTATTTATATATTTATTTACATATTTATTTATTTTGCCATAAATTACACTGCATTGCAATGATTGCATGAATGGTTAGAAAGTAGGAGAATAAGTTCACCAGCACCAGTTAATCAGACTAAAAATGGTGATTTTTCAACTAGATCTTGCCGTGTATGTGTGTGTGCGTGCATGCGTGTGTTATTCATCAAAAAGTACTGAGGGTGGTCTGGAGGCTGGTACAATCCCAGTATTGAATAGAGAACACACAGAGCCCAGTTTGCCTGTGGGAATTTGACCACAGTCACACCGCACTACCCTGCGTCCCAAGCCTCCATTTCCCTCATCGACTTCCAGTGGCCTTTTGTGAAATATTCCAGGCGTTGGCTGAGAATTGTGCAATTCATGCAGCGAGGAGACAGTTAGACCATTCCTGTCCGATCACAATGTCCAAAACAGCTACGTCTATAAATTATTTTATCTTCGAAAACAAGAGTGTGTTTAGATTATTGCCATCCAAAAAATACTTTTAAAACTGTCGAGACTGTATCGTTGTGTTATTTTTAATATCCCTAGGGTCATATTTTAGGAGCTCCAGTCAGTTTAGCACACATTTAAATTCTACTCTGTTCTACGCTGAAGCCATTTGAGATGACAGGCTATAAAGGCTATAAAGTCTGCCAGCCTCTTGACCAGTCCTTTCTTTAAATAGGGCAGGCAGAAATAGGCTGCCACCTTTAAGAGGGGTGTAAACTAATCCAAATCTCTGGTCAGGAGGCAAGACCCCAAAGCCCCTCTAACTGCCCCCTGGCATCACCTGGCAGTGGTGCATTTATGAGATGCCACATGCTACGGATACTATAAATACCATTCAGAAGTTTGAGGTTGGTTAGATTTTTAATGTTTTTAAAAAGAAGACTCTTGGAAGAAGGCTGCATTTATTTCCTCCAAAAATACAGTAAAACAGTAATATTTTGAAAATGTTCTCACAATTCAAAATAACTGTTTTCTATTTGAACACATTTTAAAATGTAATTGTCAGCATCATTCCTCCAGTCTTCAGTTTTCTGATCATTCAGAAATCATTCTAATTATGCTGATTTGCTGCTCAAGAAACATTTCTTATTATTATCAATGTTGAAAACAGTTGTGCTGCTTCATATTTTATTTTTTTGGTTTAAACTGTGATACATTTTTTGGAAGCTTCTTTGAGAACCCCCCCAAAGAGAGAGATATAATATCCTGATATGAAGTTTTGATCATACCGCCCACTTCTGCATGCTTGACAGAGACTGTCTTCAGTCAGTAGGACTGCTGAATGGAAAGGGCACATTTGCAAATGAATTTAGATGCCTATCACACAGTCAAACATCTCCATGGAGCGATTGGGACCGACTCTAGAGACATGATAAGCAGCCAGACATTATGCCTTTGTGCTGGAGCTCATGCCAACACTGAAGGACTGGCTGACATTGTCAGAGTAGAGAATGACTGGTACTAATAGACCAAGAACAGAGAACTTGCGTCATGGTTACGCAGCACAGCGCTTCTGGGTTCTGGGTTGTACGTCAGAACGTAGGCTCACTATTGGCCAGCATCACACGCATCACACACATGACCAGCATTGGCCAATGACGTACAACCCAGAAGCGCTGCGCTGTTACACTACGTCAACAGAGTAGGAGAATGACATGGAAGAGAAGAGATGATTGAATAAAGTCGTTATTTTTTGGGGGGGTTTTGCGCACAAAAAGTATTCTTGTCGCTTGATAAACTTAAGGTTGATCCACTGTAGTCACTTGGACTATTTTAACAATGTCTTTACTAACTTTTCTGGGCTGGTAGATATCAATTACCTAGCAAAAGGAGTGAGACAGCTCTCAGATTTCATCAAAAATATCTTCATTTGTGTTCCGAAGATGAACGAAAGTCTTACGGGGTTGGAACAACATGAGGGTGAGTGATTACTGACAGAATTTTCATTTTTGGGTGAACTAACCCTTTAAGCTTCAAAGTTACACTTGTGTGACTTGTGTACTATATTCCAAGTCTTCTGAAGTCATACAACATTTCTGTGGGACAGACCAAAAAATAAGTTGTTATTCGCACAAATGATTTATGGGATTGCTGAAGTCAAACCCTGCATGCCATGTCTTGAGTCGTCCTGCCTCAATGAATGCATACAAGTGCAAATGAAACATTTCACCCTGTTTCTCACTCAAAGCTATTACTTGACTTCAGAAGATTTGTAATGTTGTGTATGGATTACTTTTATGATCCTTTTATAGTGCTTTTTGGAGGTGGATATTATTGTACTTTTGTGTTTTCCATTGGAAAATGACACAAGTAATGCTTTCAGACTATAATTGTTTTGGTGAACAACATTAATGCATCTTATATTGGCTACTAAGAATCACAGCCATACAGTGTTTGTTCCCTCCAGTACTAGAGAAGTAAGTAAGTCGCTATCTATTGGACCGAGCGCCATAATTAGAGTAGACCAGCCCACAAATGAGAGGGCAGCATTTTAAGATAATAATGCTTTATCTCTTCTTGGATGTTAATGGCTCAGTAATTGATGTCTTATCGGCTTCATGCCTTGACCACAGATAGCACTTCTCTGTTTAACAGGAGCTGCTGGCAAGCTTAGAGCAAAACAAGGCCAATCTTTGTTGGTCCACTGATATTTGTACACATCAGAAACCACACACTAGCTGGCCGCAATGCTGGGCTGGAATCCATCAGAATAGCTTTCTGTGTCTTACTTTCAAAGCCAGGTTTACAAATCAGGCTGTCAAGAACAATTAGAATAATTTGCATGATTTGATTTAATATGTTCTGTAAATATAAATAAATAAATAATAAATAAATAAAACATTCCCCCTTGCTCACATGGAATTATTATTGAGTTTTTGATAATGAAAATTTGTTCTTAAAGGAGAACTTGGTAACTTTTTTAACTTAATAAAACTGTCTAGAATTCATTTGGATGGTTAAACAACCTGTTCTGGTGATATTGGTGACTTTCCCCGCTCCCCCCAGCGTTCCCAGGCGGAAAACCAACCTTGCAACTTGGGGACTACCGTCCTGGCAAGATAGAAATTGGAAGTCTCGTGAGAAGCGAGAGCGCGAAACACAAATTGCTTTACAGCAATTCGACATAAACACACACGCATGTATGATGTATTACCAGATTACCCACCTCGGTAGACATAGCTCCACACGATACAGTTGGCTTGCTCCGATCATAACAAACGCACATGAGCAGCGGTAGAGAGGGGGAAGAGGACGCCGCAAGTGAGTTTTTTACGACCGTGGTGATTGAAATGGTTAAAACTTATTAGTGTTGTATAATATTAAATTATTATGCAAACAATTATTTTAACCGAAAATCTCGAGCCCATAATTTTCAAGATTTTTAGTTTAAAATGTATATGAATTTAATATACAGATTATAATATGCACACTGCCATTCAAGAGTTTGGTGTCGGTAAGATTTTGGAAGAAGTTTGAAAGAAGTTCACCAAGGCTGTGTTTATTTACTCAAATAATACAGTAAAAGCAGTAATATTGTGAAATATTATTGCAATTTAAAATAACCATTTACTATTTGAATATATGTTAAACCCCAATTTATTCCTGTGATGCAAAGCTTAATTTTCAGCATCATTACTCAAGTCTTCAGTGTCACATGATCCTTCAGAAATCATTGTAATATGCTGATTTACTGCTCTAAAAAAATAAAAATATTTATTATTACTTATTACTTATTATTACTTATTAATATATAAATACTTATTATTATCAATATTGAAACCTGTTGTGCTGCTTCTTAAGTTTTTGGAAACCGGGATTCTTTTATCAATAGACAGTTCAAAAGAACAGAATTTATTTGAAATTGAAATATTTTGTTTACTGTTACTTTTGATCAATTGAATGCATCCTTACTGAATAAAAGTGTTAATATATTATACTTACTGACCCCAAACTTTTGAATGATAGTGTATATTATAATGTGTATACAGAATGTACATGCACATGTTAACCCAACATCTTAATGTTGTTAAAAAAAGCCCATTAAGTCCATAAAGACATTAGAATTGGCATGTACTGTAACTGTCTGTGGTCTTGTGACTGTAAAAACAATCGCTCTGTCCATCAGTGTCATTGAGGGTGTCTCTGACTCTTGGGGTTCGGGAGTCAGGAGGCAGCGCTGAGCTCTTGTTTACCGTGGCCTTCCCGTATTTGGCTAAGGCCCTGCCCACAGCATTTTTGGGATGGTTGGGTAAGAAAAGTGTGACGACGGGGAGATGGGATTGGAGAGGCGTTGAAAGAAATGGTGTGTGAAAAAGAGCCAACTCCTCCAGCTTGGATACCAAAAAGCCTTTTTGTTATCAGTCACTGGAGGGAGAGTGACAGAGCGAAGCGTCTCTGTTCACTACACACACATCAGACTGGACTGTCAGAGTTACAGTCTTTTTTGGACCATAAAAGCCCAGGAGAGGTAGAAGAAGTGTTTGGAGAGGAATGTTGAAGCTTGACAGTAGATCTGATCTGCTCTGAGGTAAAGTTGTGTGAATGATTTGTCCTCTCACAACTTATTTTCTGACTTGTCAACCACAAATGGCATTACGCTTTGGTTTGTTATATGTTCATGGGTTATTCTGTGAATTGGGGAACTTGTTATATATGTTATATATATGTTTTATATATATATATTTAAACTGTAATCTGGTTTTGTTGTGTTTAGGTGAAATTTATCAAATATTTGTCAGATACAATGATTTTGTCCCCCAACCAGTGGGACTGTTTGAAAATCTGAAATATCATTAACTTTTTTACATGATTTCTTTATTTGTATTTTTTATATTTTTCCTTTTTTTATTGTTTTCATAAAAAATAAAATAAAACTGAATGATTTTTTTTAAACTAAAAATGAATAAATAATAACATTAAAATGTTATGGTGATATTTATAATTTTTTTAAAAAAATTTATTTTAAATTGAGTTAATTGACTGCTAGCTAATGTCAACATACACACACACACACACACACAAACACACACACGCACACACACACACACACACACACACACACACACACACACACACACACACACACACACACACATCCGCTTCACACTAAAACTCATTTTACAGTTGATCAAGTCTGTGGTCAGTGGTCAGATCTATATTTTAGTAAATGTGATATGTTTTAATATAGATGAAGTATAGTTTGAAGAAGTTTTATTTTTTTTAAGATCTGCCAATAAATAAAGAGTCGCCCTCATATGCCAAAAGTATGATCACTCTCTCATTATTTTTGTTGAAGCATGATATGAAGTTTTCCTAGGCTGCAGAACTTCCAACAATTTAAATGTGTTTTCAAGGCTGAGAGTGCTAATATACTTAGGTTGAATGAACGGGAACCCAACAGGTTTTGAGCATGCATTTAGGAAAAAAAAATGCATTTTTAAATTAATCTCACTGGCTGTGTTTAATTTCACCAACTCAGACTGTATTTTTTTCTTTTCCCAAAGTTTTGCAGGCACAGCTGATTTCCTTATTATGAGACTAAGTGCGGTTAGTACATATTTAAGCTAAGCTCTTAAACAGAGCGTCTGCTACGGTTTCATCACAGTTGTTGCAGGATTGGTGTTTGAATTGCATTTTGGAGTTCAGCTGTGCAAAGCTGAGCTTTATTATGGTCTGTTTGTGTGGCTGGCAGTCTAACTGTTACGTAATAAACGTGTCTACACATCAAGCTGGCTTCAATTAAAAACCTTCTTGCGATGGATGGCTGGGCCTCTCTATATTATGTGGCTAGAAACCAGTAGCTTTGCCAACAAAATGAGACGGTTAACCCTTTCAGCACGCTGTAGTTTAGTTCTCATCAGTGCGTTCACAGAGACACTGCACTGTCATCACAATGCTAGGCTTTTACTGTCACCATCTGTTAACACATGACACCAGAGGTGCACTTTTCGTGTTTCCCCTCTGAAGGATTTAACTACCTGAGGACTGTTTGCTCACGTGTGTGGTCATCCGGATGTTTTTGTCGTGTGGTTTTGATACAATGGGAAAAGCCACGGCTCACTCACAGATAAGCTGGAATTGAAAATGATATGGAAATGTCCGTTGAAGATGATTCCTGATCATCACATACTGACTCTGGACAGGATTCTGCTGTGGAATAATGCTTTTTCTTGGCCTTTTATACTCATATTGATGGGATTAGTAGATTGAGGACAGGAAATGATGCTGAGAAAAGAGGGATTGGGATCAGGAAATGCCAAACCTGAACTCCTGTCTCCTACAGGAATGTACTATTCAGTGAGGTCTGGAGTAAAAAAATACTTTAAAATTCTCAGTAGCGATTTACTGTAAATTGATGATTTTGAATCAGAATAAGTTACAAACATGATGTACTACTGTAATGCTTTACAATATAATTTTGTTATTAATAATAATATTATATCTAATTTAAAAGTATATTTTGCATTAACAAAAAAAAAAGCATACTTTAAGGGCCATAAAGGTTTTTTACAAGTACTGGTATTTTACAATTACACTGCCATTATTTTCATGATTATTAAGCTTTCCTACTCATTTTTTTTTCTTCTAAATTTTTTTATTTTTTATTTTATTTAATATTATAATATAATATAATATAATATGATATAATATAATATAATATAATATAATATAATATAATATAATATAATATAATATAATATAATATATATTATATTATATATTTAATTAATATATTGTGATCTGTAAAGCATGCATTAAGCAGTAAATACTGCCATGTAAATTACTTTACCATTTAAATCATATATCATTATTTGTTTCACCGTACAGTAATAAGACGGACTTTTTTTCTCAGTCAGGGTCAGGAACCTTTTAAACAAAGATCCAGTTTTTTTTATTTTTGGTTAATGCATTTTTCCAAAAGAGCCACAGCAATAAATAAATAAATAAAATAAAAATTGTGTTTATATATATGTATGTATATACATACATACATATAAAACAATTTTCTTTTTAATAAAATTTCAATGATAGTAAATTTATTTGATCCTTAGACAACTAAAAGCAAATATGGAAGCTTGTTTCAGCCACTGAATAATAAATAAATAATAATAATTAGATTTGCGAGATATGAAGTCAGAATTGTGAGAAATAAAGTGGCAATTGCGTGATATAAAGTCGCAATTGCGGGATATAAAGTCACAATTCTGAGAAATAAAGTCGCAATTGCGGGATATAAAGTCGCAATTCTGAGAAATAAAGTCAGAATTGCACGATATAAAGTCGCAATTGCCTGTAATAAAGTCAGAATTGTGAGATATAAACTATTCTGTGGTAAAAAATAAATAAATAAAAAGTCTGTCTTTTTTTCCCTTAGAATTGGACTTTATATCTCACAATTGTGAGTTTATAATTGTGAGAGATATAAACTCGCAATTGCGTGTTATAAAGTCAGAATTGCGTGATATAAAGTCGCAATTGCGAGAAAAAAAGCCAGAATTCTGACTTTATAACACGCAATTCTGACTTTATATCTCGCAATTCTGACTTTATAACACGCAATTCTGACTTTATTTCTCAGAATGTAAACTCGCAATTGTGAAATAAAAAGTCGCAATTATCTTTTAAAATGTTTTATTTTGTGGCAGAAACAAGCTTCCATAAGCAAACAAATATGCAACAAACTATAAAAAAGTTGCAATATGGAATTATTTGTGCAGGGCTTTCACTGTGAGGTTGAATTACCAACTGAGGAACATAAATCCCCTAAATTCTTTAGTTTCCTGACCGCTGCATTACAGTAATCAAAATTGATTTTGGTTGTCATGATAATAATATCACAATACAGCAAAATTAGATTTAATATTCTTTAGGCAAAATATAATAGTGAACGATTAACTCTGAAAATGTTCTTGACAAGGTTTGTGAGATTTTCCCAGACACAAAGGAAACATTCTCTGCTACAGCTAGTTTACACACACACACAGGGTGCAGGGGGATGAGGATGGGTTCGGAGCGCCGAATTTGGCAGCACTTTATTTCAATGGTCCACTTTAGACATTCTACTAACTGTAAGTAACTTTGCAAGTAAATGTCAACTTATTCTACTAACCCTAACAGTCTACTAATACTCTGAGAGTTAGTTGATATGTAGTTGCAAAGTTACTTATAGTTAGTAGAATATCTAAAGTGGACCATCAAAATGTAACCCTGGCTGACCAGGGCCTTTAGCATTGTCCTAATCGCACATTACAGTGCTCCTGAATACAAACTGTTATGCACATCTGATACCTTAGATCTTCTGTCATGAGATGTGTGCATGTTTCATCCCAGATCACAGGGCAGATCAGTCTCTGCTGTATACATACAGAATGTGTCCATATTATGTAAACATACTTTAGATTTGTCCCTTCAGATCCCTGGAATTAAACTGCTTTGACTCCAAACTCATTGCACAATAGAAAATGTCAGATCTTATGAAAGGCCTGTGTGCACATCATGCCCAGAATGTTCCTGAATTGTTCGTCCAGTTTTACACAGAGACTCAGTTGTTCAGCGTGTGTCTTCTGTAGGCTGTTTTGTCAGGCTGTGTTCGGGGCCTTCAGGAGGATTCACATATAGCCAATCATAACATCTCACCTTCGACCTTTGCCTTCACACCCACGACATGCCTGCAGCTGCTGTCCAGATCCCTCTCGTCGTCTGTGTTTGTCTTTAGATTTAACTACCGTGGAGAGGAGCACGAGGACTCGTTTAGCGGCCGATCAACACTCCACCTCCACTCCCCTACACTTTACAAGACAAGATTGTCCCGTTTCTCCAGCATTCCTGAGGCCTACGTGCATAGCTCAGCACGGGTTAGATATTCCCCCCCTAAATAGCTCTCAGTGACCTGTGACAGATGGCGGTGGTCTTGATATTTACGAGACTGAGAGTCTAGTTATGTGCACCCGTCTTCTATTAACGCTGATTGAGAAACCTTTTGGGATTTCCTCACGTAGTTACTGGTTTGATGGATACCTGGTCAGGGATCCATATGTAAACTTTTAATAGAGCCATGTTTCCACAAGGACATAACTGACGACATTACGGCATAACCTGCATATACAATTCTTATGAGTTAACGGGATAAAATGGCAGATATGCTGCACCATTTGCCTTGAATCGGTTAAAAGATAAATCTTGAAGAGTTGGTCCTGCTAAATGTATTTTCAACTTTCTTTAGTGTGTAATGTGGCAGTTTGAGCATGAAAAAAGCTCTGCAAAGTTACAAAGTCCACTCCAAAGGGAGTTATTCTCTATATCACTGTTTCTGAACTCCCCGAAACGTCTTGATTGTAGCCTTGAGTTTTCCTCTGGGAACATAGAGGAAAACTCATTTAAATAATTACCGTCCGAAGCATACGCAAGAAAAGGGCAACATCTGGTTGAGTTGAATTATCAGTGTGTTGAAACTCGTAGTTACAATAAGGGGCGTGACATTTCCCAAACACGCTCGAAACGGTTGGCCAATCACAACACATTGATCCAGTCGACCAATCAGAGCACGCTGTGCTCTTCAGAAGGAGGGACTTCATAGCGCCATGACAGGAATGAAAGTGAGGCTGTGAGGGATAGACTTGCCGTGTTTCCAATGGCATCCGCTGTAAAAAGCTGTATAAAGCTCCTAGATTTCTTCAAATTTTCCACAGCTTATATTGTCGGGAGTTTTTTGTCAACTCAAATTTCTTGGAAAGTTATTTTTCCAGTGTTTCGAGCAGAACAATCCAAAAAACATATTAAATAAATAAAAAATAAATAAATAAATAAATACAGCCCATTTAAGAGATGGCGCTGCTGTAAATAAGGTCTATAGAAACAGAAACTAAACATAGTGTTACTGACAGACTGGGATGAAAGGTGCTGCAACAATGTGAAATATAAGTATTAAAGCGTATAAGAGGTCCCCTTGAAATGATCTGGAATCTGATTGCAAATGTTATGACTGCTAATAACAGCTGCTGTTTGAGTTGAATGTTTCTCAATGCATTTTTTGTTTTCTGTGAGACCTTTACAAATTATCCCCTAAACTTAATGAATTGTGTCATCAATTGCTGTAAAGGATCTGTACTCTATTCACATGCTTTATGAGTTAACTAAAGATAAAGCCAATGATACATGAGATATTCTCATAGAAACAGGACTACATGTGAGCGGAACCACAACATACAGAATCCTTCTGATTTTCAAAGCGCCTCATTTAGTTTTGATTCAGTAATTCATTGTTTTGGTTCTCCAGAACTCTCTGAGGACTAATGATGAAGTGTGTGATGAGGAGCTGGTGTGTGCGGTCTGTGTGCGTAAGTGTGTGGAGCGGATAGCCCGGGCCAGTTCCCAACCGCAGTCAGCCGCTACATGCCTATCAAAGAGCCGCCCTCGTTTCGCCCAGTCTGTTCCCAGCGCTTTGAGCGGGGCTTGATTGCTTTTCCTTAAAGGCAACGTAAGCGGTAACGAAATGTTACCCATCAATGGCCTCATGCTGGAGTCACGTGGAGAGCTGCGTGCACACAGCATGTCTTTCTCAGACTGGGATCGAGCAGGTGCACACATTCAAAACAGGGAAAATATTCCCAAAATATCATCTCGGTTAAGTATTCTCCAAACAGTGGGATTGTGACTTTTTATCTCGCAATTCAGACTTTATAACTCGCAATTGTGAATTTAGATCCCGCAATTCTTAGAGAAAAAGTCAGAATTTCGAGTTTATATCTCGTTTAAATACTTTTGACTTGCTTTTGACTTTTTTTCTCAGAATTGTGAGATGTAAACTTGAAATTGCGAGGAAAAAAGTCTAAAAAAGTCTAAAAGATAAACTTTTTTTTTTTTTTTTTTTTCTGTGGCAGAAACAAGCAAACAAGCTTCCATTTGATTTTGATTTGGTTTTAAAATCCAGTTTTAAGACTGACTCTCTTTGTGAGTCAGTAATGAAATTACTTGCAAAATGACGGTACAAATTGCTTATGGTTTTCTATTTGTACATCGCTTGGGATAAAAGCGTCTGGTGTATTCATAAATGTAAATGCATAATTGAAACTGAATCTGTTTTCACCTTTCAAACCGCAGTTGGATGTGGTTTGGAACAGGATTGTAAAAATGCAGCTTTTTGCTTCTCATATTGCAAACAACTAAAGTGATTTGAGGCAGATAGTCCAAAAATCTGATTATTATTTAGATTCTTTTTTTGCTGACCGTCTGAACAAAGAGTGGTAGCTGCTTATGAGAATTTAGTTGGAGTAGATGTGATGAGGTTTCTTTCTTTCTTTTCATTGTGCTTTAATCGCACAAGGCTTTCTCATCTCTGCCTTTTTATAAGAGCACCATCAAAACCATTTTAATGCATATTTAATGTCCTGCACTTACCTTACACAGGCTCCATTAGCAGAGAGCTCTTGTGATGAGCGCCTGTGAAGTCAAACACAGCACTTTGTCTTCTTCTCAAGTGCTTACACAGTGTTTTCTGAGTAACCCTTGACCAAAGTTACAGTGACCACACAATTCATCAAAACCTGAATCGCATTCATGCAGCTTTATTGGCATGGTGCAAACATATCGGTATTATTAAAAGAAATGCATTTTATTTTATTATTTTATTATTATAAAAACAGTAATATTTTTAAAATAATATTACAAATTTATTTGAATATATTTAAAAATACAATTTATTCCTGTGATGACGAAGCTGAATTATCAGCATCATTACTCCAGTTCTCAGTGTCACATGATATAATCATATTACAAATCATTCTAATATGCTGATTTGATGCTCAAGAAACATTTATTATTATTATTATCAATGCTAAAAACAGTTGTGCTGCTTCATTTTTTGTGTGTGTGGAAAGTGTACTTTTTTAAAGGATTTTTTGATGAATAAAAAGTTCAAAAGAATTGCATTTAATTGAAACAGAAATCTTGTGTAACATTATACATTTCTTTACTGCCACTGTAATGCATCCTTCCTGAATAAAAGTATTACACTTAAGTGTATATACATATGTATAACTTTCTATTATTTATTTATTTCATTATATTTTTCTTATTTATTTTTAGTAATACATTAGTATTTTAATAATAGTTATGAACACGTATGCACACAATGAATTGTTTGGACAAACAAATAGTCAAGTTTATGGATTCTTTTAGTGAAGAAGCACCTCTAGGTCTTTGAATCTAGAGAAAGCATTAAGCATTCAATTTAATGGAACTGAACATCATGGCAATAATTTGGTCCCAGTCATTTAGGCCTGTTGCTCAGTATTGAAGTTTTTTTTTTTTCAGGTTTGATGTCCTCCATGTGCTAAAGCAATCATTGAGGAGCTCTAAGGGTTTACAGCACTTAAATTGTTCAAACATGGCAATTGTTTAGAAAAAAACAGCATATAATGTAAATGCAGATGAGCTCAGATGAATTAGACAGCTGTGGTGATCTAAACCACATTCGTTCACAAGAGTATGATTCAGTTGTGGGAGTGTTTTTGCGGCAGGTGTTAAAGCGATGATCACATCGTGTGTTTAGATTCACAGCAGTGGGTGTTTGTCATTACTGGATATCAGTCGTGTCACATTGTCAGGATTTCTGTTTGCTGACTGGTAGTCTGTTTCTGACCGACTTAGACAAACATATTCATTCATATCCTGCAGACGCACCATTGGAAGTTTGTACAGCCCTTCCGTGAACCTTTTTTTTCTCTTTCCTCTTGGTTTTATCTCATTCCATGTCCTTGAAAGCTCAGACTATCACTCACAAAGCAGCAATGTATGAAGTCGCAGAACTATTGATCTTCTTTTAACATTCAGCACATTTAGATAAAATAGATTTAGATAGATTCTAGATGAAATCATTAATGTAGACGATTAATGAACAGCTTGAACAAGGAAAAGATCTTAAACCCCTTCCCCATTCTGGTGATTTAACATGTTTATCACACAAATTTATTAAGGGACCTTGGTATTTCTGAAACTTTACCCTACCTTACTCTTTAAATACTCCAAGTAAACAGTCCATGCTTTGCTACTTGAATCATCCATCACAAAAGACTGTCTGCTTTTTCCGCCCACCATGAGCCAATATGTCATGCTTGTATAAGTCTCTGTTTTATTTAATTTATTTTTTTAGTACTTTTTATGAAAGAAATAGGCTACTTAAGACTGACTGACATACATACATACATACATACATACATACATACATACATACATACTGAGACTGCATTGACAATTTTCCGAAAACATCTCCCAGTACAGCATCTTTTCCATCTCCAAGTGGCAAGAGGTCATTCTGGAAAAATGTGTGTGGGTGTGTATGTTAATATGTGATTTTTAAAAACATGCATTGTTTTTAGTTTTTACCACCATTATCAGTACCACCAGTTAAGAAAATTGTTTTATGCATTCTCCTTAAAGCAATCACTTGCAGCACCTTGAATGCATCAACCAGTAATGTAATATCAGGTAGGCCTACTGTTTTGCCTACCGACTATTGGGAAACACTATAACCCCTGCTTATTGAATTTGGGACAGTGAGAGCCCTCGACTGTCTGTTTGAGAGGGTTATGTTCCATCTAGTAAGCTGCCTTGTTGCGTAGTGTCTACATAGACAGCTGTCGTCTATAAATTGAAATTGACTACTATAGACTATGTAAATACTGATTTACATTAGTTAGAAAGTCTGTTTGTTGTGACTTATGGCACATAATAACATGCTTTAAAATTGGCAGTAAGCTTAGTGACCGGCTCTGTGACTGGCACTCAATTTGTCCAGGTTTGAGTGATCCAAAATGTAGGGCAGGTGGTCACCGTACTTCTAGACCCCTTCATAACTGCAGGAACCTCAAAAGAGACCGATTCGGAAGGCTCTACGTAGACAGCAACTCTCTGCATTACACAGTTGCACAGTTGATTTTGTTAGAATTTTTAGCATTGTGCAAAGATGAACTTTTAACTATTTGTTTGGAATTGAATGGATAAAAGTATATTTTCTTAAAGTGCATTTAATTATGTTGTTTTTGTAATTAATATTGAATTACAATCTAAATCTCTTGCTCGTTTGTTTGGTGAGTTTTTTTTCATTATGAGATTGCCTTCACTGTAAAAGATGAATGCTGCTGTAGAATTGGGCCATCATAAGGATCTTAGAAGTGTCTGTTGGAACAATCTTTGTGTCATTCAAACTATGTCTTTAAATGTTGCCTATGTAGGCATCTCACTGGGTTTTGGAGCACAGCCAGGGAGTTAGTGAAGGATAACAAGCCTATCCGACAAAGAAAGCCCCAGTGATGTCACTCTAGTAGACACCAGACACACAGCTGGGCGAGGATAAATTCACACCCACCTTACTAGGGGTGTTGTACATCCAACGAGAAGGAAAGAGTCATGTCATCTTTAGCAGAACAGTTTCAGTAGAACGGGAGGTGGAGAAAGAGAAGAGAGCTTTCTGATCCAAAACTACTCCCACAGCTCGCTAATGTTGAGCTGCTGGGGCTCGAGAGCAAGAAAACAGAGACACTTTTTAAAACTTTCTTCTTGGACACTTACAGAGTGCACTAAGGCAGGTAGGGGCATTTCCTTACGGTTCTTTTAGTGATTTTTGAGCTTTGAATATCTTCTAGAGCGCATAAGCATGTGTTCACATCCTGCTATTTTTATGGGTGATGATTAGGGATAAACGTAAGCTGCTGATGATGTGATATCACCCATGTCTGCAAACAGGTGATAAAAACCATGCCGAAATAGAAAGCGATTTCTTTTTCATGAAAGAGGCGTGTCTGATTCCACATTGAGATGCAGGACTCTAATGACAGCGACAGCGACAGCTCCTCTGATGTCAGTATTAAGTCATGAGGTGTTTTTGAGGTGCAAATAAAACATGAGATCCTTTCGGCTCATCTGAGATGACACGGTTGAAGTTTTAACCTGCTGAGTGGTTTATACAAGGCTACTCTGTGGCTCAGGGTGGGGGTTATTTTGGAGTACTAGGGCGCTGGGAGATGTTTGAAACAGCTGGGGGATTGTTAGGGGAAACTCTGGGGGGAAAATTCATTTTTTCCATGCAATGCTGTTAAACTAAAATTCTGGCGCTAAGCCTGGTCACACAGAGGAAAAATAAAAATAGACATCTCAGTTTTGACTTTCAAATTCATTCCTACAATGTTTGGCTTTAAGGATGTCAAAATGTACTGTTGGTACTGTTGTACTTTGGTACCAAAGCAATAGAGGAAAAACAAAAACAAACAAAATATATATATATGATACCTGTAATGTTACCAGTCTTTCTACAGTGTTGAAACCGAATAATAGGTAGCTGCTTTTGAACATCCTTGTGTTAATATGCATAAATAATTTAAATATGTCTCTAATGCTCACCAAGGCTGCATGTATTTGATCCAAGATACAGAATACATAATACATAAAAAAGAAAAATCTAATATTATTGTGGTACCTTGGTATTGCAGTGTGAATGTGTAATGTTTATTGTGCTGTTAATATAAATCAAATAATATTGACAAGAATTGCCACTAACTGTCGTACCATTTACTTGGATAATTACTTGGAAAAGAATTCAATTAATTGAGAGATCATGTGTCATTATTTTAAATTAATTGTATTTTTATTGTTTTATTTTTTAAGTAAACTGTGTTTAATAGAATAATAGGTGTTGCTGATAAATGAAAATTGGTTTTGAAAATGGAAAACTGCTGTTATCGTGACTATACAGATTTATACTAAGCTGGTATGAGGCATATGGATAGTTTTTCATCGGGTCAATAGACCAATTTACATTTGATGTGCAACAAACATCAAAGTTGGCAGTATTTGACAGACATCAGCTTGTGTACTCTCGTGTTTAACCTCCTCTCAAACCAGTAGGTCACATAGCTGCATGTGACATGGGGCCAAAGGTGATCATTGAATTTGTTGCAAGAAGACATCTACAACCTAAAGGTCAACAGGTCACTTGAGGTAACCTGGGATGTCTATTTTTAAGGAGCTTGAGGGAATTGTTAGTCTCAAACTGCATATTGCAGCCCTGGTTTAAAGCAACGGAAGTCATAGTTTAGCAGGTTAGTGGCATCAGCTCTTTGGACTAATATTTTGAGGCGCTTAGTAGCAAGTAAACTAGATATTCACTGTGTATTTAACTTTGTTTTATGTCTGTGAAATAATAATCTGGATTTTTTTAATAGAAAATAACTGGAAATGTGTCAATTTGGACAAGAGGGAAATTTGTTATTTGTTGAAATATCAGCATTAAATCATCTTGTGTTCAAGTTTTGTAATGTGTAAGTAAATGTTAACCCTGTTACCTTTCTGAAGATGTTTTCAATATCTCATTCTATATTGAAAATTAATAACAATGCAGTTTATTAATAATTAAGCACATTATTTGTTTGGTAGAATGTTTACAAATGTACAAAAATTGGACTTTTAAAAACACATCAAATTGGGAAAAGTATTTCATAGAGTGTATGTGCTACTTTTAGAGGATAGCAATTCTGATTACAAAATGTATACAGATTTGCAGATTACAGATTGATTTTGTTGTTGGTGGTGGTGTTTTCTATATAGCTGGTCATGGGCCAATACTTCTGCATAATTAATATGAGTTTTTCCCCTGCTGCATTTATTGTGATATCATAATTTAAGATAAAACATCTCTAAATGGCACTTAAAAATAAGGCAAGCTGCGGATGGTCACTTGACATCGGTTGCTTCTCATCTCGTTTGAGCATTTGTGGGTCAAACTTTATTCCAAAACTCACAAGTCCGACTGTTCATGACTAGGGAGCCACAGTCTCTCGTCTTCAGCTATTAGTGCTCTAGAGTGTCAAAAAATGCACAGTAGAATCCAGAGTATTGTGCCCACTTTTCCCAGCTGTATTATCAGATTTGCGGCTCGACAGATCATGCATTAAGACACCATGGGAAACTCGGCGTGAGTGTTTCAGGCTGGCTTTATCTGAATGAATGACATTTTGTCACAGTCTGTGGTTTTGAGGCTGTCTCATTCTCCCAAGCACACTGAACAGAACACAGCTCTTTTTTTTTTCTTTTTCTGGGATTGCAATGCATTGATGATATCAAAAGTCCATTGCAGAGTGAACTGTCAAACAGTGGCTTAGTGGTTTTGGAAAGTCAGAAAACAGTTACAGTCTGTTATTAAAATCCATGACCACAGGGAAACAAGACACTGATTATTAAGAGCCAAAGATACATTGAAACACAGCCACCCCAAAATAGGTGTGTTATGTGTTTGTGTTAAGTGTCCGAGCATGTGTGTGTAAATGTGTGAGTATAGGAAATGATGCTACAATTCCAAGGAGACAGGAAATGGCTCCAATCTTGTATGTGGTGATTTTTCCACTGGTGAGTCACTGGCTTGGACTGGGAGCGTGGTTCCTCTCATGAGAGGCGCAAACTGACTCCTTGCGCGAGGTGGAGCTGCCATTCAGAGCATGTGTAGATACACGTGCATGTTTTAGGAGAGAATCCTTTATATGAAGTTGCTTTGACATATTCTGAGTGCTCACTTCATTAACTGTTTACATGGTTTAAAACAATCAAGTATCTCAGTAGTCCACTACAAATAAGGGTTTGGCATATTTTTTCTCCAATAAAGACTGCTTTTGGTGCCATTTAAGGGATAGTTCACCCAAAAATGATATTTCTGTCATCATTTACTCACCTTCATGTGTTTCCAAACCTGTATACATGTATTTCTTCTGTGCAAAACAAAAGCATATATTTTGAAAAATATCTCAATGTTTACTGTCCATACAAAAAAACAAAAAAAAGTAAATATGGCCCAATACAACATTTGTTTTTGCGATAACTTTAACTGAAACTGGCCAAGAGAATAGTAGTTCCCAGCATGCTTTGCATGGGACTTGATTGGGGTGAGTAAATGTTGAAATTTAGTGCTACTGTAAGTGTTTTTGAATAAGATAAGAACAATGTTTTTTAAACTGCAATTGTGTTTAATGTCCAGATATGTTGGGATTTAGAATGCATTCTGTCATGTTGTTTTACCATTGTAGTGAAGAGTATAGCTTTTGCGATGTCTGAATACATAAAGAATGGGCAGAATGCTACTTTTTTACCATGTTAATGCATGCTTTTGCTAACTTCATTAGCTGGTTGGACTTAATAGTATAATTAAGTAATGTGACACATACATGTACAAATTAACCTGATATAACTTGGTGTTCTTAGGCACAATGTGAAGCGGCTTATTGCTTTTATATCTGTATATGAAATAGCTGAACTCATTAAAGCATTCCGTTTTTCTTTTTGTCTTCTACAGACGTTATTCACACTGAAGGTCCATTGGATGGTAGTCTCTACGCTAAGGTTCGGAAGAAAGAGTCTTTGGAGGGAGGGGTCACAACTAATGGTCTCCCAGCTGCAGTCGATCATGCTTTACCTGCTGTAGACCAGACTCTACCACCAGTCGACCATGCCTTGTCTGTAAGCAGTGACTCGGGCAACTCCACTGCTTCCATCAAGACTGACCGCACAGATGAAGCCAGCCATCAGCCGACCTTGGTGAGTCAGCCGTCCTCCCAGCCCCTAAGCCCAGAGGAAAAACAGGAGTTAGACCAGTTGCTCAGTGGTTTGGAAGCACCAATGCATCGGATAGGTTACCAAAGCAGCTCTGGCAGCGGAGGCGGAGGAGTCCTACACCTCGTCCCTGCCCAGGTTCACGTCAACGGACACAACAACATAGATAGAGAGACAGATATACTTGATGATGACCTGCCCAACAGCCAGGAAGGGAACAGTGTGGACAGTCTCGGAACCCTCTCGTCATTTGAGGGCAGAGCAACTCCAGCGGATCTATACTACCAGTCAGAGACGGTTATTAATGGACAAGATGCGCCCTACTTGGACAAGGGTGTCCACGAGAAAATGCCAGAGCCCAGAGTTCACAGCTCCTCTTCTGTCCAGGAGCACTTGGGGGTCTCTAGTGGCTACACCAACCAGAATGGCAACATCTACCGATCTCAATCATTAGGGACAACTCCGACCATGCCCAAAGCTCCCACACGCACAACGAGCAGTAGGGATGCAGTGCAGAGGGGATTGAATGTGTGGCAACAATATGGTGTTCCTGAGGTCCCAGTCACAGATGGGGTCACCTTTAACCCTGTACTAGAATCCCACAGCCTTCCAGAGTTCCCTCCCATGGCATCTCAACAAGAAATTGAACAGTCCATTGAGGCCCTCAACATGCTGATGCTGGACCTTGACCCAGCACTTACTCAAGTCCCCAAGTCCCATAGTGCCCCATCTGGAGAAGGTGGTGTAGTCACCACCCAGCCGTCTTTCTCTCAAACCCAGGCACGGCCATCCTACCAGGCTGACGCAGCCATTCATGACCGTGCAGGGGCCACTTTGGCGGGATACCCAATGGCATTTCAACAGGTAGCCACAGAACCTCCACAACCCAATGTGAACCATCAGAGAGCCACAGCCATATCCCAGCATGCTGCATTCCCTTCTGAGGCAGTAGGTCAGGCTCCCATGTCCAAGTCCACAGTGCCTTCCTCCACCTTTGAAGTTCTTCAGTTAAAACCCCTCAACATTTACCCCTCAAGTACCACATCCCAGTCCCCTGAGCCCCAGGAGACCCAGTGTAGCTACTCTACATCCTCATCCCCTCTGCCCAAAGAGTCTGAACCAGAAGATACCAACTACAAATTGGATGGTCTTGTAGCTCACCGTGTAGCTGGTAAGAGAAACCTTTAAAATACCTCTTTTAATACTTTTAGAGTCGGTTTACTTGCTCAAAGATACAATAGTGATGTAACATTGATCAACCCATGGGCAGTAACCAGCCAAGATTTTGAACCATTAGGCTACATTACTCTTGCATTTTTTTATGAATACAAAATGCAAATTGAAACAATTTATCAAGGGAAATATATTAAAGGAAAACATTTCAATGCTTGTCTTGAGTGCATGAGTTGAGCTTGTCTTTTACACTCAAGGCGGTGCCTTTTTTGGTGGAGTTTCTTTGTTGGCGTTGACATAAGCACCATGAGATCACAAAGAAAGCTTTGTCCAAAGTGCTTCTGGCTTAAGACTCAATATCAGACCGCATTTCTGTTTTGTGCCAAGCCAAAACTGAACATTTGTACATTACATCTGGAGAAGTGCCCAAACAACTGAGGGCTGTTATACGGCAGTGCACTTTTTTATGTTAACATTATCTGTTCAGCTTGAAAGTTTAAAACGATTTTCCTGGAAGCCTAGGTTTTTCCCTTGTGATGTTTTTAGAATAATGCCAGCACATTCGAGTTGTTTGTTGAACCAATCTTGTTTTGTTGCATGCTAAATTCACCATGACTTGTTTAGGTTTTTGCGATATTGAGTTTAAATTACAGCTGTATTACTAAGTCTATCACATACTGCTGATGGATCCTACAACCAAAGGTTCTAGATCCTACAGCCTTCTTTATCTTTAATATCTTACAAAATGGATGTTTAAGGAGCATCCAACTGGTGTTGAAGGTCGCATGCAGGAAACCAAATTAAACCTGAGAGGAAACAACTTGGATAAGGCTCTCATGGACAAAACTAGTCAGCTCTGTTTCGGTTTTATTGCAGACCAATGCTTAGTAGTATTGTTGACTCAGCATAGATAAGTGTTCCTGTAATGGGAAGGACTGCAAGAGGATGAAGCTGCTCTCTTACTTTGTAACCTTCCCTTGAATCCTAGCTCTTGACACAAGCTCTTGCCACACTGTTTGAAGAGCTCTCAGTATCTAGTTTTGGGATTTGGTTATCAGACGTGTCACTATCTGGAATTTGGGAACACTTTGTCTACATTTACCTTTCGCAGTGTGACCCCACAGATAGAGTTTGTTATCTGTTTGTTATCTTACTTACTGCAGTTAAGGCAAACACATACTACACGTTAGGACTGTGCAATAAAATTCATAATTTATTTGCAAGTGTTTTTTTTTTTTTTTTTTTTTTGCTATGTTGCCTAGCTCCCTACCAATCGCCCATATTTGATTCAATATGCTAGCTTGACATGTGCTAATGTTTTCTCTCCCCCCCCCCCCCTTTCTCCTCTCATCCTCTTATGTTTATCCTGTTTGTGGAACACCCGTCCCATCATCACCTCCGCCTTCCCTTCCTCCTCTTCACCTTCTTCCTTTACTTCCTGACATGGTCCATCATTCCTCCTCCTCTTCCCGGTGGTGTGCAGAGTACACTGCTCGTATCCGAGACATCAGTGACAGACAGAGCATTCCTGAGCTCGCCCACCGCCGCCGCTCTCTCTCCTTCAGTGGTTGGTCCTCTGATGCACTGTGCCTCCAACTAACATTAACTCATTACACCTCTGCATGTTGTGTGGTTGTGTGCTATATCTCGGTTCTCTCTCGCTTTCGCCCCCTATCTGTCCTTGCTCTTGTTTACTTCAGTGAGAGTACTTGCTTTTATAAAACTGCAGTTCATTTGAAAAATTATATTGTATTTTATTTTATTCTATTCTATTATTTTATTGTTTTATTTTATTATTTAATTATATTTTAAATTATCTTAATCATTTTTATTTTATTAGTATTGCACAATTTAGGTTATCTGCAATAGTATTAATATAAAACATTGTGACTAAATTCTAATTGGATGATAAATAAATAAAATCAAATTGTAATAAAATCTAATAAAAAGTGTAAACTAAAGTAAATATTAAGGCATAGTTAAAAATAAAAATTATGAGAATGTATGTCTTTCTTTTGCAGAACATGTTAGACATTTTAAATATATTTTGAGAATTTTTTCTTTTTGTCTGTGTTTTTTTTCTTCTTCTTCTTCTTCTATGTAATGAAAGACCATTTACTTAATTGTTTCATGGTTTTATCGACAAAAACAGTTAAAACAATCATAAAAAATATCTTTTGTCTTCCACATAGAAAAAAAAGCCATACAAAGTAAATAATGACACAATATAATTTTTTTGTTGAACTATCTACCAAAGGAATAAACTTTAGGAGTAATAGTTATTAGAAAAAAATAAGTCCCTTTTCCTATTTGTCTTTTTTTTTTTTTTTTTTTTCTCTCTCCTTACAGTGTTAACCCTCTTCCTTAACCACTAACCTGTGCTGGATTTTATTCACCTTGTTTGGGTGGAATAACGGTTAACAGTAAAAGCTTTAGTTTGCTCCTTTGTGCTAGGTGACCTCTACAAACAAATTGCATTTGTATTATGTGTCGAGTTAAAGTTACACTGTAGCAGGACAAAGGCCAGTCTGTCTGGATCAACTGAGCCCATGTCACAAGATCCAGTCTGCCAGACCTGGGGAACAATACCAAGGCGAGCAGACACTGGCTTCATTCAAGGACTCTTCTTTACCTCTGTTTTAGCATTTAGATGAAGGACAAAGGGTATTAAATCCTCCCTGAGTCTGGAGACCATTATACCATCCTTATCTGCCACTGGGGAGTAAACGTCTCATACACTGACTGCCTTCGGTCCCGTTCGAGGGCCCATGCGGGTTGTGTTCGGTAGCCATTTACCAGGATGAATGTTTGTCTTGGATTTCTCCTGAGTCTGATCCAACCCATTACAGATATAACAATGGCATTAACAACACTATGGAGAGAAAAAGAGCAGTATATCCTGCTTCTCTGTGTAGATATCTCATTCACCTCATGCTGAATCCATGAGGTTTAGAAAGGAGTAAGCTATGCCAGAAAAAGAATAAACTTTTCTCTCATGGGTCTTTTATCTTATCTTATCTTATTTTTTTTATCTTAGAATACATTTACATTAGTTTTTCAT
The DNA here is from genome assembly GCF_949319135.1 of Squalius cephalus. Taxonomy (NCBI): domain Eukaryota; kingdom Metazoa; phylum Chordata; class Actinopteri; order Cypriniformes; family Leuciscidae; genus Squalius; species Squalius cephalus. The sequence continues at coordinate 5,996,043 of NC_137130.1, forward strand.
CTTATATTATTAACAAAAATCAGTTTTAATAGTTTCATTTTTGGGTGACAGTTACAACAATGCAGTGAATCCGTTAATAAGATTAAACTTTTTGTCATAATCACTCAGAATGTACTCGTGATTTATTAAAGATATTAGGTAGGTACAGTAAATATTGCTGTTTATATTGTTATATTGGTGCATATTAATGCTACTTAACTAGCCTTTTAGTGTATTTTACTTATTTCATTAATCATTTTGAATCTAATAGTGTTTGTTTGGTTTAAATGATGGCTTGTTTGATTAAAAAAAAAAAAAAAATCAGTTTCTCAGTTACAGCAGCTTGAATCTATTAAGACTGTGTGATCACTAAGGTAACAGCACAGTTTTTCATGCACAGCTGTAGATCTGGCGTACTACATCTGTTTTGCATGTTTCCTCTCCCGACCTTGTCTGAAGTGACACTCGGGGATATACACCATATGATATCCCAGCACATCCAAGCGCTGGATTCATCGCTTCCTAGACCAGTCAGTTTTGGAATCCGCATGTTTGACATTGTTGTAGAAACCGCATGAATCTCATCCAGGCATGCAAATAGATTGCAGATGGAGTGTGAGCGTCCTCTTGAAGACCCTCCCTTTGTGACATCACTACTCTATTGTTCAGAAAGGCTTGTTTTGTGGGCAGAACTCCAGAAGCGGTTTAAACGCTGCCTGGGTGTCAGAGCGTCTGGCTAACGTCATGTTTAAGAACAAGGGTGGCCACTTGTCCAGAAGTGGAAGTGGTCAATCTCTCTCAAGTTGTTTCCCAGTGCACGTGAGGTTCTGATGGTCTGAGCTGTGGTCTGACCAAACCTATCAATCGTAGGCCGCGCTCAGGGAGCTAGTAAATATTTTGCTCAGCCGGTTGCCCGGTTTCCATGATATTCCACTCACTCCCACCCAAATGTATTAATGCTTTGCTCTGTCTCAAACGGAGTCCAGTTAACTGTGTGTGCCTGTACATACTTTTTCCTTATCTGTAAGTTGACAGTAAATTGTGAAATAGCTCTGCTTAAGCCTTGTGCACACCCCAGTACTGAAGAGAAATTTAAAGACTCACAAATAATTTTTTCTGTGTTGCTATGTGGTTGCTATTCTGATTTGCTGTTTTCACATTCCTCTGTGGTTGCTAGCGTTTCGAGTGGTTTCTAGGAAGTTGTTAGGGTGTTTGGGATGGTTGTGAATATCAAAAGAGTCAAAACATTCTCCATGATGTTCAAATCTCTTGATATGACTCCTTTAATGTAATTCAATGGAAAAGTAGCAGTAGCAGGTTTTTTAGATATCATTCATGTTCATGTTTTCATTTCATCTTAGTCATTTCTATTTCCTATTTTTCCCTCCCTACAAGAGAAACACTAGCAACCCTCCAACACTAACTGCCTAGCAACCCACGCAAAGCATACTGGAGATTTTATTGAATGATTTTTTTTTTTAATATGACAATAATAATAGTGATGTTTGTCATAGAAAGCAAGTTAAATGAATGAATTGAGATGCATTTCTTCTGCTTTTAGTTACCAAATGGCTTCAGTTATCCATTTCTTTCCTACTAGAGAAGACTTGCACAAATCCAGTTTTATTTACACCGCCATCTCTTCGTATGAAACAGAACGTGATGAAATAGGCTTGAGAGTTGCTTTGAGGCAGTTCCAAAGCTTTATCCAGAAGTACACCACTGAGTTTCTCTAATATTCCAGCTTTTTGTAATCTAGGCTGTTTGAATGAGAACATTGTTTGTAGCTCCAACAGGCTTTAATGTGGTGCGAATTGGACGTCAGTGCAGGTTTTGACAGAGAGTTAATTCTTCAGAGCTCATTGGCAGGTTTCCATGGATTTGTTCAAGGAATATTTTGACATTTGGATATTTTTTTTTATTTGAAGTGTGATGAATGTTCTTCTGCAGGCCCTAATAGTTATCTGTTAGAGATGATGTCATATATTTATTTTCTTGGCAGGAGTTCAGTTTGGTGAAATGTCACCAGACGAGGCTTCAGTTCCTGGACGGTGCCGGACTACCAGTGAGGGCCTTTCCCAAGATGAGAGCCCAACCCGAGGAAGCTCAGTCCGCTCCCCCATTCGCTGCATCTCACCCGAGCTGGCCAATACGATTGCTCTGAACCCTGGGGGACGGCCCAAGGAGGTAGACCAACTGAATGGACATATTTACATTTTTCCCAGTATTAATCTCAGAAATAAATGTGGATGTATTTGTATATGGATATGTGTCCACCTGTCCTTCTTTCTCCAGAGACACATGCATAGCTACAGAGAAGCATTTGAGGAAATGGATGGGGGTCCCGTCAGCCCCCCTCCGTTCGTTGGTGGTGAGGCCCTACCCCAAACCCCTGCCTTCCCTGTCTCGCCACAAACCCCTTACTTCAACCTGAGTAAGTTTCCCTGTTGGAGGAGGAGGGCGCCATAGAGCTGTAAAATCACTTCCTCTGTCAACGCTTTAAAAGGGTCACAGCCATCGCTGAATGTTGGTTCTGTTCATTTTTATGTTATCTGGAGAACATTCAAAATTCAAAGTGTAAACAGAGCAAGAAGTCAAACTGTCATCCATTTAGATGTTATTTGTATTGTATAGTTTTTAGAGTAACACTTGCGGTTTATATAGTGGCAGTGTTTCTAAACCTAGTGAACTGCCTACATAGGCAGCATCATAGGTGTGCTTTTAACACGAATGCTGTTCCAGAACATAGGCAGCATGATTATTACAGATTATAAAAGTGTCGTCACATTTACCATTGCTGGGCGAAATACAGGCTTTCCAATCAGAATCCTTGCAATTGGGAATTTTGTGTAAGGGTACAAATGTTTACCAGGTAGATTTCGCTCATGCTCAAGTTGATCATGCAAATTATGCTTGGTTTAAAAATTACTTCAGTGTGAGCTGTGCTTCATACATCTCTATGCTAATGATAATGGACAATGGAAATTTTTTTGAAATGTGACCACACCTTAAGGCTGCATCGCTTATATTCTTCACAGAGAAGATGCATTGCAATTAAATGTGTCAATAATCCATCCAAGATGGTGGAGAATTCGGGATAAATGTTAATTACAAATATTAGTGACTGAAGGTACCGATAAAAATAGTTAAAACTGGGTTACCCATGATTTTTGTTTTTATTCTTATAATGTTTCACCATTAGCTTAGCAACATGCTAAGACAAAAAAAAAAACTCAATTTATATCATTTGTGAGTCACGATTTACGTGCATAGCACTATTTGTATGATTTGCTGCCCATGTAGAGTGTTCCAATTGCTCACTTATTAGGGTTGGGATGCAGCTGCTTATTTAGGTGGTAGACAGCAAGAAAGCTCACTAGGTTTTGGAACAGAGCCACTGTGTTTCGTAATTAGCACATCAGAATAGTGGTGGGTGTTTTTGCTTTTTTCCGTAAAAGAATCTTTTGGGCTAACATTACATTAACACACTGTCTATAAGCCAACGTGAGGTCTGGCAGCAGTTAAATCCAACCCTACCTCGGGGTGTTTGTGTGAGCCAGTAGATATCATTAACAGATGCTATAGTTCATTCACATGCTCTCAATGTTAAAGATGTGTGGCCTCCGTTTGAGTGATAACACACACTTTGTGTTGGCTCATAGACATGCATAAGTGCTCAGATCAGAAAGACCCCGCTCTCACTTGCTCCCCAGCAATTCCCAACGTCTGTGGGTCTGAGAAGTGTTTTTTGTCAGCAGTTTCTCTAGCCTCCACAGTCATTGTATCTCAATCCAAGAACAAGCACATTTGCGCCTCAGGTTTCATGTTCAGATGGATTTCTCCAGTATAGTGATAGCTTTGGTTTTTATAACCTATTGCTTCATCTTCCCCTCCAGCATACTGTCCCTACAGGTTTAATATAATGTCTCTTGTAAAAGTCTGTAGCCTCTTTACAAGGTTAGATGCACACAATGTTAAGCAGCTCTGTTTTTCTTGGACTTTCACAGCATTTTTTCTCACCAGACACCTCATTTGAAATATATTCAAGTCATTTTCTTTAGCTGACATCTTACACCAAGGCCTCTTTGCATTCGAAGCTCTTCAGACTAGTTCTGCTACCATGAGCACCTAGATGTGGCTTCAGAAAACAAAACGGAGCTTCAGCCTACAATAACACAAAACATAATCAATCAAATCTTGTCCTTCTGTGTTACATTATCCCAGGATATTTAATGGGCATTAGGACTGAACAATATTTTCAATATTCATGATATATTTGTGAGGTTTATTTGGCCATTTCAATAGATTTCATTAGAGTAGTTTTGTAATCCCTCTTTGTCTAAACTTTTAAGTATGAGAATGAGACTTGGTATGTTAGCATTAGAATTGTTTGAGTCAGTTTAAACAGCCTGTTTAAAGAATCAATTCAAACTCTCCCCATTGCATGTTTGTGTGTTAAAACATTTTAGTTAAAATATATGTATAGGTGACTATTGCTGTTTATAATATTATAATTTTAACTTTAGTCAAAGAAAAAATTATCTAGTAAGTTTGATTTATTTAAATCAATCATTTCAAACTTCAGACAATTTGAATTTGATTCAATTAATAGATTCATAACTCAGATTCAACAATCAAATCTGCATAGCATTTTTCATTTATTAAAATGTTTTTATGTAAAAAATACATGCCTTTTTATTTTATAATTAGATTTGTACTGTATTTTACTTTTTGACTTAGTGGCTAAAATGGTTGAAATTATCCAAAATGATTGAGAGAAAAAAGTCATTTTAGAGCAAATACATAAATATCAAGATATATTGAACATCATCAACTGTCTGAAAAAAAAAAAAAAGAATCCCCCTAGTGAACATCCTCAGCATACTGTGATGAGGTTCATTCAAAAGATCTGCTCACGTTATGTGTAGAACTTTCTGAAGTGGTTCTGTTGGATTCCTGGGGAGCAGGTGACCCATAGGGGCTCTATTTCTGTTCGGAGATTGACAGACACTCACATGCTCCAATGGCCACTTTCTGGTAGCACGTTTCTGTGGCTCCCTCCTCCTGCAGAGAATGAGAGGCTGGAAAAGCTTCTCTACACAACCCCCCTCCCCTTCTCCTTGTGTCCAATGCTGAGGCACTTATTCTGCCAAACAAAGAATTGATTTGGATTCTTTGGTAAGTGGAGGATGCATGTGTGTCCGCGATGATGTCAACCTGGCCCTGCCAAATCGCAAGCAAATGCTCTGCCTTACCCAGAATGCATGTGGAGAGCAGCCTTGAAGAGCACACACTTACCCAAACACATCATGATCTTATCTGAAGTAGTCATTTCTAAATACAGGTGTAAACAGGACATTGTGATTCCATCACTCAGACCACAGTCAGGCTACGTTCACACTGCCGAGCCTTAGCGCTAAATTCCGATTTATTGCTCGGATCCGTTTTTTATTTTTTATTTTTTTATTTTATAGTTGTTATTGTTGTTTTAAATCAGATTCCAGTGTGAACAGATCATCGTCCTGGACTGATCCGCATACGCAAAAGAACTATAACAAGATGACACACATCATACTGTCATATGGAAGCAAACACGAAGGATATTATAGTAAGAGATTACGCATTTATTTATAACGTGATCTGCCGTGGAAGCCAGCGAAATTATGCGCAGGTAATATAAAAAAACTAAGACAATGATGCAAAAAAACTGAGTTTTTAAACACTTATGAGATAAGCCCTCATGTTTTGCTTGTCACTATATAGAGCTGCCTGTCACTGTAATACTTATAATAAAGTTCAATGTCCTTCACTTGACTACCTTTCGAAAATGGTCTTGATAACATTCGGTTATGCAAATCTTTGAAGGGACTCCCATGAGCACAGAATTGTGCCGAATGTTACTCTAGAGTGACGTAAAATTCGCATGAATTCTGATATGACCGTTCAGACTCAATGCAAAACATCTGACCTATATCGGATTTAGTACCACATATGGAAGTGGCCAAAATCGGAATTGAAAAGATCAGATTCCATGTGGTTTGTGTCATTCACACTGTCATGATAAAAATAGATGAGCAAACAAATCAGATTTGGGCCACATTTACCTGCAGTCTGAACGTAGCCTCAGAGGACTGCCTGTTCACCTGTCAATCAACTACTTCAGCAAAACAAGGCTTTTAAACTATACAAGTGAACATGGATGATAGAATAAAAAAAATAATAATGTAGGTAAGATTTTTTCCTCTCAAAGCATCATATTTGGGGTGCAATGTGTATTGCATTATGCATTCTGCTCTGACACATTTCAGAATGCAACAATACACAACATTGAGTATAAGTATTTATTTTAATTTTATTTACATTTTTGTTCTTCTTTAGAGACATTTTTAAAACACAAAATCCTCCCTTTCTTCAAGTGTGCTGCTTTCCACAGCTCTGTGGTCACATCACCATTTATTTTCCCCATTTGTGTGTTCGCACCATTCTTTTTTTTTTTGCTGGGCACCTTTGTTTATTCGTTGTTTTTGAGTCACTCGTCCTGTTGTTCGTAGCATTTGTTGTGTAGTGAGGTCTTGAATGTTTTCAATGTGACGTTTTGGAGATCTGTTCAGCTGAGGTGTATTCTGTCTGCATGATCTGTCTTGTTTTCGTTCTTTTGACTGGGCATCGTTACAGCGAGTGTTAATCACATCGTTAACTCTTTTAAAGAGGCGCTTGCACGGCCTTGCCACAGAGCATGAGACATTAGCTCATTCCCCAGCCATGTCACATACTGAAATAGCCACCTCAGTCTGCTGTCTTTAAAAGCTCAGTGTGTACCACGGCAGTCTCTCAAAGGCTCTTGATCTGGAAGTTGGTCTCTTTGATAAGATTGTCGAAAGCTAATGCATTGAAGATGAAAGTGGTACACACAGATCTGTATTATAAGGTCTAAGGAACAGAAACATACTTTGTGCAAGTACGCAAATGCAGACATGAATGGTTGGCAAAAGCATCGCTGGCGTGACAAACCTCAGTACTCAAGGGGGGGATAGAGTTACCTTCAAATGTCTGTGCCATTAACCAGATGTGTGTTGGGTTTTTCAAGTAGCTAGTTAAAAACATAGCGAGACCAATATAGCACACCTTTGCAGCATTACATAACACAATATGAATCGCTGTCTGACATATTTAAGAACTAGAGCTGTTTAATTTAGTACAATTAATTATGCAAATGTTAATTTGTTAAAAATACACATTTAATCATCCCCTCTGATTTATAACAGTAAAGTCAACATTAAAAAAAAAAAAAGAAAAAAAGAAACGTTCATATGCTATTCTCATGTGTGAACTGTGAATTTTTAACTAAATTGGAAAATGGATAAAGAAAAACAATTATATATATATAATCGCAACTAACATAAAAGTTTGTGTTTATACAATATTTGTGTGTGTATATATTATTATGTTTATACATATGTGTGTGTGTGTCACACAAACACAAACATATATATGTACACACACATATATAAACAAACTTTTATGTTAGATGCGATTAATCACAATCGAAGTGACAACACTAATATATATTGTATATACATATGTATGTGCAGGATGCGTTCTTGCATTCAAAAAGTGCCGAGTGCAGAAATACGTGAAATCAAGCTTGTCAAGCTATAATCATTTGCATTGACGTACTTGCTTATAGAGTATGTTTTGTGCTGAAGGCTTTAGTTGATAACACTCTGAATAATACAATTCTTTCTGTGCTCTGTGTCGCTTTAGGTCGATCTCCTCCAGGATTGGCTAAAACACCATTGTCCTTCCTGGGCCTGAAGCCCCACAATCCTGCTGAGATCCTGCTCCACCAGACGGGCTCAGGTGAGACTTTACACACACATACAGAAATGCACATGCAGACACTCGTCCAAGACTTGCTCCTTAAAGGGAGATCAAATGCATCTTGTGGGCCATATATCAAAATATCCTTTCAGTTCTCCCTCTCAAAGTGTTTCCCCTTCTCCTTTTCTCGTCTCGTGAGCCGTGAGCTCATACATCTTTAAACGGATCGCTGTTTTCTGTTCATATGCGGTTATATTGGGATCATTTTACTGTGCTCTGTTAATTTTTGTGTGTGTGTGCTGCCTTTTGCATTTATTTGAACATTCAGTAAACAGCAATACTGTGAAATATTATTAGAATTTAAAATAATAAATGATAGTTTTTCTCTCTACATTTTTATTTTATTTTATTTATTATTCCTGTCATGCAAGGCTGAATTTCCAGCATCATTACTCCAGTCTTCAGTCACATGATCCTTCAGAAATCATTCAAATATGCTGATGTGCTGCTCAAGAAACTTTCTTATTATTATCAATGTTAAAAACAGTTGTGCTGTTTAATATTTTTTGTGGAAACTGTGATACATTTTCTTCAGGATTATTTAATTAATATAAAGTACAAAAGAACAGCATTTATTTGAAATAGAAACCTATAGTATTATATATGCATTTACTGTCGCTTTTGATCAGTTTAATGCATTCTTGTTGAATAAAAGTATTCATTTCTTTAAAAAATCTTTCTGACCCCAACGTTTTGAATGGGAGTCTTTCTGTGAGGAGCAGAAAAGACATTCCCATAATTTTCAAATGGGAATTGTCCATCCAAGATGGCGCAGTCTAGTTTAACTGAATTACAAATGGACTTGTATGTAATTTTATTCTTATTAGAGTGTCATGTTTTTAGTTTAGCATCATGTTAACACCAAACTCAATCAAAATAATAAATAAAATAATACTGTGTATTTCAGAGTTGCTATCAAAGTTGAGCGCTACAAACTGGTCAGTTATGAGGTTCCATTTCAGTTAGGATGTTCCCTTAGAAGGCTCCCTAGGCAGTAGACAACAAGTCTGCTGTTTTTGGAACAGAGCCCTTTTTAAACTGATTACCTGTTCTCTTTGTCTTAAGGATATATTTAATGTTTAAAGAAATGATTACTTTTAATCTTGGTATTAGCAAGCTCAGCAAAAATATTATTTGATAAATTGTTTCTTTCAATTCAAAGCAGTAATTTGTCATGTCTTCCGGGGTGAGCCTGATGAAAACATGTCCACATTTCTTTTTCTTTATCATTTCTTATTTCTTTCCTTTGATTTTCGGGGTGATATATGACCCGGTCTTGTCTCGGCAGGTTTGGTGAGATTCATCCTGAGGCCAGCGGGCTTAAACTATGTAGTTTTTGTAGACTCTGAGGTAACAGGATCCCATGGGGAGTTGCGGAGACTCTTTAGTTTAGAACAAGTTCTCATGCAGGGCTGATTTTAGCATCGTTCCTGAGGGAGTTAATCTGAGGCCTGCTAAAACAAGAGCAATATATATGGTAAACACGCTAACATTATTACGAGATGATGTGTCACAGGGGCTTCTTTGTCCTACTATAGTTAGGTTAAATGATGTCATGTGCTTATTGATGATAAGGCCTGTTACTTCTGGTATTTTAATGTCTACTGGGGCCTGCTGGTATTCGGGGCAGCAAAAAATGTGAATGAAGATTACATTGTTTTCTTTGGTTGCATTTCCCTCTTTTTGTTTTCTTAAAAGTAATAATTCACCTAAATGTGAAAATGTCCTCTTTGTTTTTTCACCTTCATATCGGTACAACTGATTTCCTTCTGTAAATTACAAAAAGAGACAAAATGCACAAGTCATATGCCCCTTAAAAAAAACAAAAACAATTACCTTCCACTTTCCTGATATGGAAACCAAACAGATTGTGCTTTTGTGTTTACGGAAGATATTAATTTGGGTTTGGAATGGCATGACGGTCAGTAAATAATGACAAAGTGTTCAACTATCAACTACCCCTTTAAAATAACAATTATCTAATCTATTATACACTCTAGCAATTATTATTCTATTCTCCACGTCTCTTTGAACTTCTGAAATTTCTGTCTTATGATTGTATTCTTCTGCCGTCGGGAAAACAGAGAGTGAGGATGAGGAAGGTAAGAACATACCAGATTTAGAATTACAGTGTAATTGTACATACAAACGACTTCACCTTCTGCTTTTTTTTCTTTTTTTTTGTCATCTTATACACATAACGGTCGTCTCCATTCACTCATCTCTCTCAAATCAATTTATCATGTTGGTCAAGCAACATAAACCATGGTTCATCTTAATGAAGTTTCTTCATGAATCAGGGTCAGATGTAAAAAAAAAAAAAAAAAAAAAAAATATATATATATATATATATATATATATATATATATATATATATATATATACACACATATACATATATATACATTTATAAAAATAATATTGATTATCTAAACCTACTCATTTCCATCAATGGTCATTTTAAGCAACTAAACTCATCAAGTCATGGACACTGTTCCATCTGTTTTGACTCTTGTAATATGTTGTGCTCACTGGTATTTTTCCCTTTGTCTGTTTGCCAGAGCCCCGTAGCTATGTGGAGTCTGTGGCCAAAGCGGCAGCAGTGTCAGGTGGGCCGCCAGCATCGCCCGTGTCTCCAACATATGACAGTGACAGCTTAGCTCGTCCTGTCGGGCCTTCCCATGCCTACAACACTCCTCTGTCCTCCAGCAGCCCCATTCAGAGCCCAGATGCAGTGTAAGTGACCACCACCCGAGTGTTTATACAGTAGTAGAATTATTTATATACTTTCATAACATGTATTGATATATTTTAGTAATTTTATGACCTTTTGTCATTTTTTTTATATATTTTTTTCTATTTAGCTTTAATTTTTATTTAATTTTCAGTTTGAGTAATTTTAGTACTTAAACTTATTTTAAGTTTTTAATCTAATATTTTTTTTATTTCAATGTCAAAAAAATGTAATAATAATTTCAATTGTTTTAGTTTTAGTTAATAACAACACTGGTTTCATACTTCATACTTTTGACTGGTGGTGTAAATTTGGTCCACTTTGCAGCTTATTTTGGTATACAGAGACTGCTGAAATTTTTATAATTTTAATTGAACTCACATATCATTAGGAGATGTTTTTGATATGTATATGCATTTTATATAAGTAGCCTGTTATATTGTTATAAAAAATCTCATTAATTTATAAGCTATCAGAATTGCATCTTACTATTGACCATATATAAATCAGCAACACCAACAAATTGCATATTTTTGCTCAGTTTTGGCCTCTCAATAAAATGAAGGTGTTTTTTTTTTTTCCTTCTCGAGTGTAAGCTCCATATTATCAATATATCATATGAGTCATAAAAGCCTTATGTATCGAACATGATACTCAACAAGTGTTTTTATTTTTGTTGGACGATTGAATAAACTTCCATTTAAAAAAATAGACTATTATTTCATATATCAGGCTTCACAGGGTTAATGTCAGGTGTAAAGGGGGCCATACTAGTGCATATTTTATAATAATTCTAGTTCTCTTATTTTGTGGTCTTTCAGTGAAAACACATTGGCCGATAGTGGGGTGGGAATGAATTCTTTGTCCCAGGCTACTGTCGACTCCGTCCTTCACTCCCAGCCTTCCGACAGAACATACCAAACACCCACACCCTCATACCCCTCCTCCAGCAGCATGTTGGGCATCTCCCCCGATATCAGCCCGTCGCTGCCAGGGCCTGTGCAAAACAACATCACAACCATCCAGCCACTCACCGGTAGCCCTGGCACAAGACACCACACTGTCCTGCCCGACATGACGTCCGCTTACAACCTTCAGCACAGACTAGCCAATCAGGACGGCCCCGTTCTGGGCCAACAACCGACCCCGGCCAACGGGCATCTGCCTGGGATGTCTGTTAGTCCCATGCAAGGAAGACACACCATGGTGACCCAGGGAACACAGAGCAGCCCGATGCTGTCCAGACAGTATCCCGTCCCCCACGGGACTCAGAGTAGTCCGATTCTCAACAGGCAGCCTATGGGACAAGCTGTCCAGAGCAGCCCGGTCCTCAACCGACAGGCGTCCCTCAACCAACCGATCATTCTGCCTAACCAAAGCAGCCCGGTGTTGAGTAGACAGCCGTCCGTTAGCCAGCCCAACCAGGGCAGCCCCGTCCTGAGCAGGCAATCCTCACTCACACATCCCAGTCAGGGCAGTCCCATTCTGGGACACCACACGTCCATACCGCAGGGTAGCCCCAGTCTGGACAGGCACCCGATGTACAGCGGCTACACCACCCCGGACGAGCGTCACGGAGCCCTGTCCCGCCAGAGCAGCTCCTCTGGATACCAGCCTCCATCCACACCGTCTTTCCCAGTCTCTCCGGCCGGATTCATAGAGGGAGTGGGATTCAGACAGGGCAGCCCTGCCCTCCAGCCTCAGCTCCCCGAGAAGAGACGCATGTCCAGCAGCGATCGCTCCAATGGCGGACTGTCCTACGGAACGCTCAACGGGAAGATGTCCTCGCCGGTGTCCAGTGGCGGCAGCACTCCAAGCGTTCATTTCTTCAACACGCTCCCTGATTTCTCCAAACTTAACATGTGCGGTAAGACTTTATGAAGATGAATTCCACTAGGTATCAGTTGAAATGGAATGCCTTTAAATTCCATTTCAGTTAACAATGCAAGAAGGTTATATTGTAAATAAGATGATATATATTAAAAAATTATATTAAAAATTATTTTAATGCTACACAACTGATGGTAGTGTAGTTTTTAATACATTTAATTGTCATTAAATGCATTGACATTAAAGCCATCTATATAATTTAGTATTGTATTACATTGAATTTTGGATATTATTTATAATAAATATACAATACCGTTGAAAAGTCTGGGGGAAGTAAGATATTTTTCTATAAGGAAATGAATACTTTTATTTAGCAAGGATGTGTTCAATTGATCAAAAGTGTCAGTAAAGACATTTATAATGTTACAAAAGATTTCAAATAAATGCTGTTCTTTTGAACATTCTATTCATCAAAGAACCCTAAAAAAAGTATCACAGATTCCACAGAAAAAAAAAAAAAGCAGCACATCTGTTTTCAAATTTGATGATAATCATAAATGTTTCTTGAGCAGCAAATCAGCATATTAGAATGATTTCTGAAGGATCATGTGACACTGAAGAATGGAGTAATGATGCTGAAAATTCAACTTTGATCACAGAAATAGATTACATTTTGAAATGTATTACCCCAAACTATTAAATGTGTTGTATATTATAATAAATTAACTTTATGAACCATAGTGGAGATATGAAAAGCGGACTCAACATATTCAGATGTTAGAGCATTTCTCAATATATCAGAAGATGTGTAATAGCGCCCCCTACTATATAACGTTGAAAAACATGAAAATTCCATCAATGGGGAAGCGTTGTGTCCATCAATGGCAGGGAAAGAATTAATTAGACAACAATGAATATTCCTGAAAATCTGTGCCCATAAAATAACATTATGTAATTGTTTATTTCTTCTTGCATGTCTTCTAGTATAGTACTAAAATATCATTCTGCCCTTAATATTTTTATTATGCACCAAGCATTTTCTCAGAGAAGAGATTTGAAGTGTGCTGTATTACAGATATGCTATGCTGCTTCTCTAACAACACTGTTTAGCTATGACTGTATTCACATATACATTCAGCCTCCTGTACTTTATTGTAATAATACATGGTGTTATGGGCTGTAAGAAACTTGTGCTTATTATAGGTGTTGCTGTCGATAATTTAATAAGACACTGATGATCCTGAGAGTAATTTTAAACAGGTGTGTGTGTGTGTATTAGTGTAGTTTTGAAAGAGTAGTGCATTCATTAGCTTAGGCATACTAAACTAATATCTATTTACAGCTGATGGACTGCTAAATAAAGTGCATATTTCATTCTCCAGATGGAAGTCCAGAGACTAGGCTGAACGTGAAGTTTGTCCAGGACACGTCCAAATACTGGTATAAAGCAGATATCTCCAGAGACCAAGGTAAGGACACAGTATATGAATGTTCCAGGGTTAATTTATCTATATTTAGACCCCCAAATGGAGGCTCATAACTCCCATAAACAGTAAAATATGTCTCACGCCACCCTATATGAGGTCAATCTCTGTTGGTCTCCACATCTGGTTCTCCTCCGTGCTCTTATTGGATTAGATCATCTGCGTTGGAGACCTCTCTAAGCGCAAGCACATGCAGTGACATCACACGGCATTGGACATATGTGCTTGGTTAAATCCAGCGAACATCTGCATCTGTTGCTTCATTAACTTGTCTTAACGATAACGAATAAACCTCCTTAGCAAGGTTTTTTCCTTCACTCACTCTCTATCTCTGTGTGTTAAACTGCGGGGGACATTGCAGCAATTTGTTAACATATTATAGCCTTCACCTTCACATCTCCAACTTGGGAATTACAGTATAATGGGGTGGGGGTGGGGGTGGGGGGGACTTCTGCTGAATGCATATTTAAAAATCAACCATGTCATAAATCAATAGTACATCAACTCATTGCATGTAGGGCATTTTAACAAAGCCTATGTCACTGTTTATTTATGGACTGATTTTATTAATACTGTATTATTATATTGCAATATTAATGTAGCTGTTATTATTAAAACAGGTTTTTATTTAAAAAAGAGAGATTCATATAAAGTTTATATTATCTGAAAAAAATAATAAAAAAAAAAATATATATATTGTTACATGTCCAGTGCTATGGACAAAATCTTCATATGTTCTGGTTATTATTGGGATTTTCACACACTAAACTGCACTTATATAGCCTTTTTGACAAGGATTTATTTTTCCTTTACATATATGCACTATGATATTCTATGGAGATCTAACCATTTCCTCCCTTGCTTTAGCGATCAACATGTTGAAGGATCAAGAGCCTGGAGCCTTTGTCATTCGGGACAGTCATTCATTCAGAGGGGCCTACGGCTTGGCCATGAAAGTTTCCTCACCACCTCCAACAGCGCAGCCTACAAAGAAAGGTATTCCATGTGCCTCCTCCAGGCATGTGGCTAATGCAGATAATAATTTGCCAAATGCATTCCAGACAGGAGATCTGACCCCTCCTGGATCATAATCCTGTTGTGTCCTCAGCAGACTCACACACACACACCCACACACCCAACAACACACACTAAAACACATGCAGTTTCATGATGAAAACAAAAGTCAGTGGTTAACCTAGTTGTAAACCATCTACTCATTCCTTAACTCAGTATTTTTCAATACAGCTTTCTGAAATAGTTGATTGTGATTTGTCAGTCATCAAGCATAGCATCAGTTCTGGCAGGTCAAGTTAGTCAAGCTCGCATCAGCTGAGTCTCAGCTGATCCACGTCTACCTATAGGAATACGACGCCTATCACTGTATACATGTATAAGCTCCTTCAGTATTATCAGCAGATATCGCGTTTCTCAGGAGCGAATTACCCTCCTCCATCCCCAGCTCCTCTCATCAGTCAGGATTTGGCATTCTGATTACCTCTGAATCAGACTAAAATTCTCTAATTATGTTGTACATTCAAATGAATTAATGATATCTGCATACATTCATGTTGGTTCTGTTCTGTTTCCCCTAAGGGGGGTTATTGCTGCTAGTATTCATGCTAGGCTGCATGGATGCGCAGGGAGTTCTTGCTCAGAACAGAACCATGCCGCCAATCCTAACTGTATGCTAATTGTCAATCGTATTTGAAGATAGTGGTCCTGACAGAAGTGGCATTCTGTGGTCAAATATTTTTGTATAATGACAAAGTACATAATTGACCACTGTACCAGAAAACTGATTTCTTAAATTGCTGTGCTAGTTGTATGTCTCTTATACATGCTCTTCCTACTCATATAATTCCACATTTATTTATTTACATTTACATTTACATAAGCAATGCATTTATTTATTTATTTTATTTTATTTTATTTTATTTACATTAAGTAAATAAAATAAAATAAATAAATAAATGCATTGCTTATGTTTATTATATTAAATAAATGGACACGAAGACATTTTTTTTTTATATCATGACAAAATTATTGTATTGCAAATATATTATTTCTTATTTTTCATTATTGCAGCTGGAGACGTCACTAACGAGTTGGTGAGACATTTCCTAATTGAGACGAGTCCGAAGGGCGTGAGACTGAAGGGCTGCCCTAACGAGCCATACTTTGGTAAATCAAACAATTTAAATTTTTGATGAAGCTCTGTACTAAAACTATTTTAGGCTGTTTTAGGTGTTAGCATGTTGCTAACACATTAAAAACAAATAAAATGGTAATTTTTAATTAGATCAAAAGCGATTTTAAAGGGATAGTTCACCTATGTGTTAGATATTTTGTCACCCAATAGTTTTGGGGCATCATTGACTTCTGTGGTATGGAAAAAAATACCATGAAAGTCAGTGGTGACCCACAACTATTTGGTTTCAAACATTCTTCAAAATATTGTCCTTTGTGTTCAGTAGAACAAAGAAATTCATACAGGTTTGGAACAACCTGATGGTGAGTAAATGATGAAAGAATTTACATTTTTGGGTACACTATCCCTTTAATCGATTTTATTTCATTTTTTCAAAATATACATATATTTCACAGGATTTTTGCCTATGTTGCTTCCTTGCTCCACATGGCTCAGAACATTGACACAAGAATGATTTGTTGAATGTTCACTAATGTGAAAGCGCAATCTGTCAAGCTTGTAGAACAAATGCGTGTGTGGTTTTTGCTCTTCAGTACAAGTTAACATGTGAATCCTTCCCTTTAAATCAAGCTGTCCGTGTAGCTTCCAGAAAGCTGTAGAACACATGTAGTCCAAACGACAGCATGGAAGCAGCTGAAATTATTAAGTACATCTCAAAGACGGCCTCTCTCTAATTTACTGTCTGCTGACCACATTACATGGAGGCCTAGTCTGCTCAATGGACAGAGCTGTCTTCTCCAATATACCCTGTTCCACATCAAATAAGGAGACATAAAAAATCAGGGCTGGGCCGTTTGCATAAGAGCTCAAACATCCTGTTATGGTAACCATTTCGTTGCGTGTTTATTATGAAAAGCAGAATAGACAAAGAAAAACTGTGTTGTGTGAGAACGAAAGCAGGTGTGGGTGAAATTTGGCAGGATTTCTGTGTTTTCGGGAATAACGCTCATGTTAATAAATGTACAATAGTATCTAAGCTCCACTCCTCCAGACACTGGAAGTCTGCCAGGACGCCCACTGCTCACAGAAACTCTTCACCCCAAACATGTCGTCATCATGTAATTTCAAATTAGTATGCTGTTATTTGTTCCTGTGAATACAAGGGGTGTAACGGTTCTCGGTAAAAAATCTAACCATACCGTTCTCCACCCATGGTTCGGCACGCACTTGCACCGCTGTTCGTCTTAAATCATCTTAATATGAGCAGTCACTTACACCGTCATCACCCGGGTGTTGATAGCGCACAAGTGCAGGAGAGACCTGCACATCACATGATGCTATCTGTGTTTAAAATAAACTAATTTAAGAACTCACCCAAAGCGCACACACAGAAAGCCGCCTCTCAGACAGCATACAAATATTGATTTCTCTTTTCTTGTCTTGCGCTTAAACTGACAAAATCACACAAAAATTGTACACATGCCCACCTTGGCAAGTATCCCTAGTAAACATAGTCTGTTATGTCTTATGTTATGTCGTTACAGTCGAGAAAGACAACTTAAGTGTATCATTATCAGTGTACTGGATCCGTCCATTAGTCTTAAAGTGACAGCAGCCTAATATTCCTGATGGATGTGTTTTTAATGTTAATCAAGCAACAAAAGACGAGGAAATCACTCAATTCTTGTAACTCTAGTAACTTTAATAATGATTCATCTTTATTTAATTTATACAGTGAAGATTAAATGCAATGTTGTTTCACATTTGATTTCTTTATTCAATTTTTATACCTGAAAGATACTGTACATAAATAACCTGAAAAGCACTGTTTATTTTATTTCTATCTTTGCTCTATTGTATTTATTTGTGCTGCTGCTTGAAGTTTGATAATGTTTTCTAATTTACTTCATTATTTTTCCCCCCTGAACATAACAAATACCGAACCAAAACCGTGACCCTAAAACCGTGGTAAAAACCTTATCGTGAGTAATTTGAACCGTTACACCCCTAGTAGATACAGAAAGTGAATTTCTGTAGAATCTTTCATTCTTTTCTCCTAAAAGGACAGAGAGCACCATAAACATATCATAAAAGTAGTCCAAGCATCTTAAGTCTTCTGAAGTCATATGATAGCTTTTGACAAAACAATTTTGTGACTAAACATCATTGATGTCAAACGTGACACAATGCTTTTACAGTGCCATATTTGATTTTCACATTTAGGTCTGTTTTTTTACACAAATATATCATATGGCTTCAGAAGACTTGAATTATCGTTCACAAGTCATATAGGCTAATTTTGTGGTGCCTTTTGTCTTTTTTTGAGCTTGACAGTATCTGTCCTCGTTCACTCCGTGGAAAGAGGAAAGTCAGGTTTGGAAAAAATGTAAGGCGAGTAGCTGTTTAAGAGTGAACAAATTCTTGTAAGGGGCCTTAAAGTGGAATGAGTAAACAATCTTCATTTCCTGTTAGTGTTGATAAAATCTGATTGTTGAAGGAGGAGAGTTTAAAAGTTGATAACAACATTTAAAATTGGCAACAATGACTCCTTTCCACGTTTTTTGCTTCCGCAGCTTCGTAGCAATTTCTCATGCGCAGGAGGAAAGATTTTGCCCTAACAAAGCCCATCCAGAGTTAGTTTTCCCTAATATAGTCAAATATTTGAAGCAGGGGTTTAATAAAGAAAGACCACATGCCACATGCTAGTATTCCTGTCCTTCCTATCCTCCTAACTTTCACTGCCACAACTCTTCAGCAACATGGATTTACGGTTTGCCAGGCCTGGCATCAAAGTTTGACCTCTTCAGGGCAGTTGTAATGTAAAGTATGCCCTCCTCTGATTTCCGCTCGTAAATCTGACCCCAATTTTGTTTTCATCTTCTGTGTCCAGGCTGCCTGTCTGCACTGGTCTACCAGCACTCCATCACTCCACTGGCTCTACCCTGCAAACTAGTCATACCAACCAGAGGTGAGAAATCATATCTGTTTCTCTACACACACAGTGGGGTCCTGAAAGGTCTGAGACCACTCTGAAAACATGGCATTTGTCTTTTCTTCAAATGCAGGGATGCTCCGAAAATTTTAGCTGCCGAAATTTATCGGCCGAAAATGGCGTTTTCGTTTTTTTGCCCGAAAGAGGTGAAAATATGAGCCAAAAATATATGCCACCCCGCCATACGCCTCAGTGTTCAGCGCTCAGGTTTCACTCTCGACTTTGGATGTGGCTCAGTTGCTAACGGCCCATGCGAGCGCTCAACTCATGTACCGCTCATGCTTATCGGAACAGCAAAGTCTCGCTCGAAGAACGCGGCAACATGACATTTCTATGTAGTATTATACTTGTTTCTGTTTGTAATAGCCCTACTGTAGGTGTGGGAGTTGCTGGGCAACTCTGGTAAAATGACGCTGCCGTCTTGTTCACTGATCCACTCTTTGATACGCTCTGATAATAATAGCTTTGTAGGACAATACATTATTTAGGTAGTTGGTCAAAAATATATCTGTTAAATCTGATTCTGTTACATAGAACTGAATAAAGAATAATACATTTATTTTTAATATTAATGTATTTTCTGTTCAATTTTAGTGTTACTTTCAAAACAATTTTGGTTATTTTTTTATGCTTGTATTTTTTAAATTCCGTATCATTACAATTATTGAATTTCATTAAAAGGTCTAATATTAATACAATTATGAGAAAAAAGCTCATTTAAAATAAGAAATAAATTATTTTTAAAAGCATTTTCGGTTTTCGGCCAAGTGCATCCAGAATTTTTGGTTTCAGCCCAGAATATTCATTTTTGGTGCATCCCTATTTAAATGTGAAATAAATTTGAGGATTTTGAAAAATGGAAAACAATAACTTTTTTTTTTTATTATTATTATTTTATTTTATTTTATTTCTAGGTCCCTAATCAAATTTGTGCCGTTAGCCATGTTTTGATGTAAGTTGAAAATTTAATTTACTGTTTGTGAACAATAATAATATAGACCAAATCTGCAAATAAAGCAGCATTTCCATTCCATGAGTTCAAGAGAACTGAATTATCTCTTCTGGGAAAATCAAAATCAAGGTTTTTTTTCTTTTCTTTTTTTTCACTGCACAAGCTGCTGATGCTTTTTATATATATATCTGACACGTGACGTTCTATTCGGAGCACGTCCTCAGACTGGGAATTGTTGTTTTATGGGAACACTATCAATGCCTAAATGAATCAGGTGGTATAGAGCTTTTTACAAGCTGTACTTACAGGCTCTAAGAGGACATGAACGCTTTTTACAAGTTGAAATCTAGCAATTACGGTAATTACAACATGCCGTGATTATTTTACATGCACGTCTGGAAAATGGATTTGGTAAATGTGTTTTTATCATGTGCATACTTCTCATGGGAGCGAATACGGTTTATATGCATATTTCAGATTTTTTTATGTGCATCTTGGTGTTTTGATCCAGCATTTTAATGTAATATCGCACAATTTGCATATAAGAGCCTGATGCTTCTGCACTCCTTTGTTCAAACATGTCTGTTTGAAAAAAAGTACTATTTTCACTAGTAGTCTCAGACTTTTGGAGCCCACTGTATGAGTTTGTGTACATGTACTGTACATTCCCACTCATCATGACCTCTGTCATGATGATGTATGTCCTGTTTGCCCAGGGTGAATAATCGTGAGTGTTTTCTGAGTTTTGCACTGTGGCGTGTTCAGCTGACTCCGTCCTCAGCCAACTGCTATATGCCATCCAGGTGTCAGGGGGCATGAAGCCACGGACCTGTTCAAACACAGAGTGAACGCATGTTTGCCAGGCGCTTTGATTCCTAGCCTAGCAAGAATTCCCACAGCAGAATGAAGGATCGTAGTAGCACTCAACCTGACTGAATATGCACAGTCTAAACACTGACCTCCTGTCATTTTTATAGATCCTCTGGAGGAATCACCTGAGATTGCAACACCTACTAACCCGGCGGCAGAGATGCTCAAACAGGGTGCAGGTGAGGATATTTACATCAGTGTCTAATAGGGGTTGCACAGACTAGTATGCTCTAGTAATGTCATCCATGATGCTTTTTAGCTTAGCGTCGACTAGTTGTTGATCATGGCCTATAGAGGGCGCAACAGGATAAGAAATCTTTGAAGTCCACTTTTACGCTCCATTTCCAACAGTTAAAATGACAAATAAATGCATACTCCGAGAGCACTCCAAAAGATTGATTATACCATTTGGATGCAATAATTAACATTATGCCTTAAATGCTAGTGATATAGCTAATGTCTATAATTCTGATAGATATAATACATTGAATTTGCATGAATTATACATAAATGGAAACCTAGAGAATGTAAACTAATTAGTAAAAAGAAAAAGTTAATATTTTCTTGCTTCAACTACATTCTTCATAGAGGTAATAGGTAATATAGGTTAGGTTACACTTCATTGTTATCATTGTTAGAGTGTGATTATTTAATTAAGTTTTGAGTAATATTAATTAACAACATGTACTTACTATAGGGTTAGGGTTTGGTTGAGGGTTAATTGCATGTAATTATGCATAATTTACTGTTATTACTATTGTAAGTACATGCAACAAGGACAATGTAAAATAAAGTGTTACCATAATATAAAATCTACAATGTCAATGAAAGTGATGCACTGAATCTGGAACATTTGTTCAAAAACAGAATTAAATGCATTAATGTTAATTGTGTTTAGCACAACTTCATTCAGCAAAATCCCCTAAATAAGGTACAATCTCATCAGGTTTTTAAGTGTTTAGCCTTCGAAAATGATCATTTATTGGTAGATTTGAATCTACTAGCAATTTTTATCCATCTTAGCTCTTTATTAATGCTCTCTTGATACATTAATTTTATTCTATTAGTCCAAGCATTTTTACTTGTTTATTATCTGATATCAACTGCCATGTTCTTCTCCACCCTGGTGTCACTCCTGTGGAAATGATTTAGGGCAGAAGAGTTCATCTGACTCCCATGGTAAAGCCAGTGATGCTCTGCGTGTTTAATTCATTGATTTATCTGTGTTGTCGTGTTTAACCTGACTTTGACTGCCGTGTCTAGAGAGAGCCGCACTCCTCTTTTACTGTCTGTGCATGTGATGATGGTTCAGACCTCCAGAAGCACCTTTACCTGTCTGCTAAAAACTGTTTGGCTGCTGCTGTCTGTCAAGGCCTCGATTGTATTTCAAGAACACCTTTCTGATTGAATATGGCATGTTCTTTCATGACTGATGTTAGATTACTATGCATGGATCTACTGATAGATGATGCCAGTGGTTCTCAGTTTCTTTCATTCTAGGTTTGTTTCATTTTCAAGGCCCAATCATACGCCAATCAATCATGAATTGTTAAAGTACATATTTCTATAGCAATGTAGATCAAGTTATTTTAATAAAGATAAACCGGTATACAAACCATCATCTGCATTTGAAGACCGTGAAAACTTTAATAATGAAAACTGCAAATTTAAGAAGAAAAAAAAAGAAAAAATACAAAGAATATTTTAAATGTATATGTTCAAAATAAAGCACTAATACTGATTTGCATCCTTCACCCAAGAATGAAACACCTGATGCAATGTAAGAAAACACACAAACACACAAATATGAGTTAAAAAAAACTTAGGGCCATATTTTAACGATCTAAGCGCATGGTCTAAAGCACACGGTGCAAGTGCACTTAGGGAGTGTCCGAATCCACTTTTGCTAGTTTAACAACGGGAAAAATGGTCGGCGCACCAGCGCGTGGTCTAAAAGAGTTGTCCCTATTCTCTTAATGAGTAATGGGTGTGTTTTGGGCGTAACGTCTCGTCTCTCATTCCCTTTAAAAGCCAGTTGCACTCGCACCATGGCATGGTGCATTCGCTATTTACATGGCGGAATTTGCAAGCGGAAAAACTGAACGCTTCTCCAGAGCGCAAACGGATCTGCTCATGCACGAGGTTAAAGAGCGCAAGCTGACCATCTATGGGACAAAGTGTATGCGCGTTGTGCACCCGCCTATAGGCGCATATTATTAACGTGCTCTTTAAATAACAAAAGACATTTTTGAGGTTTTTGTTGGTCTGTAGTCTATTTCAGTTGCCTCAAAATAGCAACGCACCAATAGTGCGCCTGAACACACCTCGTTTTCAGACCAGCACGCCCATGGGCGCACAAATGGGAGCAAATGCATTTGCTATTTAAACAATGTGGCGCAGGACGTGAAAATGATAACTGCGTCACAGTAAAGCTAGCAAAAAACACTTGCGTCACGCCTGGCGCTGCATTACACCGGGTCAAGTCAAGTCATCTTCATTTATATAGCGCTTTTAACAATGTAGATTGTTTCAAAGAGCTTTACAAACGTATAATTTAAGGTAACAGAGATTGTTTTGGCTTTATAGCGGTTCTTTAATAAAGTTATTTTCCATCTAAAGTTAGTTTTGATTGATTTGCTTCCGTCACAACGATCATTTGTTATTAAATTAGGGTCCGCTAAGACAACACCATTCCCTCTACACAGACTTTAAACGCAAACCTGTGAGAAACGCTGATGGCGTTCACATGCGCATTTAGAATTGGTTCTATAGTTATGTGCGTTTGAATATATGTGCGCAGGTTTGGAATTCCCTACAAGCCAAGCCTAAACAAAGTACTGGTGTTTCCTTATAATTTTTTATACAGAATTTTATTTTATTTTATCAATTCGGGGTAGATACGCGAATTGAGTTTCCCGACGACGCTTTATCTGTCAGGTGTATGATAGGGCTCTAAAAGTGCTAAAACTAAAACTGAAATAAAAATATGGAAATATATTAAAAATAATAATAATAAAAATGGCAAAAAGCACATAAAATTACTAAAATTAAAAATAAATTGTAAAACATTAAATAAAGGCTAATACAAAATATTATTAAATACTGTAATAATATATAAATAATACCCACAAACCACAATTTGAGAACCACTGGATTATGCAAATGCAGAATATACTAATGATATGTGTGTGTATGTTTGATGAGATCACAGTATGTGTGAAGAGTTAGAGTTTATTTAAAGATGCATCCTGCTTGTAATTGAATTGTTTGCAGATGTCACATGGCTTTTCATCAGTGCATGTTTCCCTGTGTTTCCCAGCATGTAATGTCCTGTACATAAACTCAGTGGACATGGAGTCTCTGACTGGACCTCAGGCCATCTCTAAAGCCATCTCAGAAACCCTGACGAGCAGTGCTGTCTCCTCAGCCATCGTTCACTTCAAAGTGTCTGCGCAGGGCATCACGCTCACTGACAACCACAGAAAGTGAGGGAACACTTTCATTCCTTCTTTCTTTCTTTCTTTCTTTCTTTCTTTCTTTCTTTCTTTCTTTCTTTCGTTCTTTCTTTCGTTCTTTCTTTCGTTCTTTTGTTCTGTCTTTCTTTCTGTCTTTTGTTCGTTCTTTCTTTCGCTTGTTCGTTCGTTCATTTGTTTTTGTTCATTCTTTCGTTTGTTTGTTCTTTCATTTGTTCTTTCTTCTTTCTTTCTTTTGTTCGCTCTTTCTTTTGTACTTTCTTTCGTTTGAACGTTCTTTCTTTTTCTTTCTTTCTTTCTTTCTTTCTTTCTTTCTTTCGTTTGTTCGTTCTTTTGTTCTGTCTTTCTTTCTTTCTTTTGTTTGTTCTTTCTTTCATTCTTTCTTTTGTTTGAACGTTCTTTCTTTTGTTATTTGTCCTTTTTTTCTTTCTTTTGTTCATTCTTTCATTCTTTTGTTCTTTCATTCATTCATACTTTTGTTTTCTCTTTCTTTCTTTCGTACTTCCTATCTTATTTCTTTCATTTGTTCCATCTTTCATACGTT
The DNA here is from genome assembly GCF_949319135.1 of Squalius cephalus. NCBI lineage: Eukaryota > Metazoa > Chordata > Actinopteri > Cypriniformes > Leuciscidae > Squalius > Squalius cephalus. Next base: position 6,020,931 of record NC_137130.1, read on the forward strand.
CTTTCTTTCTTTCTTTCTTTCTTTCTTTTGTTTGTTCTTTTGTTCTTCCTTTTCTTCTTCCATTCGTTCTTTTTTCTTTCTTTTGTTTCATTCTTTCTTTCTTTCTTTCTTTCTTTCTTTCTTTCTTTCTTTCTTTCTTTCTTTCTTTCTTTCTTTCTTTCAAAAGCTACATGTGAACATGTTTTAAAGGCCCATACCTGTGCTTTCTTCCACAGGCTTTTCTTCAGGCGTCATTATCCCATCAGCACGGTCACGTTCTGCGACATTGATCCACAGGAGAGGAAGTAAGAAAACCCTGAAACATTAGCATTACTTTTGACACAAAAGTCAATGTCACTGCATTTATACATTGATCTGTGGATCTGACAGGATCAGAACTATGTTTAAGTGTATTAGCTTTATTAGTGGTGCTTTTACAGTATTTCTGTTGATGTTGCTCATTATTACAATTGAGGATTTTTCTAAAGCTAATTTAACCTTAAGAGAATATCAAAAATGCTCTATAAATAAAATGTGTTACTGTTATTTAGCTAATGCTTTAGTTGTCAAATCCCTAAGTTAAACATCTATAATCTGTTTCAATGTCATTCCAGGTGGAGCAAACCTGAGGGTGGCACTGCAAAGTAAGTACCAGCTATGATAACAAAGAACTTGATCTTTTGCAGCTTAGCAGACGTTGTTATCTGAAAGCAGTTTAGATATGCATCAGTGTCAAGCGCTGCTCCCCCTCCCTGGTGCATCATGGGATAAAATGCTTATGCTCAGGGGTGTCATGATGAATGAGCGGGATTGTGCTGCTAACACAACCTGATGCTAGCCTGCTAACCCTCACACATGTGTGGCATGATGATTTACTCTCTGAGGCCACAGAACATACAGGGTTTTTCGTTTGAAAAAACTTTTATAAGTGACTATTATATATAAGTGATATAAGTGATCCTTGGGGGGGGGGGGGGGGGTATAAGGTATAATATGATCCTCTCACACACAATCTGAGCAGATCTCAGAACACAAGACACTTTACGCTCCCAGAGCAATGAGGCATGTGACAGCCCTCACGGCTCGATCTGGGCAGAGTTTGAAAGAGATTGTTCTGGAGCGGCTGTGTTATAAAGCGCTGTGCTGTTGATGCAGTAGGCAGATATGTTAGAGAAGAAGAATAGATCATTGGACTGGACTGAGGATGAAAGCACATGATCACGGCGAACATCATTCTGCTGTTGTGGTTCAGGAGATGAAGCCTGAATATAATACCACCACAGAAGGAACAATACTGCAGGGTTCATATGTTCAGCGGTAAAACAGGGTTGTGCATTTCACAACATGTTCACTAATGTCACCATGTGTGCCAGAGCTCATATGTACAATACTGCTATAAGAAATTATTAGCCATGTTTTTATGACCAGAGGTAGGGGTCTTATTACATTCTTATTACTGTATATGATTCTCACAAACTTGGTGGAGTTTGTATATGATTCCCACAAACCCCGAAAAATTTGGTGGAGAAACAGTTTAGACTCCGAAATTGGTAGTCAATTTATATATATAATATATACACTGCCGTTCACAAGTTTGGGGTCGCTAAGATTTTTAATGTTTTTAAAAGAGTCTCTTCTGCTCACCGAAGCTGTGTTTATTTGATTAAAAATACAGTAAAAATTGTGAAATATGATTCCAGTGTAAATCAGCTGTTTTCTATGTGAATATATAGTAAAGTGTAATTTATTCCTGTGATCAAAGCTGAATTTTCAGCATCATTACTCCAGTCTTCAGTGTCACATGATCCTTCAGAAATCATTCTAATATGATGATTTGATGATCAAGAAACATTTATGATTATTATCAGTGTTGAAAATAGTTCCGATTTCTGTGGAAACCGTCATACATTTTATTTCTCAGGATTCTTTGATGAATAGAAAGTTCAAAAGAACAACATTTATTTGAAATAGAATCTTTTGTAACATTATAAATGTCTTTACTGTCACTTTTGATCAATTGAATGTGTCCTTGATGAATAAAAGTATTCATTTCGTCTTTCCAAAAAAAAAAAAAAAAAAAAATTCTTACTGACCCCAAACTTGTGAACAGTCGTGTATATATAATTTCTGGAATTCTGCTGTTAGCACAAAAGAAAAAAAAGAAAATAATGCAATTAATTCAGCATCCGTTCTCCAAATCAGAATAAGCTGTACATCTCAAGTTGAAAAATATGTAATTTAGCAAACATTATTATAAATATGCTTCCTTTAAATTCTACATTAATTCAGGGATCAGTGTGTAAATATATTTATGATTACAAGTTTTTATTTTAGGTGTGATTAATCACAGAAATCTGTTAATTTGTTATAATAATAATAATAATTCGTTACATTTATATAGCGCTTTTTCTGAGACCTCAAAGCGCTTTACATAGATGGGGGAATCTCCTCAACCACCACCAATGTGCAGCATCCACTTGGATGATGCGACGGCAGTCATATTGCGCCAGAACGCCCACCACACACCAGCTTACTGGTGGAGAGGAGACAGTGATGAAGCCAATCAGTGTATGGGGATGATTAGGAGGCCATGATGGACAGGGGCCAAGGGGCAAATTTGGCCAGGATGCCGGGGTTACACCCCTACTCTTTTTCGAAGGACATCCTGGGATTTTTAATGACCACAGAGAGTCAGGACCTCGGTTTAACGTCTCATCCGAAGGACGGTTATATTTCAGATTTAGATTCACAGCCTAATAATTTTCTAATTATATTCATTTTTGGGGAGGATAGTATGGAAGCTCGTTTCCGCAATGGAATAAAACCATTTAAAAGATAATTACAACTTTTTATTTCACAATTCTGACTTTTTTTCTCAGAACTCCAAGATATAAACTCGCAATTTCAAGTTATAAAGTCCAATTCTGAAGGAACAGACTGACTTTTTTCTCAGAATTATAAACTCACAATTCTGAAAAAAAGTCTTAATATCTCGCAGTTATGACTTTATAACACGTAATTACGACTTTATATTACGCAATTCTTAGAAAAAAGTCTGAATTGTGAGGAAAAAAAAGTCTGAATTGTGAGATAAAAAGTCACAAATACCTTCTTAATTTTTTATTCTGGAGTGGAAACAAGCTTCCATAGGATAGTGACCTGGAAATGTTCTTTTTAGATTCACTCAAATACTGCATATTAAGAGGTTTTTTCTTTCTTTCTTCACAGGTTCTTTGGCTTTGTGGCCAGAAAGCAGGGCAGCACAACAGACAACGTCAGTCACCTGTTCGCTGAGATGGATCCCGATCAGCCGGCCACAGCCATCGTCAACTTCGTCTCTAAAGTGATGATCAACTCTCAGAAGCGGTGAACTCTTCACACAGCGCTGCTTTCTGGAGGACTTCCATTCTGCTCTGTTTGATTTTTTTTTTATTTTTTTTTTACGTTTCTGTTTTTCGTTCTGTATGTTTGGGTGAGAGGCTGCGTGTACGTGTGGTTGTGAATGTGTGAGGAAGGGTTATTCGGACGGTAGTGAGGAAGAGGGACAGAGGAAGTGCACTGTGGGCGTAGAGGAGTGAAGGACAGAGAGGAGGTGATCTTCATCTCACTCGCAGGGGACGTGGAAATGATCTCAGTGATTTTGTTGCTTGTTTTTTAGAAAAAAAGGACAAGAAAAAGTAAAAAAAAAAAAAAAGGTTGATGAGGAGGCTGAAATCTGGGGCTGATGTACCAAAGATAAGAGAGCAGTCAGGACAAACCAATCATTATTCAAGCGTTCTTGTATATCTTGGTAAACCACAGCTGCTTCGTCAAAACTGTACATATGAACTCTTTTCCTTCTCAAGACCACTTCATAGTGGACACTTCATTTCCAGTCCACTCTGGATAAACTCAAAACCTTGTGGGGATTTTGAAGGTCCCTCGCATATAACAGACCTGGGAGAAGCTATAAGTGAGGACGGGTGAGACATCTTCACCCTCAAAGATGCTCCTCTGAGAGAACGTGGGATGCTGGAGTTGTTGATTCAGTAATTCAGCGTCTTCGTTCACCTCTGGTCCAGAAATATCCAGCAGCTAACTGATGTTTCTCTACTCGAAAGAGTGCAATACAATGGCACCTGATGTCAGATTTCCAGGTTCATTATTGAAGTCGGATACGAGACATTTCTACTGAAGTTTTCTGTTGCCTGAAACTCGATTTTGCAGGTGTTTGACTGCGAAACAAAAAGTACAGCACCCAAATTGCATTCTCTGTGCAATGCTTGCTTTTGTTTTGCTTGTATAGTTTGCTTAAAAGTGAATGTTCATCATTGTCTGTGCACATCTATTTCAGTGCCGCCATGTTTGCATGACGTCATGCATATCGTCAAGTCACATGTATTTATATAGTGCTTTATACAAGATAGTTTCACAGAAGCTTCACAGTAATAAACAGGAAAATAACAGAGTTCAGCTGTAAAGCAGCTTTACAGAAAAGAATATTGTCAGTGCAATTCAGTGCAGTGTTGGTTCAATTCAGTTCAATAACAATGTCTGTTGTAAAGTGAATTCAAAGGCAGCTGTACAGAAGACAATCCTGCTCAATTCAGATCAAGTTGTTCTTCTCTGGTTGAGTCAGTGCAGTCAAATACTTAATTGTTTCTGTATATTGATGGTCTTTAAGCCCCAACTGAGCAAGCCAAAGGCGACAGTGGCAGGAAATAAACCTTGGGAGAAACCAGGCTCACAAACAATGTGAGATTAGGATTCCTGACTGCGTCGGAAAATCTGGACTGATATTATTCCAAATTCTGCATTCACCTTCTTCCGCTTGGAGAAATATCTCTGAAATCACAGGAATATATGGACGTCCGACTTCACGTGCCATTCCGTTGCACTTTCCAAGTAGATAGCTGTAAATTGAGCTGAGTGAAGCAACATATAAGACAAATCAAGTGTCCAGCGTCACCATTCAGTTCCTGGTCTCCACTTGCTGAGCTCTCTTCTCTTCAGGTCTGAGTGTGTATCATTGTGTATCTGGCAGTAAGGTGTGAATCTGTCACTGAATCTCTATGCCTCGCTTAAAACACACTCACACTATCATTCTTCCCCAAAGTAAGCTAAGTATATATAAAATACTTCAAAAAGTGATTTTACTGAATATTTATTGTATAATATTTTCTTTTTTTTTTGCGCTATGTTAACTCATTTACCCATAGATATATTGTATAGTCTACATAAAGATTAGCCTCCAAAAGAAATACTCTTTATTTTGACTAATATTTCAAAATCATGAGGTTTTGAGGAGCATTCTATTATATATGGTGTAAAGTGTATGTATTTGGAAAGCTTGTCATTATTGGATATTTTCTCACATCCTTTTTTCTTTAGCTTTAGATCGACATAGGATTCAAAGTAGAACTCACTGTTGCTTTTGCATATATAAGAATTACATCCTAAAGTTCCTTTAGATAAAGTGAGTTGGCTGATGTTTACTGCAAGAGGCTTTGTGTAAAGAAAAGTAAGGAAGTGACTTTATTTTTGTATTATTATTAATATTATTATTATTTTGGCGTCCTTTCCCTCCCAGTATTCAGCCCTCGGCGAAACCCACTTGTTTAGTCGCTCGCATTGATTTTCTCAGGCAGATTCCAGTATTTTGTTTCATACTGCCATCGTGAGGCGCTGTCAGGTATTGCCAGCCATATCTCCATCTATGCATCCTCTACAATTACCTTCGATTTACACACCAGTTCTGAATCCTTGCTAAATTTAGATTAAAAATAATACTGCAGTGTTTTAACTGTGATCTGAGGTGAAAATACCCATTGACTTTATAGTTTAAGCAGGATGTTCGACCCACGCCGCCCTGATAACTGTCCTATGTCTTCAAAACAATTATTGCTTTTTTTTTTTTTTTTTTTTTTTTTTGTATGTAAATACTTCATTTTTGCCAAAGATTTTATTTCACGTTTATATGTTTGAGAACTGATCACTGTCTGGTGGTTTGCGGACGGCGGCTTATTGTTTTTGGCATGGCAGTCTGTTTTGACTCGATGCACATGCTATGACGGATATATATTCAACTGTGTTTGGTTGCCATGATTCCCTTTTGTTTAGCCTTAAAAAACTACTCCAAAAGAATGCAAAGCACTTAACGATCAGGAGCTGAAAAAATAGCAAAACATCAGATAAAAATGACTGCTTCAATTATAACAGCAACACCGTGTTTACACTGGAAGCTCCAGGCTACACTTTTACTCAAAATACAAGCTTTCTTAAAATCCACTTTGCATGGCTTGTTTTAAAATACCAACATATTTTTACATAGAGTTGAAAGTTGTGCAGAATTAAGTCCACTCTTACTCAGTTTACCTAAGAATGAATTTACAGTTTACACAGTTCATTTGTCATGTTTCATGAACGAGACACATTTTTAGCATTGAAACAAATGTGCACATTTGCTTAGGTTAAAATAAGTAGGCCATAGACATGATGTATAAGGACGATATTTAAATACATAATGAATTAAATTTAGAGCAATCAATTCACATGTATGATATTTGCAAGTTAAAAAACCCAGCATAATTAAGTCACTGGAATACAGAAAGTGTCGACAGTTGAGTTGGAAGCCGTCTACATTTGTCAAACTGGACGTGTCTGGTGTAGACATGGTGTAAGAGTGATTTCGCACACTAGAATATGTATTTACTCGCTTTGCTTGCCATTCTGGTCATTTCATTTGGTGCATATAGGCTCAGATAAACAACACGTTTTTTTTGTTTTTTCCAATCATTTCCAAACCACACAGACATTGCTTTTGCATTTACCTGAAAATATCTAGGCAGTCACAAAAAAAACATCCTCCAACAAAACCAGCTCCCTACTCCTCCATGTATTAGTCAGCAGTGTTGTATTATTATATATATATATTTTTATGTCCACTTGTTAACAGACTTAGAATGTGTGAATGAGCTACTATTGCTGTACAGAACCACGTTGTTTTATTTGCTTCAAGTTTTACAGCCTCATTGTATTGTTTTGGCAAAAAAATATACATTAAAGAGCGATCCAAATCAGTTACATTAAAGTACACTGTTGCTAGAAAAAGAGTCCTGGTTTGTGCATTTCTTGATGCTTCAGCGCATGTGCATGAGGTGCAGCGTTACACTGAACGGCTCTGAGTGAAAGGTATTTGCTTTTACTGATGTGACTGTCAGAGCACCAATCCCGTCGGAGGCCAAGCCTCTTTTTCCACAGTGCTCAGTCAGATACAGAGGAAAATAAACTCGCACACAAAGAAACCTTGGTTGCTGGTCAGTGATTGGCAATGCATTACTTCTAACTCTCTCTTTCATAGCCAAATGAGCCTTCAGTTATGGACTAGGGTAAGCGATGCACGAAATACAGGCACAAAATGAATTTGATTTGATGTCATTACCCTGGCTATGTGAAGAAACATGGGAATTTGGATGAGAATTTGTCCAGACGCATACAGAAGGGTCAAAAATGTAAGACTAGATTGAAAATCTGGGATGAATTATTATTATTATTTTTTTACATTTAAATTCATAATGTTTTTGAAAGAAGTCTCTTATGCTCACCGAGACTACACATATTTAATCAAAAATTTCAATATATTTAAAAATGTAGTTTAGGCTAGTTCACCCAAAAATGAAAATTCTGTCAGTAATCACTCACCCTCATGTTGTTCCAACCCCGTAAGACTTTCGTTCATCTTCAGAACACAAATTAAGATATTTTTGATGAAATCTGAGAGCTGGATCACTCCTCCATAGGCTTCTAAGGGATCGAAACTTGCCGGCCCAGAAAAGTTAGTAAAGACATCGTTACAATAGTCCAAGTGACTACAGTGGCTCAACCACAAGTTTATCAAGCGACGAGAATACTTTTTGTGCGCAAAAAACAACAAAAATCACGACTTTTATTCAACTATTCATTTTCGTCTGTGTGGGCCTGAATGAATTCACGTAGTGTAACATGAGGGTGATTGATTACTGACAGAATTTTCATTTTTGGGTGAACTATCCCTTTAACAATTTTGTGGAAACAATGATACCATTCAAACATTTGTGGTAAGATTAAAAAAAGACTGACAGTTAAGACATTTATATTGTTACAAAAGATTTCTATTTAATAAATGCTTTAGTAAATGTAATAAATGAAAATAAATGATGTTCATTGAACTTTCTATTCATCAAAGAATCCTGAAAAAAAGTATTAACATTCCACAAAAATGTTAAGCAGCACAACTGTTTTCAACATTGATAATAATAAGAAATTTGACCTGAGCACCAAATCATCCTATTAGAAAGATTTCTGAAGGATCATGTGACACTGAAGACTGGAGTAATAATGCTAAAAATTCAGCTTTGCATCACAGGAATAAATAAAAATTTAAAATATATTTAAAAAGTTCTTATAATTTGTAATAATATTTTGTATATTTTTGCTGTTTTACTGTATTTTTGAAGAAATAAATGCAGCCTTGGTTGAGCATTAGAAACTTCTTTCAAAAACATTTTGACAGGTATCGAATCATATAAATGAGTGTCGTTATTCGACTCTTTGTACAGCCGGTCAGATGTAATTTTCGAGGAAAGTTTTGTGATAATGCAGATCATTATGAATGAAAACACCTTTAAAAAAAAACAAAAAAAAAACACAGATTTAATAAATCCTAACATGTAGATTAGAAAAATGCTGACTTTTGGGCCCGACTGTAAACGCTCTGAACATCAGCAGCATGACGCACGTTTAGATCATCCAGAGAACAGATGTTTTTTGCAGCAGACTGCAGAGCCAATAGAGGAGACACGCATGTGTTGATTTTCATTTCTGAGGCGCATTTCTCTCGCTCTCACTAATTACATCTCTCCGCGAGAGAGGAGAAGATGGTGATGTCATTTGGGAGGTATGGAGTTATGTATCGGATCAGTAAGCAGAAAGCCCTTTTCTCATTAGTTCTGTTCCAAGTTGGGTCACTCCTACTTTTTCACATTGCTAAAAGGTTACAAAAAACGTTGGCCCATTGTTTTGGGAGTGTCACTTGAAGCCCCAGTGGATTACTGAGCAAAACAATAGCGCTTACAGCATTACTCAGAGTTTCCACTGATCGGTTAGACAAAGCCCTTCGAGGTGACCTAAGACTGTGTGTCTGTTATTGGTTAGAATCATCTTGTCCTGCCTATAACAGTCTCAGGGAATCAGTTTAACTAGTTCTTACATTGATTATAAAGGCAAGAACGAGATGTCTACATAGGCATCATTTGCGGGTGGGACATGTCCCCTCGACTTTTTGCCAAAGTCGATTTTGTTTTTGAAAGCCACTGAGGAGAGAGAGAGAGAGAGAGAGAGAAAAAAACAACATGCGGAGGGCTTAAAATGCCAAGAAAAGGCATCTACAATCCTTCATTTTTCATAATTTATTTCATAACGGTTACACTAAATATTGCACCAGTTAGCACCAACTAAATAAAACTTGTCACAAATATCAGGATTTAAAAACGACATATGGCTTAAGAGAGATTAAGAGATGAAGTAAACAGGATACTTCCAATTGGTCTTAAAAGTAAAGGTTATTTATTGGCATCTAAGGTTCCATAAAGCACCTTTAACCTCCACACCTGGAACTTTCCACTGCACAAAAGAGACTTTACAGTGGAAAAAAAGGTTCTTTAGATTGATAAAATGTTAAGAAAAAAATGGTTCTTTTAAGCTCTGTTCACTGAAAGGTTCTTTGGGGAACAAAAAAAAGATTCTTCTATGGCATTGCTATGAAAACCCCCATTTTCTCTTATTTTTAAGAGTGTTTACCCAATTAAATATGCCACTCTCATGAATGGAGTTAGGCACACAAATGACAAATCATTATCCAGAAGTTATGGTGATGGTGGTGGTGTACGGCTACAGTACATTGCGCTAGTATTCAAAGACCTAGCTGTCTCTACAAAAAACACACGCTGAGAACATCTGATGATGTCCAAATATTAGTACAAATTAAGCTTATACTAATCGTTCTTGCTTCTACAGTAGCTGCCTTTTTTAGCGCAGCCCTTATGGGAAAGAAGTGTAGGCCTAAAATATATCATGATTTCACCAAGTAAAACATGTTCCTGGATCAACATATTTGTAGATCCTGCAGCAACACTTCAATCAACCAATCAGATTTGAGGGACGCATTTATAGTTTATGTCAAGGTTAGGCTTAGAACCAGGGTTGTTCAACTATCGTATCCCTCTGATTTTAGAGATACATTATGGTCAGGTTTAGGTTTAGGGGTTGGGATAGGGTTAGGACTATGTTTTCAGACAGGGAATCAATATGTTGATCAAGGAACATGTCTCACTTGGCAAATCATGGTGACCGATCTGCACACACATTTAGGTTTCATCATGAATAGTTAAAGCATGGTCCCCACCCCTTTTCATGACAAAATGATGCCAATGAATGTCCAGAATGTTTCATCTCTGCTAAAATGAGAGCAGACCACAAGGAGGCCGAATCATGTTAGGACGCTGCAATAACAGCAGCTCTCCATTTGATGTCAGTGTTGACCCTTCCTAAATCGAGATGCACGAGCGTCTCTGGGTGTAAAGAGGAGATGCCGGCTTATCTGTCCTTTACAGAGTAACACTGTATTATTGATGCTGGTAGCGAGGCAGATAAGGCCCCAGAAGAATTTCAGACACTCTCTGTTAGTGCAAGTCTCGCTTTGGCAATCTCACTGATGTGTGACTCGAAGAGCTGTCCGCCCCCGACACCCAAACAATGGAGCCAGTTTAGTCCCACAGTTTATACACACCGTATCGCTCCAGGAAAACATCTCTGTTTGACGTTACGGCCAATGGAAAAGTACAACACGACGTTTGAAGCGTGTGTGGGCCGAATTTTTTTTTTTTTTCTGCAAATGTCATTGTGATTTTGGAAAGAGCTCTCGGCAGGGGGTCCAAATGACAAGATGGGAGGAATTAGACAGTCCATTTGAGGCCGAGGAGGGGATAACCCTCTAATCCCAGCGGGCTTTGTGCGCTAGGGAAGAAAATCTGAAAATCAATATTTCGTCTGGTTGCTGAGCAAAGTAATCTTTCTCAAGAACAGGTGTCCTATCGCCTGGCAAAGCTTCTTGTCCTTGCATCACACATCGAATGGTGGCAGCTTTGGGAGGGAGACGCCCTTTCATACCGAGGATTGGATGGCGCTCTCAAAGGAGCTGACCTGAAATCATACTCGAGTCTGAAGAAAAGAGCTGCTGAGTGATTTGTAAAAGGCCTAGGTGAGTTTTCATGCACTTGTGGATGGGTAAGCTGGCTCTCGTGAGGGTGAGTTTATGGTGAACTCGTTTGTTTGTCCGTGTAATTAAAAACAAAGTTTCTTGCTGAGGCTATAAATGTAATCGGACTCAAACTATCTCCTGGTTTTTCTAGGGATGGATTATGGATCTGGCCCGTGCCTCCAAAACTGGAAGTTCAAGGAAGTTGAAGACCAGTGCTGTGTCCCAATTCACCTACTTATACTGTGTCCTAAAAGAATGTACTCTTTTTGTTAAAAAAAAAAAAAGAAGATACTTTTTTCAACACACTATCCTTTTGGTTACATTAATTCTAATCTCATATTCTGTTTAAGTTTGGGAAGCAGGACCTTCGGTGTACACATAGCCTGATATGATGCATACACAGCTGCACAAAAGGAGTCTTTTTGACTTGTTTTCCAGTAAAAATCCTTAAAGGGATAGTTCAGCCAAAAATTTCAATTCTGCCATCATTGACGGTAGCCACTGACTTCCATAGTATTTTTTTTCCTACTATGGAAGTCAATGGTTACAGTAAACTGTCTGGTTACCAGCATTCTCTAAAATACCTTCTTTTGTGTTCAACAGAAGAAAGAAGCTCATACAGGTTTGAGGGTGAATAAATGATGAGAGAATTTTCATTTTTGGGTATACTGTCCCTTTAAAACAAGAGCCACTTTACCACACAAGATTGCATCTTGATGTATATTCCATGAAAACAAGATGTAATATCTAATGTACATTGCACTTTTTTTCAAAGTTGTAATTAAAACAAACAATATTGGAGTATGTTTTACAAGAAAATACTATTTAAGTTTTTCAACTTTAAATTTCACAATTAATTCAATGTGTTATTTGCCGTTTCTTTGTGATTGATTGTGAAATGTACTAGGAATTTCTAAGTTCTACACCACATTTTTTTAGCGTAGTGTTTTAAGGATTTTTAGGTATTTTAACTGGAAAAGAAGGCATTTTTACTGTGCTGTCTGTTTGCTTACACTATCAGAATACAGTTTGCCAAAAAAAAAAAAAAAACTGGGCAGTACTCTTAAAAGGACAACTCTGTACCCTTTTACCCCTAAAGGTGGATTTTAGTAGGTTCGAGTAGTAGTTTGCACCCTTAAGGTACTAGATTGAATCTTTTAGTGGTAGATAAAGTACAAAGATGCCCCAGAGACAAGCTGCTGCATCCATAAAAGTAATTTTTTTTTTTTTAAGTAGGAAAATTGTCTGCCACTAGGGGTGCTGTGGGGCTATGGCCTTGAAAGACTTGTGCCCAAAGAGCTCGTAGGACCATGATCTGGCCTTGCCAGCACCCCATCGAGGCAGCAAGGGCCAGAGCTTGCCTACTAAAAATACACGCTCCAGGATGTTATTGCTAAGCTGCACATGCGTGTCTGGCCAGCATTTTTTTGCCTTTGGGATGTTTCCTCTCTCTCTTTTCCCTCCATAAATTAAAGAGGTAAAATTCTTCAGTAACACGTAATAATGTTTTGCCTCTGACAGCATGTCCAGCATGATGTGTGTTTCCTAGTAAGACACTGTACAGAATGTGTTTATTACAGTGTGTGTGTGTTAAAGGAGTCTTGGGACATTCTATTGGCTCATAAAGTATTATCAAAGAGTGCCTGCCTTGGAGAACACACGCCACACCTTTCAGATCTCCAGCGGGATTTATTCTAGACAAGTACCAGTGTTGGAAGCTACTTTGAAATTGCTAAAAGCTAAAAAGGTCATCTAAAATAGTTACAGCAGTTCAACATACACAACAGTTCTTTCTGGTTCTCGAAACTGATTGGCTGAGAGCCTTTTCCAGCCATGCCATAGGCCTATATTCCCCAAGTATCAGCACTGGAACCTTTTCACAGTTTGTATCATTCTGCTTGTGGCGACTGTCATGGCGGTCAAGCAAATCCACCATATTTTTTAAAAATACTACTATTGTTGTCAAGAAATGAGTTTTTTAGGCCAGAATATAATTATTTAGACCTAAAGTATAGGCTATGACTTATATACATAGCGCATATTTGACCATTTGTTTAGACATTTTCGGAGATTGAGATCCGGGTCGTCAGCGGCCGTTCAGTGCTCATGTAGCCTACTGGCAGAGAACAGCTTCATCTTGGCCAGTCCTTCGGGAATTTGCAGCTGGCTCTAATGTAGATAGTGGTTAAACATGAGATATAATTCTAGGGTATATCAATCGGGCAAGATTTGGTCTTATAAATCTATTACTTGTTCCAGAGCAAATCGATTTTGGTTAAGGTTTTTATTTTAAATGAAGTTAAGTAAAATTAAGGTTTTTTTTATAGTTAGGCTATATTTACCTTAAACTGCTTTTGTACGTTTGACAGAATTGTTTGTGTGTGTTTATTTCCTATTGTCTTTTATAATGGCCATTGTTGTTAATTTAAATATTGTTGTTCAATAAATATTATTTTATATAAATATTATACCATTTGGTGTTGAGAAAGAGTCCGTTAGTGATCGTGATATGGACTTAAGTGAAAGTTATTACGCCATTAGATGGCGGCAAAGTCTGTCTTTATGAGTGAGCCAGAACAAGGAAGTTGTTTTAGCACTGTCATGGGAAGAACAAAAACATATCACTTTCCTCAGCGGACATGGATATAATATTATGGACATCAAACTGAAGAATGAATGCTATATCAGATGCAGGTAAAACATAATACAAGCTTCAATGACGCATCTCAACATTCCTTTGTTACTAGTTCTTCTAAAGTGATGTTTTAGAATTAGTAACAGAAGCTTGGGCTCAACTGTTAAACTGCCAATTTTAGATTTGAATCCATGGCGGAAGGAATTAGTTCTGCACAAAAGAGGGGTTTTCCAAGACACTCCATTGTTCTTATTTATTTACTCACTTGTAGGCTACCGTCGAGCTGATGTAAACGCAATATCACACTCGTAGCCGCTGTGATTAGCCTACCTATGGCACTCGGACAGCCTGCTGATATACAGTCTTATCGCAATGCTAGTCATGTGATATTGCTCATGCCATGTAAATGCTGATTTGGTGCTCAAGAAACATTTCTAACTATTATGTTGAAAAAAGTTGTGCTGCTTAATTTTTGTGAAAACAATGATACATTTTTGTCATGGTTCCTTGATGAATAGAACAGCATTTATTTACAATAGAATTATTTTGCAACATTATAAATGTCTTTACTGTCACTTTTGTTCAGTTTAATGCATCCTTGCTAAATTAAAGTATTAATTTCAGAATTAACCCCCCCCCCCCCAATATAAATCATAATATAAATGTTTGTTTGTTTTAATCTATTAAAAAATGTTGCCACCAAAACAGTTATTATAATAAATTAACATCAATTAAGGTGACAACATATATTTTTAATTTAAGCTTAATACAACTTGCGCAATTAGAATAAATGCTAATGTATTTTTAAATTAAACATTAAACCTATTAACTTTCAAGTTAATACTTTGCTAAAAAAAAGTCAAGTGTCCCAAACAAAGTTAGTAACATCACTACTTTTAGATACTTGCTCCCCAACACTGCACTTTCTGGATGTTCATCCCCAACTTTACCCTCATATCAGCATGCAGTCCTGCCCTGTAACTATCCCTGGTGCCCTTATTAAGTTTGTACAGAGAGTTCTCTTCAGGCCTCTCATCTGGATAGAGCTTAACCTCCCCCGCCCTCCTTTTCTTTAGCTGTCAGGTCAAGTACGCACCCATATAAATAGCCTCCAAAGTAGGGGTTAGAGGTCAGGGCTGAGCCATGCCCAGAGGGGAGGGGGGCTGAATGTGGAACCCCAAGAGGGATCAGGTGTCTCCTCTTTACGGGTGAGGGGGGTGGGATATCACCTGAAAGATTGGTAAGGCGGGTGGGAACCATTAAGATAGAGAAAACACACCCGTCTCTCCCGACCCCTCCTTGGAGAATTCACTAAGACGGGCCACCATCCGGCTCCGTTTACCCAAACAGGTCAGGTGCTTATTCCGTTTCGTTTTACAGGCTGCTCAGCTGGGGCTCTTAGTGGAGATTGCAGTCAGCCCCCCGATAGCCTCCGCACATTCACACGCCGAGCACTTACACTAATCTTTCAGGTGGTATCGCTCTCTCTGCATCTGTATTGTATGGGTGCGAGGCTCCCGTGCTTTGTCTTACCACAGGGGGCCCTTCTGCGCTAATGGTCCCTTGTTCATCAGCAGGGATCGGCGCCTACTGCACCAGATGGCACTGGGGTCGTCACGGGTCAGTGCGGGTCACGGCTGTTTGTGGTTGTTGTGACAGGGCTGGTGCTTTGTAACGTGCAGGTGGAGGACTGGAGGTGGACCGCTGGTCAGTCTCACATCAAATCATGCCTCCTTTTCCACAAGAACTTCAGCAGTCACTCACATACTGTATTCGAAACCTAGTGAGCTTCCTACCTAGATAGTATTTTAAGGCATCATAGGTGTACTTCCTGTACATGAAGGTAGGTCATTTTGCTGCCTTCTAAAATACTTTGTGTGACCAAATTCTGAGGCAACATGGCAGTTTTGCTGTGAAGGCAATCCAAGAATGCACTGCACTGATTGAATATGTACATCTAAGGATATCCACAAGTACGGCCATTTGTAAATTGAATAAGTCTGGCTTTCGTTGTCATTCGCTTTCAGTTATTTTGAGCTGAACAAAACAGCTCGTTATGCTGCTTGATATTGCAAACTGGTCGTAATTATAAACACTGGTCTGTAGTGCACTGCAAATCTTTTAGTTATTTCCCTATAATGACTAATAAATCTGAAGTTTAGCACTTTCACAGAAAATAGCTTACTTTTGCTTTGCAAAATAAGGTGGATAAGGCAAGAAAAATGTCACTTTTTACATTTATAATGTAAACAATTGTAACATTTGGCAATGAGGTTCAATTTGATAGCATTAGGGATCCTTAAATGATTTTATATATATATATATAAAACCATATATATACACTTTTTTGCTTGATGTATTGTTCACTTTTATTCCATGACACCTAATGATTTAACTAATGATAACATATAGCTTTATTGAACGTTATTGTCAACTAACAAAAATTTATAACATATATAATTTACATTTTCTCGCCTTGTCCTTAATTTTAGATTTTATTATTTCTAAAATGTATTTAATGTATCTAATCTCTGTAGCTCTTTTAATTATTAAAACTTTTTTAATAAAACATAGTTCAATTAATTTAAAATGGTTCAATAGTTTGGAGTCAGTACTTTTTTTTTTTTTTCAAAGAAAAAGATCCATTTATTCAGCAAGGATGCATTACATCAAAAGTGACAGTAAAGACATTTATAATGTTAAAAATATTTATATTGTGATGTAAAACCAAACACCTGCTTCTGGCAGCATTTCTGAGGAATCTAAGCCCGTTCCTCATGAGCAATGGCCTCCAGTTCAGTAATGTTCTTGGGTTTGTGTGCTGCAACAGCCTTCTTCAAATCCCACCAGAGATTATCTACGGGGTTCAAGTCAGATGACTGTGATGGCCACTGTAGAATCTTCCAGGACTTCTTCTGCAACCAAACCTTGGTGGAATTTGAGGTATATGCTTGGGATCATTGTCCCGTTGGAAGGTCCAATGACTCCCAAGCTTCATCTTCCTCACTAACAGCATGATCTTTTCTCCTAGGATTTCCTGTTACTTCAATAAATCCATCTTGCCTTCCACACGCTGCAGGTTTCCAGTGCCAGAGGATACAAAGCAGCCCCAAAGCATCACGAGCCCCACCATGCTTAACTGTAGGCAGAGTGTTCTTTTCAGTGTTCTCTTCATTCTTCTTTCTCCAGACATACTACTGATCCATAGGGCCGAAAACCCAAAACTTCTGTGGCTTATTTTTGAGCAACTTGGAGCCAACTTTTCTTGTGCTTTTGGGTCAGTAGTGAGTAGAGTAGTAGAGTTCCGGCATGAGTATTCACGAGTTCACACTTACATATAATTGAATGGGTAAGTTTAATGCGTATATGGCGTGCTGTCCGGAGGGAGGGCTCCGAGCTCGGAGTTCAGCCCGAACCCAGAGTACTCCCCCCGTATGTAAGTGTTTAGTACTAGAAGTGTGGAGAAGGGGTGGTGGAGGGATGCTGCAAAAACTGTCAATGGAATGAGGTGAGACTGCCGAGTATTTATACCTCTCACCATTGATTGCTGAGTGCTTTCCACTTGTGTTAATTATCTGAACGTGCTCCTCCCGAACCTTGTTAATAAAACATCATTTCACGAGTTCACACTTACATATAATTGAATGGGTAAGTTTAATGCGTATATGGCGTGCTGTCCGGAGGGAGGGCTCCGAGCTCGGAGTTCAGCCCGAACCCAGAGTACTCCCCCCAAAGCTAAAGCAGAGGACAGCCGCCGGACTAAAGATCCCCCAAATGAGTGCCGAGTTGGCGGGCTGGTATCTCAAGAAGGCCTGGATGCTTGACCGGGAAGGCCCGTAATGGTGGCTCCCTGCCCGGCTGACGTCCCCTGTTGGTCTGTAAACGGGGAGCGGTTGTAGTTTACAGAAACAGGAAGGTGGGTGCTTGCCTCTGAGATTTCCTCACACTGCGTCGCTGGAAGAAAAGAGAAAACATTATTACTCTACTGGGAAAGTTCTCACTCCGTCCACTGTGAGACCAATGCTCGCTGGACGGAAAGGAAACAGGAAAGGGAGTGCTTGCCCAGGAGATTTTCTCACACTGCATCATTGGATGAAAGAGAAAACGCAAGTGCTCCACTGGGAAAGTTCTCACTCCGTCCGCTGTGAAACCAATGCTCGCTGGACGGAAAGGAAAACAGGAAAATGAGTGCTTGCCCAGGAGATTTTCTCACACTGCATCATTGGATGAAAGAGAAAACGTAAGTGCTCCACTGGGAAAGTTCTCACTCCGTCCGCTGTGAGACCAATGCTCGCTGGACGGAAAGGAAACAGGAAAGTGAGTGCTTGCCCAGGAGATTTTCTCACACTGCATCATTGGATGAAAGAGAAAACGTAAGTGCTCCACTGGGAAAGTTCTCACTCCGTCCGCTGTGAGACCAATGCTCGCTGGACGGAAAAGAAACAGGAAAATGAGTGCTTGCCCAGGAGATTTTCTCACACTGCATCATTGGATGAAAGAGAAAACGGAAGTGCTCCACTGGGAAAGTTCTCACTCCGTCCGCTGTGAGACCAATGCTCGCTGGACGGAAAAGAAACAGGAAAATGAGTGCTTGCCCAGGAGATTTTCTCACACTGCATCATTGGATGAAAGAGAAAACGGAAGTGCTCCACTGGGAAAGTTCTCACTCCGTCCGCTGTGAGACCAATGCTCGCTGGACGGAAAGGAAACAGGAAAGTGAGTGCTTGCCCAGGAGATTTTCTCACACTGCATCATTGGATGAAAGAGAAAACGTAAGTGCTCCACTGGGAAAGTTCTCACTCCGTCCGCTGTGAGACCAATGCTTGCTGGACAGAAAGAGGAGACAGTAAAGAAGAGAAAGAGGTTTTTTTTTTTTTTTTTACTCGATGAGGGTTTGGTGAGCTTTTTAAATATGGAACCGGTTGGTCCTGATGTAGCTTTGGAAAGCATCGGAGGACCATCTCCCAAGGGCTTGAATCTGCTGTTGGGAGAGGCCTTTTTGGGCTGCTGAAGTTGCTGCCCCGATGCGGAATGAGTGACTTGAAAATTTCTTGCTGGAACGCCTGACTGTTGGAGAACGGATTTGAGGTGTTTCTGGAACCAAAAACGTGTCACGGGTTTTTTGGATTCATCTAAGAACAGGGGTTCCAGAGGAGATTTAGCCTGAGAACTTCTCCATTGCAGATATGCCAGAATTGACTGGTATGGTTGGATTTGCGAAGCGAGGTTAAAAATGTAGATGAAGTGACCTTTTTTGGTTTGGTCAGTCTTACTTTGTTTAATCAAGTATTATAGGAGACATCACTGCTGTGGCAGAGGAGACATTAGCCAGAGTAAAAGAGCTCCAGTGGGAGCATAGGAGACATCACTGCTGTGGCAGTGGAGACATTAGCCAGAGTAAAAGAGCTCCAGTGGGAGCATAGGAGACATCACTGCTGTGGCAGTGGAGAAGATTAGCCAGAGTAAAAGAGCTCCAGTGGGAGCATAGGAGACATCACTGCTGTGACAGTGGAGACATTAGCCAGAGTAAAAGAGCTCCAGTGGGAGCATAGGAGACATCACTGCTGTGGCAGAGGAGACATTAGCCAGAGTAAAAGAGCTCCAGTGGGAGCATGAGACATCACTGCTGTGGCAGTGGAGACATTAGCCAGAGTAAAAGAGCTCCAGTGGGAGCATAGGAGACATCACTGCTGTGGCAGTGGAGAAGATTAGCCAGAGTAAAAGAGCTCCAGTGGGAGCATAGGAGACATCACTGCTGTGGCAGTGGAGACATTAGCCAGAGTAAAAGAGCTCCAGTGGGAGCATAGGAGACATCACTGCTGCGGCAGTGGAGAAGATTAGCCAGAGAAACAGAGCTCTAGTGAGAGCGGAGGAGACATTACTGTTGCAATATTAGAGAAATTACCAGAGAAATTGAGCTCCTCCAGGACCAGAGGAGACATCACTGCTGCAGCAGTGAATAAACTTACCTGGAGAAACTGAGCTCCTGCGGTGTGTGGCTGAACAAAGGGAGGAGGAGAGTGGGGCTTAGCGGACCGACGCTCGTCTTCTTGTGCTTAGATCAAAGACGCGAGAAAAAGGAGGCGAGATGAAATGCACATTGAAGTTTAAATGACCGAGCAATGATAATAGTTTGCATTTAGAACAATTTAGATTATCTGAAGTTTATTTAGTTAAGTACAAAAGAGACGGTTAATGGTAAAAGACGAAGCTTGCATAAATGTAGGCATCTTGTATTTATTTAACTGTGTTTCAATTAAGGATTACTAATCTCTTGGCATGAAACACATTGCTTGTATAGCCTTTTTTTTTTTTTTTTTTTTTACGAGATTTTGCAGATAAATTGCAGGACAGTGTTAACGATAGGTTCTTAATGATTCTGTGAACAATCTGCACGTAACGTGCGACCTACTGTATGACAGTAAATCATTTGTACGGAAACAATTTAAAACCTGCATTCCCCCGATCAAATTTGTATACAGATGGCATGACTGGCTCGTGACTCAAACAACTGAAGCAATGTCAAGCTCAACCAAGACAGACACGAAAAGGGGCCGAGCTGAGCACTCACTGAGTTGACCCGGCAAACGTTGAGTATGGACTGGCCGGAACTCAATCTGCGGCGCGGCACGGCGCGGCTTACTTTAGGGCCAGCTGTGGCGGCCTGGCGAAGGAGGAAGACCCTTTCCCTCGCGTGAAGAGGGCGGCATTGCCTTACTAACCATTTCTCTAATGGCGGGAATTGTTGTATGGACCGGTGTAGAGAAATACGCGGAAGGAGATCGCGGATGTTTCACCCGCGGTTATGATCCCTTTGTTAAGCCTGACGCCCGCGATGTTGGTCAGAGGATTGCGGCAGAGGTTCTTTAAAGACGAGAGATTATTCATCGGACGGGAATTGCTTGATTCGGACCTGTTAGGACGATACTGTCTGGCTACATGCTGCAAAAACTGTCAATGGAATGAGGTGAGACTGCCGAGTATTTATACCTCTCACCATTGATTGCTGAGTGCTTTCCACTTGTGTTAATTATCTGAACGTGCTCCTCCCGAACCTTGTTAATAAAACATCATGTAGTAGTAGAGTTCTGGTATGCATTATTACGTACAAAAAGTGTGTCCTCGGCATTACTGTGCAAACTGAAACCTCAGTGTCCGTTGCCACCAAGTCTTCTTACAGGTCATTTGCAGTCACTCAGGGGTTTTTCTGAACCTGCCTTCTCAGAAATCTGGTTTCAGCCGTTGATAGCTTCCTGTTCTGCCCCGTCCAGGTAGTGTAACCACTGTTCCTTTAACTTTGAACTTGCGAACTGTGCTTCCAATGGTGTCTCTAGGAACATTTAGTGCCTTCGCTATCGTTTTGTATCCTGTTCCTTGTTTGTGAAGGGTGATGATATCTTCTCTTAACTTTTTGGACCATTATTTTGACTTATTTTTAACATGCAGTTAAAACGTGACACTCAAAAAACCTAGCCAGTTCAGATATTTCATGTGTTCAAGCACACCTGGTTCAACTAATGAAGCCCTTGATTGGTTGCATCAGATGTGCTTGAGACAACATCTGATTTGCAGATTTGTGCTGTTCTGAGGGATCCTATTCAGGGGGTTGAATAATTTAGAGACTGCAGAAGTCATTAAAAGTTGCATTTTCAGTTGAATTTGGGTAAATTACTTGAAACATTTGTTGTGTCAAGCTATTTCAATTACTTTTGTTTGATTTGTTCATTGCAAACAGCCGAAAGTCTGGGCAGTTGTCTGTGTAGGCAGTAAGAGAGATACTTCCCTAAACATGTGCCTGTGTGGAAATTCCATCTCACACTCAATCACACTCAATGTTTTTTTTTTTTTTTTTTTTAGTGATTGATAAAATACTTTTTTTTTTTGCTATTTTTTTGCTATATTCTTTCCCAGAGACAACATTTTGAGAAAGGGCAGAACTGTCATAAGAATCTTGCCCATTTTTTAATTTTGCATGTGGGCTTGGCTTTGTATTCTCCACCCTCTGGAGCAACACATTAAACATCCAGGACAAGTACAGTAAACAGACCCATGTGCTTAAGAAACAGCATGAGTCTCGTGTCAGTCACTGCCCCGGGACGATCCACAGGTGTTGGGTGTCCATTGGCAGAAGGGGGAGGGCGGGCAGGGCCCCTCATCATTAATCATTTTATAATAGCTGGATGGGTCAGGTGTCCATCTCAGAGATATATGTTTAGAGCTGACCAGTAGAGACAGCTTAGACTGAGTAGACTGTCTTTGCATGCATTCCATTTCAAAGGCAGTGTGTCAGTATGTTTTGGCTCAAATGCATGTGGTGCATGTTTAGGACAGTTGCATTGTCTGTCTCGGCTTGCTGCAGAAGTGTTGGATTTATGCATTGCTCTGATAGATCTATCTATCTATCTATCTATCTATCTATCTATCTATCTATCTATCTATCTATCTATCTATCTATCCATCCATCCATCCATCCATCCATCTAGCTATCTATCGAATATTGAATGAATATTTTTCATCCATCCATCTGTAAACCCTCAAAACTCATCAAGGTTTCAAGACCAAACTTCATGGCTTGCCAGGCCAGTATTTAAAGTTTTTACCAGTCTTTCTATTTAAAAATAGTCCCAGGGTATGAACTTGGAATTTCGGTGCATTTTTTATCTACTTCCTTGCATTCAAATTTGGAATTGCAATTCTGCATCTTGTTTGTTACCTCAATTTTAATTCAGAAATTTAATTGGCATTTAAAAGGCATGTAATTCAATTCCGGTCTGAATGGTGCACACACTCTGACCTGGGCACAGGGCTTGACATTAACTTTTTGAGGCACTTGTCCTTCGGACAAGTAAATTTATGTTTCACTTGTCCATGCACAAAAGTCACTTGTCCGGGTAAAGATTTATAATATCATTTATTTTTTTGTGTTTTGCTAATGCAGAATTCGAACAAACCATTGAAAGCATCCAAAAACTATCAATATTAATACAATTCAGTTGAAACAGTAGAAAGGAACATAGAAGTAGAAGTAGAAGTAGAAAGGAACAGTAGAAGGATCTTCAGACTCCATAATACAAAGTACTGTATCACCAGAGGTAGTGGTGACTCTTGGTGTAAAAATTAAAACTATCTGACCTTTATGCAGGCTCTATGCAAGTCATATCGGCAACATAACTGGAACACTATTCATCCTCTGTATCTTCGGACTGACGCCTTGATTCCCAGGGGTTAAATCCTGGGCGCCGCTGCCTTTGGCTGCAGGTCCACCACCTCTCCACCACCAATCCAGCATCAAAAGCCGCTTTCCGACCGGAGGAACCTTTTCACAGTTCCTAGAACTATTGGCTAAAGTACCTGGATGCCGGTGTGTTCGCACCGCAGGAACTAGGAACGATTTTAGTTCTAGGAACTCCATTTGTAGGAACTAATTTAGGTCCTACTTCAGAGTAGGGTCTAAACCAGCACTATAGGAACTATCCGTGACGTTTAGTGTACGCTCACGCTGATTGACCGAACGCACGCGGAACACCAGCACCCGCCATTTTTAAAACAGCTATATGTAAACACACAGATTATAGCCTATATATTTACTCCATAAACTAACTATACAAACATGGAAAACAGTGATAGATGGGTCTCTAAACCTTTATGCTGAAGAGAAAATCCAACGCAACTTTGAGGGGACCAAGCCAAACATGATTATGTTTATCTGCCCAGCTAGCAACACTGGACATCAACCACACGGCATAGGCTAATAACCTTTTTTCATATACTGTCTACTTTCTATAACAGTTCTATATAATAAGATATTAAACAGTACTGTTAGACAGATTGCTAACTAATAAACACAGAGAATGCGAGCATTGTTTGCTCTGGCGTTCTCAGCGCCGCCAAAATAAAAGTCGTCGTGCTTGTGTCACTCCCTTACCCCTCCTACCAGTTCCTATGGCCACTTGGCCAGTGCGAACGCAAACAGCAAAACCGAGTTTGGGGGAGAGTAGTTCTTAGAACTGTTTAGAAGTGGACAGTTCCTAGAACTAAGTTCCTAGAACTACTTGGTCGGAAAGCGGCTAAAGTCTTGCAACTTTGGGCCCTCTACTGACAGAAATAGCAGCCTATGAAGCTGGACTGAGCTGAGGCTAGTCCTCCAGTCGGACTTGATCCGTTTCACGGTTGAGAACCCTCTCTCACACACAGCTGTGCTGACTGGCAGGACCAAGTACATTTTCAGGAGTGTCACCAAACTCCTGAACCGTTCACATCTCTCATCTGAAAAGATAGGAAAATATAAGGTTATATTTTATCGGTCTTTCATTCTGATGACAGCAACCGTACTGAATGGCACTACGTTTTCCTTGTCTTACTTATAATGTTTAAGCATACCTTAACTGTTGACACTACCCTGCCACCAGGAGGTGTTAGATATGGAAAAGGCTATTGAGAATGAACCCGTACAGTTTTTGTGTCAAATTCTTACAGTAGTACACACACCTGACTTCAGAATAAAGAATAAAGAAATTTAAGAATGTGTCCCTCATTGGAACAGCTGTTCTCCCCTGGGCAAAGACCTTGTAGTCTTGAAAGTTGGACATGACATCTTCTGTGCTTATGCCCTCCCTACACAGGAGGACACTGAAGTGACTAGTCAGTGCCCTCAGATCCTCCTGACCACTCTCCCTGAATTGAGCACTGCCGTTTGACCTATCCCATTTGGGCCAGCAAGAGGGATCAAAGGCCTTAAATTTACTGACTGGGCTGCCCCTTTGTAGGTCCCTCAGCTTCTCCTCTAAGTGAAAGATGATGGCATCTGTTTGGATCAAAACATAATCTTTAATTACACAGCACCAATCTATAATGTAACTAACACTACATTTCTCCTTACCAATCACTGCAGCTCGTTCTGCTTCCAAGCTTGGAACTGTATGTCGAACGTGGAACTGCACTCCTCTGTGTTCTCCATTAGTCTTCACTGCCTCGTAGACTTTGGCCATCTGTGAACCCATTTCTGTCTTGAGTGCTGTCAGGTTCCAGTAACATGTCTCCAGGCTTTCAACCGCTTGACATACCATGCTGTTGTCTTTCTGGAACTCTTTGCTCAAAAGAGCGAGATGATCCAGTGTGTCACACATGAAGTGTAGGAAGATTAAATGGTGCAAGTTCTTGAGATACCCAGTGACTTGTTTCGCTCTTCCAACGACGGCTGGTGATGGTTTGGGGTTCCTTTCCATGCTTGCCATGTCCTTAAAATGGGCCAGGAGGACAGGGTAACTATCATATACAATCTACAAAAAAATAATTATTATTACATAATATCCATTTGGCATTACTCATTAATAAAATCTGCTGAAAAAGCTGTAGTTAATTTAGCACTGACCTTTGTTGCACGATGCACATATGGTAGCCATTGGGCACCA
The DNA here is from genome assembly GCF_949319135.1 of Squalius cephalus. NCBI lineage: Eukaryota > Metazoa > Chordata > Actinopteri > Cypriniformes > Leuciscidae > Squalius > Squalius cephalus. The sequence goes on from NC_137130.1 coordinate 6,046,231, forward strand.
TGGAGGTTGGACGGCTTCAGTACCTTCTCCTCCAGGGCCTCAGCAATCAGGTGAAGCTCCCTGAGAGCCTTGGGGGAGTAGTGGTAGTAGTGGTACTGGTCATATAGGTTCTTCAGTGTATTCTGAAGCTGTACCATGTTGGCATTTTCTTTAATTGCTTTAGTCACACCCAGCTCCAGGCGATGAGCAACACAGTGTATGGAGATGAGGTATGGAATGTCCCTCAGAAGCTGCGCTGCCACCCCATTCCTGCATCCGACATTGACTGCTGCTCCATCGCTGCCAAATCCCACTAGCCGTTCTTTCCAGTCATCAATGCCAGCTTCTCCAAATGCTTTGAAGAAAAACACAAAAAAAGAAGTCAGTTGAGCACCATATATTAAATGTAGACATGAAAACACAGATATTACATTGCTAAAACAAACCCCTCTGGATTAAGGTAGTTGCAACCAAATCAGTCTCACTTGTCAATTGCTTTCTGCATTTCAATATCATAATGACATTTCAAGTGAAAACACTTGTGCACCGTAAATCTACCATCCAACCATTCCACATTACCTGCATAGATGGCATCCAGGATCCCAGAAGCATTTCCTTGCTTAACAGCTTGAATGGAGAGGAAAGCATTTACTGGACCCTCGTCTGCCATGAAGCGGATATAGACAGCTTCATTTTCAATGGTGCCACCATCAGTTGCCCCATCAATCATGATGGAGAAATATTTGGCTTTCCTCAACTTCTCCATGAGCTTTTCCCTCTCCACATCATATATGTTACAAATGAAGCTGCAAAGAACAACATTATTCTGTTAACACTTTGGGTACTGCACACAATAAAGCATTGTTCGGCTACTTTATTTGTGTTTATTTTGTCTGTGTGTGACATACCGAGCGCAAGCTTTGTCTGAATTGTAGCTGTCTGGGAGTGTCCCACCGGTCCTGTTGATGAGCCCATAAAGTTCAGGAAATTGAGTGAAGGGTTGCTCCTGCTTTGAAATGTAATAGGCTGTGTGCATAAGGCCTGGTTCACACCGGACGCCGAAGCGAGGCGGAAGCGGCGCGGAACGGATGCCACTTCCTTTCAGCGCCCATGTTAACCTATGGTGTCGTTCACACCAGACGCGGAGTGCCGCAGCACGCCGCGGTCGGCCCGCGCCGTGAAGCGCCAGTTTCGGCGTCTGGTCTATTTTTTGCGCGAGCCGCGAGTGATCCGTGTCCATTCCGGCAGGAAGTTACACCAAGAAACACGAGACAATCCGGTCAATTGTCAAAATATAAGCAATTTTCAAAAATTAAAATACCGCGAGTGACAAATGCGATCATATTTGTGTATCTAAACAGACTAGAAAGATGAAAACAAACAAAGAAAAAACACAACAAAATAGATTTAATAAATTTGAAGAGAGGATGTATATTTCAACGGTATATCTACACTACTACTGTCTACCATATTCTCTCTCTGGTTGCGTGTGTGTCTCGACAACGGATTAATAAAAGAAGTGTACAAACTTCTTGGTTACAGAAACATGGTGTATTCATTTTATGAGGTTATTTACTTACCCATGATGTAAAAAATAGCTCTGAATAAACAACAACTGAGCAGAAGCGCTTGTCGACCGCCGCGGAGAATACGCGTCTGGTGTGAACAGGCAGGCGCCGGACCGCGCGTGATTTTCCGTTCCGCGCCGCTTCCGCATCGCTTCCGCATCGCTTCCGCGTCCGGTGTGAACCAGGCGTAACGTTTTTCATTTTATTATACAAGGCTGGATCCATTTTTTGTACTCATTGGACTATAGTTGGCACTTCTGCATTAGGACCTTTTGCCTTCTCTGCAACAGCACAGTGCTGGTGGCGTTTGCTGATCCCGTGGGACAGCAGTGTGTCATGTCTAAAGGCACTTGTCCCTTTGACCAACGAAGATGAGCTGAAATATTATACAAATAATATAGGTAACAATTTAGGTGTTATTAAAAATGTTATTTGTTAAACATTTACACAATTTCTGCAGAATGAAACACTTTCTGTTATGTACTGTTTTGCAGCTTCGTCCCAAGATCCCTTGGGAACATTCAGACCGTGCAGTTAATTTAATGCTCAACACTTGAACAGGGGTTTCATTACTTGAAAGAGGAATTATTTACTGCGTCATCTCAGTTACAGTACGTACATTATCAACCTTTCATAATAATTTCAGTAAAAAATTAATTAATTAATTATTAATAATTTCATAATAATAATAATTATATACAGCTAACAAACTAACGTAGCTTGCATTGCTAGCGACATTGGCTAACTCAAATTCGGTAGGTAGCCTCAGTATTTGCAAGCTATAGCTAGACTTACTGTATACTATATCTAAAATAATTTTGTAGACATAACAATGGATTTTGCCACTTTCTACCCAGCAGAGGCTGATTTACCAAGGGATACTTTAAAACGTGTAGCTACTTTACATCTGAACATTAGCTAATATTTAACTATGTACATTTAACCAATACAAATGCTGTTAATGCTTGTTTACAATACATGGCTGCTGACGCTAACTAGCTAACGTCACTTACTTGTCAGCCAGGTTGGGTTGCCGCCGACAGACGCCACAGAACATTTCTCTGTCTTCATAAATAACCCAGTCGAATTCATCTTTCCATTTGGTGCTGTTGGGTGACATATTTTTGGAGCTTTTCCTGGTCCTTGGCCGGGCTGCGGAGCCTGAAGAAACATCTCTCTCCACTCCCGTCTTTTTTGCCGCGTTTTAATGACTTCCAGTTGCGGCTGCCGAAAAGGCCGAAAATATGCCGTCCCGCCCCTCCGTGTTCGGCGATCAGGTTTCATGTGCGCGCAGCTTGTTTAGTAACTTCACGAGCGGGTCTTTTCCGTTCCGTGTGTGTGTGTGTGTGTCGGCGTGCTGCGCTCTCTGTTCAATATTCCGCTCGGTGTTTGCGCTGCGCGTTCTGCTCTGTCGTTAACGGCACATAACGTTAAGTAACATGGCATTTTATTTTGTTTGAAATTTAACTTGTCCAGTCGGACAACTAATTTTCTCTTCCACTTGTCCTACAAAAAAATCCACTTGTCCCGGACAAGCGGACAAGCCTTAATGTCGAGCCCTGCGGGCATATCAAATCTTACTGTCCTATCAGCAGCATTCCATTTCAAAAGAACCTTGTCAGTTGTATGTTATGGCTTAAATGGACATGGTTCACATACAGGACTGTTGTGTTATACAGCATGTCTGCAGTTGATTTATGCATTGCTCTAAAGTTTCATAGGTGGCTAATATCAGAACTGCATGCCTTCAGCGATTCTTTCCTTGCCCAGGTGTTAATGCCCATTGCTAGATTGCAGTGACTCCTGGGGAACCATTCCTAATGCTCACTGTAGGTGAAGAGGACAGGATAGCCCGTACTACCAGGGTGCATTCAATGTCTGGAGAACCCTTATATTTGAACCCTCTCTGACCCTTATTGCCCCATTGCAGACTTCTCCAGCTTGTCCCAGAATACCCCAGTCCCTGAGAATACCATTCATCCTGCCTGAACCTATCACAACTTTCATCACGGCATTCTTTCCAGCGTCTGCAATGCCTGGAATGGGACGGGCCAGTGATTCTTTTACATGGGCGCAGGCTCTCGGCAGGGAACACCCTGACACCAGAACCAGCCTGGGCCTCCTGAGAGTGAATGTGGAGGTAGAGTAGTTCTCTCCCAGACTACAACCTGACTGACCTGACACATATTGGCTATTGGGCCAAATATAACGAAAAATCTGACAAATTAATGAAAGACTAGTCTGTTCTTTACAGTGTACAAGAATACAAGAATGAGTTTCATATATCCTATATTATACTATATATATATATATATATATGTGTGTATGTGTATATGTGTGTGTATATATATATATATATATATATATATATATATATATATATATATATATGTATGTGTATATGTGTGTGTATATATATATATATACATACACTACATACTATATATAGTATAGTATATATTAGGGATGTAACGGTACTGTAATGTACTGTAATGCATTTGTCTTGAACCATCACAGTACGGACGTCACAGTTCGGTGCATACAGTCAGACGACAAATACAGTCAGTCACAGGCGATCCACACTCCAATCCAGAAGGGGGCGTGAGTGGTAATGCAATGCTGTTTACTAACCGCCACAACAGGAAAAAGAGCAGAAGAAGAAGAGACGGTGTATGTACCAACCCAGCATGCGTTCACGAAATGCACGCAAGAGCTTGCTAATAGCCTATACACTGAGTTCCGATTCATTTTTGTGACATGCTTTACAGTTTCAAATGTCTTACTCTTATCTGTATGACTATAAATGATGTTGATAATGATAATGATTATGGGTAATGAATTTAAGTTGTTTCCGCAGTTATAATGAGACAAAATCATTTGGCATTGTGCCGATTTGTGTCGTGACTTGTGGAAGTCTCACTACTTCAATCCAGTGACGAAATGTGTGTGTCCTGGGAAGGCTGAGGTGTCGCTTCACTCATGGAACGGTGAAGTAGGCAGATGTAGATGCCACTTTTTCTCCTTCTCGCTCATCTTTCTGTGATTTCTTAAAAAGTGTAATATTGAACTTCGGCATCTAGGAGAAAAACTCAAAATGATGGAGGCATTCACATAAGCATTCTCTCTGGCCTGGTCTGCATCTGTGTATGTTACCTTGTGTGAGAGAGTGTGTCTGTGTTCACTGATATCTCTGGGAAAACGCTCTTGCCCTGGCCGGATTTCTCCTCACAGATGCGGCTGCCTCGCAGGACTCTGGGATGGAGGGGCTTTGTGGTGATTGTGGTGATTCTTGTAAACAGGCATACGGGTATAGAGTTCTTCCTCTCCTACAGTTGACTTCCTTCCCTGCCAGGGCCCTTTGCACGACAGAGTCACAGTCGCCTGTCTGGTTTACTTTCTTCAGACTTTTCCCACTGTAGACATGGCGCCACTGTTTGATATCTTGCTGCAGTCTGACCAAGGACTAGACTGTTTGATCAAGGACTGTGCTGTCCTTTTTTTAGTTCATAATAAATAACAGAAGTGGCGTAACAACAGGTTATTATGTCACAATTGCAAAGCGTTCATTTATCCAGAGTTGGAACTGCTTTATCTAGACTTGTGTATAATGCATTGCTCTAAGATTGTGCAGCATGCGGAACTGAATTGGGAATGACTATTATATTGCAATTTAATTCATGAATTTAAGGTTTGTGGATGATGGATGGATGGATGGATGGATGTGGTGCATGTTCTTGGTCTTACAGCACATAATTTATCATTGCATGTCTTTCTAAAGAAAAATTGTTGGATCTTCATAATCTTTTATCAAAACGTAATAAAATATTCCGCGTGTGAAATAACTTCCTTTTTCGGCTGACATCATGGATTCCTTTCGACTTTTTCAACCCCTCCCCTCCAAATTTGGCACCATTCTGATACACAACACCCGTTTTCAGAACATTTTTATAGTTCATGATCAATCTGATGTATTTCATGTTGACTGAAAGCTCAGGATATTATTTTTGTTTAAAAATGTTGCTTTAGATGCTACGCATGCTTCTGTCAAACTTCGAATTAATTTTCATATAAGCGTGATGATGAAGCATGGCTCTGCATGAACTGGGCCTGACTCGCTGCGCTGGCATGCAGCTCTGCAGCGCTGTAAAAAAATGCGCTGATCATAGAGTGTTTCATTAATTTAACGAGCCCTCTTGCTACACTGAGGGAGTGCTTCCAAAACCCCAGCTCTCCTGCATGGAGTATCGCATGACAGAAGCCGGCTCTGGGACGCCTATCTAAGGCAGCCGTGAGCTGTCAAGGTTGGTTTCGTGGGAAATCGCTTTCCCATGCAGTGCCATGTGAGTGCAGCGGCTTTACCAAAACAAACAGTCCAGCCCACAGATAAACCTAGCGGGATTGATACTGGCTCAGAGGACAGTGGGTCAGGGAGGATAATTTTTCCGTATAGGAAGCAAGTATATAATATTTGAGATAGCGAAGTAGGGAAACTCTGTCTTGGGTGACAGCATTAGAATGTGCAGCATGCGCTTCCGGGGCTGACAGGCAGTGGCAGGTGGAGCAGTAGAACGGGACAACACCTGCCCTCTTGCCTCATCAACACAAAGTAATGTTAGTCCCCCTTCCCGGAATCTCCTGAAATCACTTCTTCCCGGTCCGCAGATGCAGCCCTGATGGTTGTGCACATTAACCTATGCAGCAGGTCAGAATTCACTCTCTGCTGCCCAGTCACGAACTATGGAGTCCCTAATGGGATATGGTGAAAAAAAAATATTTCTATGCTTTTGCTCACAAAACTATTGCGTTCCACTTAAACTTTGCGTTCCCTCACAAAAGCACTGAAATAGGTGATAGTTTCCGCAAAACATTTGCCTTCGCTCGCAAATGCACTGCATTTCACAGAGAAAATGAGTGTTCCTGTGCAAAACATTTGCGTTCCGCCAAGAAATTTTGCATTCGCTCGCAACAGCACTGAAATATAGATGTTTTCCCTCCCACAACATATTTGCAGCACAAAAGTTTTCAAAGTTTTCCAACGCAAAAGTTATATACTTTATAAATATATTGAAATTCAATTTTCCTCAGCATTTTTTTTTTTTTTATTTTTTTTTTTTTTTTTTACCGTTACCATGTCCCTTTAGGGACTCTGTGACAGATGGTGTTGCTGCATTAATTATTTCCCTGACAGCATTTTTTTTTAAAGTTGCCATTCAGCGCCAGGATTTTTGATAATTTTCACAAAATTTTCATGGCCCCCAGAATATTTTTTGAATGAATATGTAAACATTCAATATATCAAATAAAAGAACAAAGCCCCTGCTTTTAAACATGAAAAAAATTAATTATTCTAGCTTCATTTGTTATTTTTTTTATCAATACTTGAACGTGTGTAAGTAAAAAAAAAAAACAACAACAAACAAACAGCTCAAAAATAAAAATTCTGTCAAAGACTTTGTCAAGATCAGAATCAGAGCCATGATCAAACTGTAGATCGAGTTCATCAACACCCTCTTCGTGGGTTTCACACTTAATTTGGTAATGTTAGGCAGTCTTGATTTAAAGTGCCCCTATTATGCTATTTTAAAGGTTCTTAATTTTGTTAGGTCTTCTACAACAGGTTTACATGCATCAACGGTCAAAAAACACTTTCATTTTCTCATAATATACGTTGCACATCATATTTAAATGATTCTCAAATGACTCATCAGCTGAATCAGTCTCTCTAAATCCCTCCTTTCCGCGAGCTACTCTGCTCTGATTGGTCAATCGCTTACAGTGTTTGTCGGAAGCTAAATGCCCATTACTATAACTGAATTTCAGCTTAGAAGGCTTCCTCAGTCCTCAGCGATTGTAAACACTGTAAAGACAGTAACGATGACGTATTGTACGGCGTATCGATTGCGGTGCACATGCGGGAACTGTATCAATAACAATGCATACGTTAGCCGAGCACTAACGTGAATGACTGATGTAACATTTAGTTTTGCAAAACAAATCTTGCTCCTTCCTTTATCTTTTCTCATAGTAGTAAGAGCAACAGACAATCTGCATTATTGACACAGTTTTAGGTAATAGTGGCCCACTGCTGATTTGCATAACTATTTCAGTAAGACCGTAATAATGTGAGTTTGCCTGTTTGCCGGAAACTTACAAATAAAAAAGACAAAACTACGTATTTTGAACACCCAGTGGAAAATATATACATCAATAATTATTCATAGTTACAGGTTGTGATTCTGAGGAGCAAGCTGGTCCAAATAAACTGGGTACTGACCCATCTTTCAAAAGCATGCGTTTTGCGAATCCCGAGTTGAACTCTTGAGTTTTAAGAAGCAGTCGCCAGTAAAATGACGTGTTTGAGGGAGGGTCAAGTTCTTCGTGCATGGCAGACAACGTACAAAATAGTGTGGGCATTTTAGTGACGTAGAACGGTAATGCTGTGGGATTCGAATTACAAATGACTTGAGGCGGTTCAGAGTTGATTTTCTTTTGGGAGACAGTAACTTTATTTACTGTGCACCTTCGTCTTTACAACTTTGTAGAACGTTTACATTCACAGACATCAATATTACACACTGCATGAAAGGGAATATTCGAAAAACCAGAATAGGGGCACTTTAAATTCTGTTGAATTTAAAATCAAAATTTAAAATCAAAATTTTAATCACGTTAGCTTAATTGTGTGTATTAAATCTTCTATCAGCTCCTTCTGGAATACGTAAATCTTTTTCTTTTTCAGAGCTATACTCTTTCAGAAGATGCGTAATAGCGCCCCCTTCCATATAACAAAGTATATTAAGTATATACTTATACTAAGTATATTCCAAGTAAAAAACATGGAAAGGCGAAAAAGCTTGTCAATTACGGGGAAGCATTGTGTCACAAATGATGGAAAATCAATGGCGGGGAAAGAGTTAATACTGGCACTGAAACTCTGGCATGGACAGGCCTGCTGGTGCCAAGGGCTTGTCAATAAGTCTCCGCTGACCTATTGATGCAGTGAGCCAGCATGTGGACTGCTGGGGTGGAAGTGGATGACTGTGGTATAGTCAGCGGTCTAGATGCTGGATGTCAATGCAGGACTGTGTTTCCTCTGGCTGGGCAGCAGGTTACTGTGGGCTGAGTAAGAGAGCGGTCAAGGACAGGGGAACTCAGCGGCCCAGAGAGACAGAGAGAGAGTCACGTAGTGGTTTAGAGAGGTGGGGGTTTGGGGTCAGCGAGGTGTGATTAGTGGTAGTACTGTGTTCTGTTGTCCTCTGCTTAAGCTCACCTGCCCCTTGACTTTGACCTTAGCCATCTCACCCCCAGCTGGCTGAGCAAAGGCACATGACACTGACTCTCACAGAGTGCTGCCTCTGGGGAGATGAACTTTGACCTTTGACCTTCACCACCCTGACATGACATCCATTTATTATATTATATTATATATTTTTTATATTAATCTATATTTTAATATAAATTAAATTAAATTGAACAGATTTTCTTTACATTATATTAATTTACTTTAAGGTATATTATATTTAATTTTGCATTTGTATATTTTATATTAAAAATATATACTAATTTGATATACTATTTTATACAAATGATATTTTGTTACATTATTTGATACATTATTATATTATCATAATTTTATTTATTATTTTATATATATATATATATATATTTATCCATCCATCCAAACTATTCTTTGCTATAAGAAAGGTTTAGTGCAGTTAAATGACACAGGAACCATGTGTTGTAAGAAACGTTCTAGGCATACATTTCAAGTGCTAGACAAGGTTCGTTTGCTTTTAAATATGTCACATACATTTAATGCCTTTGGGGGGAAAAATCGTTATTGATTTTCTTCCTCCAGGAATTTAAATTGTGAACAGATTCTGCCTTTCGCGCAGCGAGAATGACCCAATATCTGGAATCAGCTCCAGGAAATAAACTACATACAATCAGAACACCCATAATTAAAAGTATTACTCACGTTGAAGCATGCAATGAAGTATCAACACACCAGCTCTCTACAGCAAACCATACTGACTGCTGTGCAGGCCAAGTCGGAAGTCTTCCAGGGGTCTTGTTCGTGTGTGTGTGTGTTTGTGTGTTCCCACAGATGAGCGTGAATCCATTTCTTTGTGTTTGTGGATTTGTGGGTTTGATTATCAATGCCGGAGAGTCTAAGAATGTGTATATATGTGTTATCAGGCAGGCATTTGTTTCAGCTGGCCTCGGGGCTGTACCATCTGCGAATGCCAACGGCTTTGCTGTGTTCCACCAACCTCGACTTGATTCTTGGCTGACCCCAGATAACTGGGGCTCACTTTTATGAATCTGACATGAGCAGCCATTCAAACGCAGGGTGCAGGAACGTGAGCATGCAAAGGGTTCTGTGAGGTTACACTTCTGACCTTCTCATAAACATGTCCAGTCTTGCTTTCCTGGAGAGGGGTGACCTCAAATCTTGTCATGTACTTTGCCAAAAAAACGCAAGCTTCCTTGCCATTTGCATATTTTGTATGGCCTGGAGGCCTTTTTAAAGTCCAACGTGTCTCCGTCTATCATTTGTTTTTCCACACTTCCATATTTACTTAATAGCAAAATGTTCAGTCATCATAGGTTGTCTGGCAAAAGAACAAATGATGATGTGAAATATATAGGGCATTTCTAAGTTGTGATGTAATTATTGGCATATGCAAGGATTGGCTTCATCCAATTATGCTTACTTTACACACACTTCCAATCAAAGCTTTGTGTATATGAAATTAATATTTCTATTCAGCAAGGATGCATTAAATTGATCAAAAGTGAGAATACTTTTACATTTCTGTTTTTACAGATTCAATTTCAAACAATTGTTGTTCTTTTAAACGTTCTATTCATCAAATAATCCTGAACAAATTGTACAGTGTCATGGTTTCCACGCATATATTAAGCAGCACAACTGTTTTCAACATTGATAACAATAAGAAATGTTTCTAGAATGATTTCGAAGGATCATGTGACAATGAAGACTGGAGTAATGATGCTGAAAATTCAGCTTTGCATCACATGAATTACATTTTAAAATATATGTATTCAAATAAAATGCAATTATTTTACATTGTAATCATATTTCACAATATGACTGTTTTTACTGTAATTTGAATCAAATAAATGCAGCCTCAGTGAGCATGAGAGACTTTTTTAAAAACATAGAAAATCGTACTCACTCGTATCTCCAAAAACCAAACCACAATTTGAAGTGATATATTACTGATTATGTTCCAAAGGCTTAGTTCTCCCAATTTTTCCCCATCAGGCGTGTATTAACGGCAATTAGGAACTATATTTATAGAAGAGCAAAGTTTCCACGGCTTTCCAATCTGTAGACATTTGCTTGCAATTATGATGAGAAAGACTGGCCTCATTATTTCTTCCAGAATACATAATTTCTCATTTGCAGGAGAGTTAATATTTTTTCTTATTATCCAGTACGCCAAACACATATGAGCGGGCCGTGGAAATTATTAATCATTTTCCATATCGATTTGACAGTCTATATATATTAGATCACCCATATCCACATGAACCCAAGTAGCTAAAACAGCCTGTTTTATCCAGGAATAGAAAAAAAAATTGTCCATGGACACTCGATGGCTTATGGTAGCTGCACACGAGAATCCTACACCATATGTGTTGGGTGACGTGATGCGGCTTATGACACCGGGCCGTTTGGCTGTAATCAGTTAATACTCAATGGCATTCCATTCTCCAGTGGTCACTGCAGAGAAGCCCACCAGCCCACTGTCAAGCAGATGTTCTTTTCTTATGGCCCGTCTGACCGCCGTGTGTGTTTCATGGCAGGGCTGGTGAGGTTTTCTCATGCGTGGGGCATGTGTGTGTTTGTAGACCAGTCTGAAATGGGGCAGAAATAGTGTTAAAGAGGTGCTAAATAGCGGAAGAGAACAGAAAGATGGATGTTCTAGAGAATCATGGCCATAGGACATAGGTGTGGGTGTAAAAGTTATTGGTTTGGTCAAAACTGATGACAGATTGACTGCATACTGCATACTTGCGAACCGCAACTGTAGTCAGCTTAATTTTTGGGCAATGATTGGACAAAATGTCACCTTGTGGTACACAATACATGTATACAATACAATATATTGTATTGTTATTGATAAGTGCTATATATATATCAAACTTAAACTTAATATTTATGCTTCGTATCTACTAATCATTAAGTGGAGACTTGGAAACAATAGTGTTTTTTTTTTGTTTTTTTTGTTGTTTTTTTCCTCCAGTATTTTCCCTTGTACCAATTCAAGTTGTCATTATTCAATCTGCTTCATAACCCTAAACCATCTTTCTAAAAATGTTCCAGTGGAAAAGCACATTTTGAAAACATGGCCTGTGTAATATATATATATTTTTTTTTCATTTGCATCAGATTAATACACCTTCAACCTTGATAGGTCAATAGAGTTATGAAATCAGCTGCATACCACAGGACAGCAGATTTCAGGTTATCTTCATAACCAGCATTGCTTGATTCATTACCGTGACTGATCTTCAAATGTCTGGCTTGCCGTGCAGTAGCCCGATCGGGCCTCTAGTGGTGCATCTGTTGTTTTCCTCCTTTATTCATTTGTGTTATGAACTGCCGGGAGTTACATGAAAACAGAACAGATCCCGGGGTCCTCGACACTTGGATTCCGTTCAAGACCAGTAAGTATTTTCAAAAGAGAAGTCAAGAGAAAATGACTTCGTTGTTGAGAGAATAAAGGACACTGTCTACCCAGGGCATGTGTTGTTAATCCAGCCTGGTCAGGCCTCGGGAGTTATTCATGTGCACCACAATTCTGAAGGGCTATTGATAGGAAAATCCCATAATTAAAGCTGCAGCATGGTGGTTACTGTAAAGTGCTAAGTGTATAATTACTGCTGGTTGACACATGTATTTACTACATTTAGCAGTTCTAAAAAAAAATTTAAAAAAAAGAGTTTTAAAGAAGTCTCATGTTCACCAAGGTTGCATTTATTTGATTAAAATGACATTTTAAAATGCTGAATTTTCAGCATCATTACTCCAGTCTTCAGTCACATGATCCTTCAGAAATCATTCTAATATGCTGATTTTCTGCTCAAGAAACATTTATTATTATTATCATTATTATTATTATCAATGTTGAAAACAGTTTTGCTGCTTAATATTTTTTTGTAGAATTTGTGATTTAGTTTTCAAGATTCTATGTAGAAAGTTGAAATATAAATCTCTTGTAACATTATTAATGTCTTTACTGTCACTTTTGATTTAAATTTCATTCATTCTAATACATATTTATAAACTTAACGACCCCAAACTTTTGAACGGTTGTGTTTGCCATGGTTTTTATATACAGTAGCTGTATGTATAAGGTGTAGTATGTAAGAATGAAAACTAGTGGTCCAAATAGGTACTGCAGTCGAATTTAAAATATCAGAGATCGTCGTTTCTCCGTTACATACAGCACCTCTAAGTGTCCGGGTCAAATCAAGTCACCTATTTATATAGCGCTTTATACAATACCGATTGTTTCAAAGCAGCTTTACAGTGATAACAGGAAAATTATGCCAGAAGTCAGTTCAGTGTTGTTCCCTTGTTCAATTCAGTTCCCTTGTAAAGGTCATCAATTATCAAATTAGTTAATTTCATCTATAAAGCAGTTCTGCAAAAAATGATGTCATCGTCCAACTCATTTCAGTCAGATCAATAATATTGTTTGCATATCAAGTGTCCCCAACTAAGCAAGCCAGAGGCGACAGTGGCAAGAAACCCAAACTCCATCAGACTCCAAAAAACCTTGGGAGAAACCAGGCTCAGTCGTGAGGGCCAGTTCTCCTCTGGCCAACGAACGAACATGGTGTGATTATGACTCATGCTGCATCACAAGTCAGAATTGAGATTGGGATCAGTAGCATTCAAATATTTCCTTTTCGGATCGGATTCATCATGCCGGTACGAAGCCAAAGCTGGCCACAGGGTCTGTGCGGAGGTCTGGTTCTTGTGATCTGAGTGTCCCAGTGTTCTGAGTATTTTGGGCGTTGGGTATTTCGGCATTTGGGCATTCAGTGTAAGTCTATTTATCATCCGCAAAAATCCAATTGCTTGGACAAGCAACAGCATACAGCTCCACAACAGGCCTCATGGTTTGAGGTTTCATTCATGTCCGTAGCACAAGCAGTGTGGGACGAGTTAGCAGTCAAAGTTCAGTTTAGTCAGGAAAATAAAGCGTAATATAATAGCATGCTGGAAAGCGTCCCTTTGATCAAGTACATATGAATTGGGGCTTTCATCTCCTATTGTATCAATAAAACACATAACTTGTGACTTAAGTATGCCATTGAAGTTGCATAACCATAAATATGTCTATGCTGATCAAATTTATGCATGACTCACCATTCTGGATTCTCAGAACAGAGGTCTTGTTAAAATCCTTAGGAATTCATCAGGGACCAAATCTCCGTTTTCTAGTAGGAGCAGTCGATGAAGTTTGGACGGGTAAAGGTCTTATTACCTCAGAGACCCGGAGCAGGATGGATTTGAGCTTTGACAGATAACTCTTCCCACAGCATAGGTGTGGGCCTCAGACTGTTAACAAGAGCTCAGGACCCTGGACACTCAAACCTGTCACATTTGGATCCAGCAGCAGCGAACCGCTGCCAATTTTCATCCAGCTTCTCAGGCAGTAGAGAAGAGGGAGACTGACCCCGGGTCTGCTCCGTCCATCTCACATCGTAACCTCAACACCGCTCCATAGAGACACTGATCCTGGACGTCTGCGTTTATTGGTGATGCACAGCTGATCTTATATGATATATCGGTTCCCAGAAATCCTTTGTTTTTTCCCCTATCTTCCTGCAACTCTTCTGCGCTGAGCACATGTTAGCATCTGCATGTTTGAGGTGATGACCAAATGACCTTCCATTCAACTCGCTGTCTGATGCATTTTGAACACAAAACTAAGGGGAAAAAACAATTGAAATTTCCAATTCCATTGGTGGCACATAAGGTCTCATTTGTTAAAGGTGAAAATCAAGCTTTTAATGTTGTTTATGCTGTATGTCTATGTGGTGTTTTTAATATGCTTTAAAGGGGTCATGAACTGCTATCATGCATGCAACATAATGTTTTCTGTTGTGCACTTATAATGCTAGTGTTATTTTTACATAAAAATTGTCATAATTTAGAAATAAAAGGCATTTTTCCTAGCCTGATTTTACCCCTCTGATTTAAGGGTGTGTCTGTGTGAGACTTCAGTGTAAACGCTCACTGGCATGAAGACTTTTTTTTCAATGAGAAATACATTTAAATATGTCATTTTGGTAATCAAAGATGAGTTTTAAGGGATACAATTATTGACTACAGGGGGGCTTTAACAATGTTTAATGCATTAACTAACATGACCTACAGTGCTATGCATAAGTGAATACACCCATGCTAAAGTTGACTAAAAAGAGGAATAAAAAATCATATTTTGGAAATTGAACGTAATGCCTTAATTTAAAAAATTAGGAAAAATCCAACCTTTAAGGACACCAATTTTCTTTGTGAATGAATAATGTATCGTAAATAAATAAATGTTCTTCCGTAATTGAACGTAATGCCTTAATTTAATTAATAACTTAATTTTTATTTTTAAGTATTTAAAAAAAAAAAAAAATAGGATACTATGCATCCTGATAAAGTTCCCTTGGCCTTTGGAGTTAAAATAGCCCCACATCATCACATAGCCTTCACCATACCTAGAGATTGGCATGGTTTTATTTCAGTTAGCCTAAAAGCTAGTTTGATTTGCATTGAGAGATGATCTTATGGAAAGTACTCCATGCCAATCTCTAGGTATGGTGAAGGCTATGTGATGATGTGGGGCTATTTTAATTCCAAAGGCCAAGGGAACTTTATCAGGATGCATAGTATCCTAAAAAAAAAAAAAAAAAAAAACTTAAAAATAAAAATCTGCCTGCCTCTATGGGAATTTAACATAGGGGTGTACTAACTTATGCACCATGTATTTTAAGGAAGAACATTTATTTATTTACGATACATTATTCATTCACAAAGAAAATTGGTGTCCTTAAAGGTTGGATTTTTCCTCATTTTTTTAATTAAGGCATTACGTTCAATTTCCAAAATATGATTTTTTATTCCTCTTTTTAGTCAACTTTAGCATGGGTGTATTCACTTATGCATTGCACTGTATAATGAAAAACATATTTTTACAATATTTATTTACCTTTGCTAATGTTAGTTAAAAATGTTCATGTTAGTTAACAGTAACATTAACAGCAACTTCTGAGCTAAAAAAAATGTATTAGTAATTGTTTAGGTTAAGATTAATAAATGCTGTTCAAGTATTGTTCATTGTTAGTTCATGTTGACTAATGTAGTTAACTAATGTAAACAAATGAAACATTGTAAAGTAGGCCTATTGCCGTTCAAATCTGGAAAGATGGCTGAAAAGCCAAAATATATGATAATATGGCTTGTTTTCAGATAATATATCTTAAATGTTGTAATGCCTCATTGGAAAGTGTGTATTTAGAAACAACATCAGTATATGTTTCAGTAAAACAAGAAAAACATACTTGGCTAAAAATAAATAAATACAATAAAAAATAAATTGCAGTGTATTTATCTTTTTTCATATTTCATTTATTTTTTATTTTTTTTAAATACAACAAATGCGTTTTAAGGAAGGGTAAAGCGCTGGATTTGCCAAAATATTTACAAGATATCAAGTGTAGCGTCAGTTCTGGCTGATCACGTTAGTCAAGCTCGCATCAGCTGATCCACGTCTACCTATAGGAATACGACGCCTATCATGTAGAAGCTCCTTTAGTGTTATCAGAAGATATCGCGTTTCTCAGGAGCGAATTACCCTCCTCCATCCCCAGCTCCTCTCGTCAGTCAGTATGGCATTCTGTTTCCCCTTGAATCAGAATAAATTCTCGAATATGCTGTACTTTAAAATCTTGAATTAATGATATCTGCATACATTCATGTTGGTTCTGTTCTGTTTCCCCTAAGGGGGGTTATTGCTGCTCTTATCCATGCTAGGCTGCATGGATGCGCAGGGAGTTCTTGCCAGAACAGAACCATACCGCCAATCCTAACTGTATGCTAATTGTCAATCGTATTTGATGATAGTGGTCCTGACAGAAGTTCTGTTTTGTTTGATGTACTAGAAATACATGAGCAGAACTATATATTCCACTTTGTATTTGCATTTTACTAATTCAAAATAAATGTCCCCAATAGAAATAATATATAAATATAACAATAAATATAACAATCTGACCTTTTAGCATAGCCAGTGTCACAAGTTCAATTACCTATTAAATTAGTGAATTAAAGTACTCTGGAATCTGAAATAATTTGCATTCATTTTATGCCATTGCATTTCTTTGTTTACATTTTTTTTATGTAAAAAAATTTACAAGGTTTTAGTTAAAGGTCCCGTTCTTCGTGACCCCATGTTTCAAACTTTAGTTAGTGTGTAATGTTGTTGTTAGAGTATAAATAATATCTGTAAAATTATAAAGCTCAAAGTTCAATGCCAAGCGAGATATTTTATTTAACAGAAGTCGCCTACAGTGAACGGCCGGTTTGGACTACATCCCTCTACTTCCTTCTTGACGTCACTAGAACAGTTTTTTGACAACCTCCGCCCACAGGAATACACAAAAAAGGGGGCGTGGTCTTGTTGCGCTCCCACGGAGAAGAGGAAGAGTTGCGTTTGTAGAGTGTGTTTGTCGCCATGTCATCGAGATGCTGTTATTTTCATCCCGCAGTCCAATCACCTTTGTTTGGCCTTCCCAGGGACGCTGTACTTAGAGACCAATGGTTACAATTTATGCGCATGCGCATGAATCTCCACGTTATGGTAAGAGGCGTGACCTCTCCGGGCAACGTGCGCTAAGCTGCTGTCGAATAACAAAACAGGAACCGCTGGCACAATCAGAACTCGTTACGTATTTCTGAAGGAGGGACTTCATAGAACAAGGAAGTCATCAGCCCGTTTTTAGGACAGTGAAAACAGCGGTATACAGATAAGTAAATTGTGCGAAAAATACTGTGTTTTTTTACACGCGAAACATGAACACGTTATATTGCACACTGTAAACACAATCAAAGCTTCAAAAACACACGAAAAACGGGACCTTTAAATTATTTATATCTTTTGCTGTAGTGTGTCAGTAGGAAATATCAGTTTACATTTCCAAACATTCTTTTTGTCATTAATTGTAATAATCCAGTGAGATTTCTGTATGCACAAGGAGTCTGACAACAGCCGGTATGATCTGATCTCACCATCATCGAGTCCGTCTGTGATTACATGAAGAAACAGAAAAAACTGAGACAAACTAAATCCAGAAGAACTGCGGGAACGTCTCCAAGATGCTTGAAGGGGTACTTTTGCACAGTACTGTATGTCTGTAAAATAATAAGTACCAACATACATGACAACTACAATAATTCATATGAGATGGCAAAATCATAATCATAATAAATTGTACAACTTGGCTTGTGCAAAAACATTAAATATATGAATGCCATTTTATACAGATTATTCTGCTAAATTATGAATTAAATTTTGACTTCATGCCTTAAGTCAAGCGCATGACTTTCAAGACTAAAGCTGAAATGTTATGGTGAAGTGTCATAAGCAGGCAGTTTGTACTGTACATGGGCTTTTTCTCCATCACTATGCTGATTGTGGGTTGTTAGACCACTGGCTTCCTGTGATCATAAAGCTCACAGCCATTATGGAAATTCCATTGAGCTCTTTTATGCGTGGTATCTGAGGGCTCACAGTGGAACCTGATGTAACATAGTTTTCTAGTGCGGGAAATGTGTTTCTATCTCACAATCACAATGCCTGGGTTTATTTCAACATGGAGGTCCACAATCTACAGTGTGATCAAATTTCCTTGCAAGTAAACTGGTGTCTCTGTGGTCACTGTCCATTGTTTCGCTTGGAATGGAAAACATCGTCATCAAAGCTGGCAGCTGCTGGTCGTACGTAATCGCTCGGATATTTGAGGTGTAGAGTGTGTAGTCTTTCAGTTGCTTTTAAATCTGTAATTGGATTAATTTGAACATCAAGGCAACCAGTGTCACAGATTGAAGGCGCCAGCATTGACTGTGGGAATTTTGCTGTGGGTTATTTTTTTTTTGTCTGGTTCCCCAGGAACATACATATTTTAGAAGCAAGATTGTATGACATTTTAGAAAATTGGCAAATTGTTCTTTTCTTGTATAAAACCTCTCTAAATTTTGTTAGCATAAACTTAATTTAAGATATATATTCTCTAAAACAAGTCTTAATTTCGCATGCAATTTTCTTTTTCCAAGACAATATAAATGTACAAAATACGTACAAATGTTTATGAATGTGTTGAGGTTTTATTTATAATAAACAAGACTAATTAAATGTTTAACACCATCACATTTGTTTAATGAAGTTAACAAATTTTCTTAATTTGACATTACAAATCACAACAGAACAGAATGAAACAATTATAAAGACAGATCAGTAACTATTGCAACAACAAATCAGTAAGTAATTTAAAAGTAATGTTATACCATAACATTGATAGTGTTTCGCCTATATTTCATACTTGTTTAGCTTTGATAATTAAAATCAGCCATACAAAGAGTGCTAATGACTTCTATTAGTTCCATCTGGAGTGCATTCATCAATAAATGTGTCATTAAAAAAGTTATCAGACAAGTTTCGGCATAATATACTGATCAATGAGAGTCTGGCTATGGGATTGTGTGTTTATTGAACCTGCACCTGTGACGTTTAAAAGGGTTTGCATTTTAAATTCTGTGAGGATTCAAAAATACAAAGTATGCTCACACTTTATGCATGAATACAAATGAGATCAACCTAAATATGCAATGCATTTTTTTTAAAGCGGTCCTATTATGCATTTTTAACTTTATTTAGTCAGTAATGTTGCTGTTTGAGCATGAAAAAGGTTAAAAAGTTATAAAGCCCAAAGTCACCCCAAAGGAGGTTATTTATATCAGTAGGCTAAGCATATTTTCTGAACTCCCTGAAATGCCTCGATTGTAATTTTGAGTTTTCCTTCGAAGTGGAACTTTGACGCTGTGTCATGCCGTTAGCAAAACGGGAATGCTCCTGCTTAAGCCAATGTCTGAAGCACGTGCCTAAACACGCCAATCTGATTGGCCGAACATATGGACGTGGTGAAGTAGTGTAGCTTGTCATCCAGACCTAATATTAGTGACTCTGTTCTGGCCAACCCAAGTCTGGTTCTCAGATCTGGTGTCTCTCCTTGAAGGAGCTCTCCCTTAGGACGGACTTTCCATCTCAAATGTAGAGGTCAATCTTTTACCCCCAACCAGAAGCCTGGGAATCGTTGGGTCTTGCCCCTGAGAGGTACCAGCTCATTGATTCTGGTCTCTCAAATGAGGTTGTTGAGACAGTTTTGAGTTCCAGAGCTCAGTCCACAAAACAATTGTATGCCCTTCAATGGTAGCTCTTTGTGTCATGATGTGTGAACACTGCAGCTTGCACCCAGGGTTAGGGTTGGTACAGTGCTGGAGTTCCTCCAAGTGTACCTCTTAGTCCTTCGAGTCAGCCTCGGAGAAGCTTCTGATTCTTGAAGTGGCTCTACTATTGGCATCACGTCGTTCAAAGAGTAGAAGATCTGCAGGTCCTGTCAGTAAGCCTCCTCCTGCTTAAACTGGGTACGGTCAAAGCTATTCTGCATTGGTTATAGATGCTGTCGCTCTGTCCTATGAGGTGAGCAAAATAGCTTTGCCTCTAAGAGTCAGGGTCCACTCCACTATGAGTGTTTTTTTCCAAGGCTCTGTTAAGGGTGCACTCTTACATGACACACCTGTGCATCATCTTCAGACAATTAGCTGACCCAATTCTGATTTTTTGCTCATATGTGACACAGATGTGTTCTATGACCGCGTAAACAGGAAAAAAACGCATGCATTCGGATATTTCAAGATTGATTTCAGGCCTCATTCATATGTGGAAATAAATAAGACATAAATCAGATATGTGCCAATGCGACTGTGACTGACTGATTTTCTGAGGCATTAGGCTACGTCTCCGCAGTTTAATGACGAGAGCAACCTCGATGCGCGTCTGCAAAGGGACGGATGGCCTGTCGAAACGTTGTGTCGTCGTAGGAGAGGAATGTGGACAAACGTTGACACAACATATCAAAGGTTGGCTTGCTCATCCTAAAATTTCGGACACACTGCTCCTCGTTAAAGCCCGCCACAATATGCCCCCACCAATCCTGAGATCTCTCTCGCACACAATAACCGACGCATATGCGCAGGCTGCAATGATGGCCCTCTTCGCCTCAAAATCATGGTGATGTTTGGCTAACTTCGCATATATTGCAAAGCTAGTTCCTCCATCTGTGCAAGAACCCCCTTTAAGCATGCTCAGTGTTTCAGATAGTATGTCAAGAGTAAAGACATGAATCGGATATGGGTCACAATTGAAAGAACATGTAAACAGACGGTAAAAAGAAACGGATATAGGCAACAAATCAGAATTAGGCATCAAGACCTGCAGTGTAAACGAGGCCTTAGAATCTGATTATGTGCATTTTGGTGACACATTGCTACGCCCATATGTTCGGACAATCAGATTGCCGTGTTTAGACACATGCTTCAGACACTGGCTCACACAGGAGAGTTCCTATAGCATCAACACCATGATGCAGCGCAACTTGAGATGTTTTCTTCCGGGAACATACATGTCACAATATTCCTCATTTAAATAATTCCTGTGAAGGCATATACAAAAAAGGGGCGAAGCCGGGTTGAGTTGCATTAGAAGTGTGTTGAAACTCTTGGTTATGCTAAGGGGCGCGTGACATTTCCCAAACACGCTCGAAGGGGTTGAACTAATCACAACACACTGGTCCAGCTGATTGCGTTTTTTGGAAGGAGGGGTTTCACAGAAACCGGAACTAAACAGAATAAGATATGTGACACATAAGGTTTTTTTTTTTTTTTTTTTTTTACATTCAAGCATAAAAAAAAACCTATTCTAGTAGAACCCAAAAACAAAATGAAGACTTTGAAAAAGGCATCATAGGTCCACTTTAAAGTTTGGCCAAATCCTTTATAAAAAGACCTTGTCAAATGTCCGTTATTTCAACTGGAATTATGTATAATGCATATTGAGTGTGTAGGATTACTTAGTTACAGCAAATTGTCCCCTGAAGTTAGCTAAATCTGAAAACAGCTGCCTTTAGGGACATCTGGGAAAGTCTTCAATTAGAAAAACAAATTTTCAAACAAATACAAAAATGATATGTATAAAAAATCCTTCAAAAATATTTTAAGGTTACAATTAGTCTGCAGTATTTATATATTTCATAAAACAATGCAGTCAAGGGAAAGTGTTCATTGACAGATAATCATGTAAGCATAAGAAAGACTTTACTAAAGACCAGAACGTTAGCTCATCTGGTTTGTTCATTTACCTCTCAGTAGGTCACTAAAGAAAGGAGCGTCTAAGACAAGAAGTGAGAGGATAAATCCCAGTCTCCATAGCATTTATCAAGTGATCCATCGTGTTTTGCTGGATTAGATGTTAGGGCAGCATGTTTGTTTACTTTGGCCTGGTCGCCATGTTTGCTAGAGCAATCTGACCACAGCGCAATTGAACACCATCCAACCAGAACCACCGCGAGTAAAAACATAATTACAGTTGCTTTCATTTCAACCGAATCTGATCTCATGACCTTTCTCCAATTTCAGGTGGAATCTCAGTGTGTGATGCAACGGGTGGCCGTAATTCAGAGACTTATCAAGCCATGCAGTGATGTCAAAAGTCACATAATGGATCTCGGGAAAAGAGGTAATTTAATGTGATACTTATTACCGCCGCATGTGTCCTGCATCCTTTACTCAAAGGCCCTGCTGAGGTCAATGGGCGCAAGTAAGCTCAAGACAAGCAAAGTCTAACCTAACTGTGACATTCAGTATATTCATTAATTTCCCACTGAACTGTATTGAACACAGTGAATTACACCACACTGTAAGACATATTAACTGTTACAGAAGTTAATGTGTGTAATACATGGGTTTAATTTAGATATTATACAACTCACCAACAGTTAAGCTGCAAATAAGGTGAGGTAAACATTTATCACATGTTCCATTCACTCAAAATGCCCTTATAAAAGAGGAGTGACTCTCAGGAGTGAATAGGGCACACTTTTTGTTTTACAATTATATTATAAATAGTATAAAAATATTTATTAAAAAATCAAACAAATTTTAAAATCTTCTTCGCTTTATAATAAAGCAATAGGTTGAGATTCATTTTCATTTACTCAAAAGATATAAATAGTAATTTTAAAAATGTTACAATGATACATTGTACATATGAGATGAAAACTCCAGTCACATCATAGCAGTGTGACATATAAATAAAAAAAAGTACAGTAATAATATTTTAGTCAAAAATATAAACATATGTAGTGAATATCACTGATTAATCATTAGTCAGTGATTAGTCAGTGTTGTTATTGTTTACTAAAACTATTAAAACAAATCTGTTTTTCTTCATTAAAATAAAGCTGAAATAGAAAAAAAATATACATATTATTAGTTAAAAAACTTAAAAAATGTTGAAATAACTTTTTAAAAATAAAATAAAATAAAATTTGGCTAAAATTGCAAACTTTTGCTTAAATTGCTAATAAAGCTATATGTAGAAATATACAAATTAAAAACTGATTTTTTTTGTTTTTCAAAACCACATGAAATTACTTAAACTTGAAACTTGAGAACTAAAATTGCTAATGAAAACTGAAAATATAACAATAAACTGCATACTATTAATATAATAGTTTAAAAATAACAGTTTAGTTGCCATCAGTTTGTTTTGTGACTTCATTCAGGGAACAAAACCTTCAGTTAATTTTCTCTCCTTGAACTTCTCACTGGACTCTTGCTACCTACAAGACATATGAGAGCCAGCCTTGTGCTGTAAGAGATAGGCTCGTGCCACTCAGCGAACAACAAAGCCATTGTGTGGTGTGCCAACCGGAGAGCACCTTTTCAAAGCACCGGCGCTGAAAAAAACACGGCATGTGTGACGACAGCCGGCCGTTATGAGCCGTGACATTACAGCCAGTGAAGGGTATGTTTGTGTCTGATAGGGAGCAGACGCGCTGTGGGAAGGGGTGACGCTCTTTGAGCATCGTAGAACATAATACAGTCAAAAGTCAAACTCATGGGTTCTTAGGTTACAGAAACTACCTGGCTGGAACGATATCTGGTACCTTACATGGCAATAAAGCCTCTGCTTGTTTTGATACATTCCTACTACATAATTTTCACAGCGCCGCCTCCACTTTGGAGGTGTCCATGTTGGCCGGGCAATTCCCTAACAGAAGAATTTCAACGGGAACCACCAGGTTAGCATGACATTATATATAGACAAAGAAAGTATGTTTCTGAATTTCTTCATAACATTTTGAGTACAATGTGACTATTCAGTACAGGCATTGTACAGGCAATGTGACTATTCAGTACAGGCATTATATGTGTGGTATTCTAAAAACAATCGCTTACTTCAGTAAGCGATTGTTTTTAGAATACCACACATATAATGTCTTTATTGGCTGGAAAAATTAAATAAATGATAATTAAAAAAAAAGAACATTACAAAATAAATTAAATATTTTTTGTTAGATTTGTGCATTGTGTCTGTGCATTTTGACACAACATTTATGTAAGATTTTACTGGGGATTTTAAAATGCATATAGCATAAATGCATACATTTTAAATTTAAAATGCCTAAATTTGCTCCGCATAAATAGATATACATAAATCATGTATTAGATCTAGGCAGGTGGAGCTGGGGGAGGGTTTCAGAGGAACTCTGATAGTGTGCTGCAGGACTCATAGACAGTATAAACTGGACACAGCGACCCCATAGGTTTCAACGGAGAAAAGTGAAGTCAATTAGAAGCTCTCACTTCCTGATGGCTGAGCGTACTGCACAGACTCAAACTGAGCTTGACGACGTAGATGTGACGTGAGCAACCCGTCTGTCTTCTAGTGGCTGTGGCATGAGAAATCTGAATCATTCCCTTCCGAAACTTGCAGAGACGGAGAGTGTGAGTAGGAGATGTCCATGAGCTAGGAGCAGGAGCAACTTTTGCTAAGTATTCTGATTAATTACTTTGTCATTTTGCCTCCACGTCCCCCCGATTGCCCGCGAGCTTCTCCTCCTGTCCATACGGTAATCTCTCTACTGTGTGACAGAGAGTCGCGTGGTTATGACGCAATCGTTAGCCTATTTTTACAAAAACTGCATCTACATGGCCATAACGTAAGATACAAGGTAATGGAGCCTTTTATACATTTTCGTGTTTCTTTAGAAATAAATAATGGACAAATGGAGACTTTAAACGCCTCAGATGTAAAGTGGAAACAAACATCCAGTGTTGTCCACATCAAGTGCATCATTTGGGACAGTGCCTGAGTTTGGGCCTTGGTCTGTTCCAGTCTACCAAGAACTTTGATTCTGTGGTATAGCATTAAATGAAAAACTAGAGCTGCACGTGCAGAACTTGCCTCACATTCAAGAGCCCCTGAAGACCTTTTCAAACACTGGGGCATTTCTCACACCCTCGCTGCTGCTGACCTCTGTCAATATATTCTCATTTTGAGTTTACTACAGAGCAGACATTTGTCTGAAACACCCACTTTATCTATAAAACAGAGTTATCCACAACATCTGCTTACTGTCGAAGCAAGAATTTGATTCATATGTTAACGGCCAATAATTCTTACACGCATCACGATTATTGTGTCTGTAACAGAAATGACGTTTTCCTCCATCAGGAGAGGCCACAGGGGTTCAGACTGTGTTTACTTGGCACATTCATGACCCCAGTCCGGCACAGCGCCATCTAATTTATCAATCACCCGCTCCAGAGTTGCTTAAACTTGGTTTTCAGTGTTAACTTTCCCATTCCCTCAGCAATATTTTACATTCTGATATAACATGGGTTTGCCTGATTTTCTAGGCCGCTTGTTTATTTGATATATCCAAGGCACTGCGTTTGGTCAATTTAAATGATAGGTTTTATTTTAACATCATGTGGGTTTATGTTCAGCTCTTGACTTGTATGATAAATGAAGTTAGACAAGGATCGTAAATTTAAGCGTCTTATGGTCAGCTTGTGAGTCGTTCGTGAAAATGCGATGAGATCTTTGCCCGGTGCATTCTCAAAAAAATGTTCTCCCTGGATAATGAATTTCATAACTCCCTAGTTCTCATGGTTAAAGATCAGCACAGCACAGCATGACAAAACTTCAGCTGTCTGAACTCTGGCTACTGATCGCTATATTAACACTCTTTCCTGTAACTTTCAAGTGGAGGAAGATCTTTGCTCTGAAAATGCTGTTCTCATTATATAAGGGCGTATTTTGAAATATGAAACAGATGCCATGACATCTTTGTTTGTTTTTATTATTACATTAAACATGATACATGTCGGTAAGTTGTACTATATCTTTCATACAGTCATATAGAAAAGAAAGCACATCCTTTTGAATTCTATGTTTTTTCGTATGACATAATACAAAATTTGCTGGGATGTCCAGTCCTAGGAAGATTGGCAACTTCCTTGAATGTTTTCCACTTGTGAATAATCTTCCTTACTGTAAAAGGATGGACTTCAAACTGTTTGGAAATGTCCTACACCGAACATTGCTGATCTCTTTCCTCCTTGGCATTGTGTTAACACACACCTGAATGCTCCAGACCAGCAAACTGACAAAACTTCTTCTTTATAGAGTTGGTCACGCTTGCTGATGATCAATTAATCAAAGGTATTTGATTAGCAGCGCATGCCTGCTACTTACCCTCTTTATTCCTCTGAAAGCAGTAGCTTTGTCACACATGGTTTCTCCATTTTGGTCTAGTTTTTGTTAAATAAACCATGACGCGGTGTAATATATCATGTGTTGTTCATCTGAGGTTGTATGTACCTAATTTTAAGACCTGCCAAGGATTAGATGATTTTTTTATTATGTCCTGATACTTAAAACCATAGAATTCAAAAGGGTGTACTTTCTTTTTCACATGACTGTACCGGTTGATATTCATGCATGTTTTTTTCATGCTATAACTTGTATTAAAGACAAAGAGGTGGCTTGTGCTCCACGCTAACGCTTGAATTAAGGCGCCACAGTGATCTGTCACGTCACATTTAAGAGTGTTTATAACACCATTTATTGTTTGAATTTTTACAAAATTTGAAAGCTGAGACTTTGTTTCTTATCAGAAGAAACAAAGCTCTTTGCGATAATTGGATGCGAGGAAAGCTACAAATAACGTTTGGTGTAGAGAAAAACCGCGAACCTGGAAACCCTGGTTTCTAGTGATTTATAGGGTCAAATAGAGCCTTAATGCATTATTGTCGCATAGACAGCCCTGAATTTAACACGAGAGATTTTCTTCACATACAGTATGAGTTGCAGTCTGACATGTTTTTCCACCCCCTTTTGATTTACAAGATATAATCGGCCCTGATCATTTTTTTTTAATCGGCCCTGTTTTTAAACTATGCCCTTTAGAGATAATAATTGCTTTTATTGGCCGATACAGATTATTACAGGTTTTTCTACAGTTTTGAAATGTACACACAACACTGAAAAAAGTGTTAGAATACCAAAGGAGTGTGCAAAATTCTGGAAAAAAAATATTTTTTTACTTAACGGTTTGTGGCCTTTACCCAATAAAAGAACACTGTTTAAAGCTGCAGTCTGTAGTTTTTCCTCTTTGTCGCCATCTCTGTGCTAAATCTGCAATTGCAGTTATTCGCGGAATTAACAACTTTACGTGGGTTGTGCCTCGGCCCGGCACAGCGCGGATGAATCCAATGTTTTGAGGAGAATGTGCGGCTGTCAGTCGTGAGACACCTTCTTTATGTGTATAAATGTGACATGATGCAAAGACATGCTCGAATTTCCCGCGAAAATCCACCAGTACCACTGGAATTAAAAACCTTATTACAAGCTTACCGTTTTGAATCGAGCTAAGGCAAGCCGATAATTTTGAACACTGGCTGGTTATGTACTTGCTCAAAAATTTATTTTGGAAAGTTTTTAACCCAAAAAAGTTACGGACTGCAGCTTTAAGGCATTTAAGTGACCTTCAATGATGGGTTATTTGGCACATTCGGCATAGGATCATGCGTTTAAGCACTCTATGTTAGTGTTTCCCAATCGTGTTCCTGGATGCTCCCCAACAGCACATACTGTATTGTGGATATCTTTATAATCAAACACACCTGATTCAACTCATTAGACTGCTAGTAAAGTACACCAAGATCTTAAAAGGGTGTTTCTGATAAGGGAGACATCCAAAATGTGTAGTGTTGGGGGGCCTCCAGGAACAGGGCTGGGAAACACTGGATTACATGACGTACTGATCCAGAAATCCAGCCTGCGGCTGTTCATAATTTATTGAAAACATTATGATTACAAATAAAGTGTATAAAATAATTGAAGCAAATTTCAATAGCACATTGAGTGACAACGTTTCAACATTTAAGTTCTCATTACACCGTGATTTAAGGAAGCAATCACTCATGTTGACTAACTGAAGTGCTCAATGGAACTTTTGATTTGAACAAATGGCATTTAATTTGATAACATCATACTAATAAACTAAAACGTTAGCCAGATTGTAACACCTACTAGCAGAATGAAAACTTATAATGACAAAGAAAATGTAAACAAGTCCGAGGACATGTTTTACATGACACCTTTGTTAAGGGTGCAAAATGAACACTCTACAAGCACTAAATACAAGTTTCATGAGTTTGTTTGCCTCAATAATCTTTAAGCTATTAAGGTTAAACATATTTGGCTTACTGTCCACAATGGAGGAGCTTGAGGAAGCAGCTTCAACTCGAGCCTATACCCCCCATTGGGACTACTAATGCTTGGAAGATGAGTATGGTAGCAAGAGGCCTAAATTATGTTGGTGAAGTTGGGGAGGTGGAGGGATGCCAAAACAGCTGATGGCGGAGCTAGGTGAACAGGTGCTTATATGCTCCGCCAGTTAATTGAAAGATTAGATGGGTTCTCTCCTCCCAAAATTACGTTTAGGAACTTCACAAAAATTGACTTTGGCAAGTAAACACAACAAAATTCATCACCAGTTGATTTGAAACTACAATAAGTATATAAAGGATATAATCTTTCCTCCGGAACTCAATGTGGCAACATGTATAGCTATGGAACATTCCTTGCATTACCTACCAAAACTAAATCGGACCAAGG
Organism: Squalius cephalus; assembly: GCF_949319135.1. Taxonomy (NCBI): domain Eukaryota; kingdom Metazoa; phylum Chordata; class Actinopteri; order Cypriniformes; family Leuciscidae; genus Squalius; species Squalius cephalus. The sequence goes on from NC_137130.1 coordinate 6,075,122, forward strand.
AAACAACATGTGCCTACATGTTTTTGTGGTTTTTACCAGATGCAGTGCTTGACAACATTATTCTATCTAATATTGATATATAGTTTTTGTAAATATTTTGAATTCGATTTTATTTTATATAGTGCTGTTATTTTATATGTTTTTTTTCTTTTAGTTTAACACATTAAAAATATAGCATCCATTTTTTCCATTATCCTTTGTCTAGTGTTACATTATATGACCACGCTATTATTCATGTAAATGCTTTTAAACCATTCAAGACCCAAAATAAAATGCAGTGCAGTAATGGTGCTGTGAATCTCCTGTCTGTGTGACACACACTCGTGCGTAAAAGCCGCATTAAACAGTGCTTGAATGGATAAAAACACACACATTAAGCAAAATGCTCGTTTTGTCGAGTATCCTAGCAAGCACAGTCTTAAATTAGTTAAATTAAGTCTTAAATGAACGTAAATAGTTGTGAGAAAATAGCCCACGTCATGTGAGTCAAGTCTTAAAGTGATAGCAGCCTAATATACCTGCTGCTGTCTGTCATTAAGGAGAATCAAAGAGAAAATCACTCACTGCTCTTGACTGAATAACTTTTGTAGCTTTAATAAGGATTGATCTATATTTAATTTATAATTTATGCAGTGAAGACTGTGAAATGTTTGATAACTTTATTGAATTCATGTATATATCCTACCTAAAAATCTTAAAAACACTATTTACAAGTTTACATGTGTCAAAACAATGAAAACAAGAACTTTTTGTGCATTTTGACTGGATAATTAAAAATCTGAACTGGTCTGACTGGGCCAATAGAAAAAAAATAGCCCTGATACATTGAAGGGCACAGGTAAATGTGGCATTTATTACAATGAGTTTATGTGAAGATTGTTTTAAGTTCACTTAAATTAAAAGTTGTTCTATTTTTAAAGCCTGATAAATGTTAACATTAAAAACTTTTAATTATGCTGTAATTCTGAATGGCTATAATGGTTAAAATTGAGAAAAACAAAACAAAAACAAATTCTGTTTGTAGTATTGCTGTTGCAGTATTGGTATCGGTGACACTGGCCTTCGTTCATAAAAAAAGATGCCATTAAGCAAATATTTAAAATATAGGCTATTGTCTTTATGTTCTTTCCAAATTAATTTGGGATCAATTTGAGATAAAATGTTAAATTATTACAATATACAAATATATAAAAAACTTGAATGTTAGGTGCGATTAATCGGGATTATTTACAGAAAAATGTTTGATTAATTATTTGATTTTTTTTCTGATCGATTGACTGCACTATTTGTATATGTTTTGATTTTAGTTTTAGTTCTAAATGTATTAATTCTGTTGTGTTTTTTTTTTTTTTTTTTTAATTTTTATTAGTAAAAAAAAAAAAAAAAAAAGTCTATATATAAGTTTTGGTTTTAGATTTAGTTGTTCCAGCCCATGTTTGGGTCAAATATGGACAACCCCAGCCATTGGTTATTTTTTTATAAAATTTTTAGCCCACCGTTTGGGTTTGTCCCAATATTTGACCCAAAAATGGGTTGAAACAACGCAGAATTTTAGAGTGTGGTACTTCAACTTTAACTGAACGAGAATGAGAAATGTTGCTGTTAACGATAATAACCTGGCTCTTCGGTGTATGAGAGCATTTAAGCATTTTAAAATCACTGGAGCTTAAATAAATGAATCGCAGTGACTCACCACTCAAGATTACATGATCACAAACAAAAGAGTCAATATTTTTACCCTTTCCTAAACAGATTTGAGGAACACACTTTTCTTTGGAATGAGCCTCTTGATTAGCTGCTACACAAAACCAGATTGTCTGGATTGAAAACCCCTCATATACTGTGTTGTTTGGGGTGTGTGTGAACCGTTGTATGTCTTATGGTTTCATGTCTGTGCTCTTAAATGAAAATGAGAAGTCACACTGGCGCTGCTGCACAACTATTCTCCCTCTCCCAGAGCAGAAACAGCCCGTTTGCCTGGATCAACCTAAAGTGCACCTAGTTCCTATATTTCTGTTGGCCTGGCTATGTTCCTAAGTTCCTATGTTTCTGTCGGCCTAGCCGGGGTACCACCGCGGCAGTTGAACCATTGCCGATTGTCATCAAAGACCTATAGGAGCCTCAGTCATGGCACTGCCCAGAGTCCTTCTTCCTGTGTCTGGCTCTCTGTCTGCGGTACACGAGTGCACCGGTAGTCGCTCGGAACGCCCAGTCGCAAGATTTACAGCCCTTGTTCAGGTGGCTCAACGGAGGCCTCGCTCCATCTGAACTTATTACCATTTGGTTTTGGTTTCCGCTCTCTGCCACTGTGCCACACCTACTTCATGTCTGAGTCAATGAGCGCAGTGTGGCTGAATGGTCGAGAACCCTTGAGTTTTCTCTCGCTTTTGGCCCTGATATTTTATTTCATTACTGCTCCTCATCCTTTTCTTGCTTTTTCCATGCATGCCATTGAGTGAAATGTTCATTTTTACATACTTGACTTTTGCCCAGAGATGAGGTTGTGCCAATCCTAGACTCTCAGCTCAGTGGATGAACTACATCAGTGCCGAGATTTCACATTGGACACAAATGGCAACCAGTATACAATACAATACAGTATATACAAAAGTTATCAAACATGTTTTTAAAGGTGAAGTGCGTAATTGTTGTAACCCAAAATATTTAGTTTACATAGATTTTAAAATGTAATTACCAATATATTTTCAATGGTATTAATTCCCTCACAATTAAAATATATATGTTCAACCTATATATTTATTTACATTTACTTTTATTTATTGCATGTACCAAATTGCATTTTAAGACTGGAAATGTATTTTCTTGCCCCATACAGTTTGCAATATATGTATTTCACAATATATATTTGAAGGTTTAAACACAATATATATTCAATAAAATAAAATAAAATAAAAACTTTCCTTAAGTTTCACTTTTTACAATATATATTTTAAATATAATTTGTTTTAATTTATTAAGTTTTTTTGCCATAAGGGACAGGATTTTCTCAAGAAAAAATTACATGCTTCATTTGAATATTAAAACAATATACAAAATTATTTATTTATTTTGAATTTTTCTTCTGATATTGATTTTTAAGTGCGCAGCAGTCAATCGTTTACCATATGAAATTCTATGTATTCAGCACAATTAATTGTACAAACTAACATAGTTTGGCTCTTTTTTCTTTTAAGTAGTTTTTTTCTTAGATTTAAAGGATGAGAGCATGTCACATAACCTGTCCAAATGGGATGAGCAGCCTTTAACGTCAACAACAAAAGATATGGGAAGCATTTCTTCCTCCTTTTTAAGAGAGTAGAAGCCTATTTATTTTCCTTTCAATTATACCCCTCTTTTAATTTTCAGATAAGAGCTGTTGTGTTGTGTTGCTGTCAAACAAAGCCTCCAGGCTCAAAACTAAATCTGCTTTGTTCTTTCCCCCCTCACTGTCTCCATTTATTTCCACCATGTCCAATGACAATAAGTGGGACAAGGGACTATATGGAGACACTGATTAGGATGAAACATGTGGTAAAGCTCACCAGTCACTATCTGTTTAGGGAAGAACACCCTCAAACCCGCAATTAACCAGCTGGAGCTGCGACAGGCCCTATTACGTATTACCTGGGGCTGGATGCATGTGAAGAATTAATCAGACAAAGAAGAAGCTATCTGTATTTTTGGAAAGCCTTCATGTCTCTGGCTTTCCTCAGGCGTTGGTAATTAGGGAGGAGATGTGCGTTTCCCCTGTATTTAAAACACAAATATGTTGCTATTTAGTACTTCAACATAGTGGAATGTACACTGCATTACGCAATATGAGAACACAGGTAACATTTTACAATAAAACTCAATTCATTAACATTAGTCAATGCAGTATCATGGTACAATGAAGAGCAATTTCTAACTTAATTTACTAATCTAGGCAGGGCTATTATCATTAACTAAAAAATAATATTTATTAACTAAATTAACTTATCATTAACTAAAAAATATTTAATAGTAACTGAAATGAAATAGTTGTCAAAGCAACATTTCTCATCTTTGTTTAGTTAAACTCGATGTTTAGTAGTAAAATAACTAAAACTAAATAAACTAAAATAAAGTTCTAAAAAAACCCTAAATTAACTAAGAGTAATTATGTCTATTGTTATTTCACGTTAGCTATTGCATTAACTAATGTTAAGTATAGGCTCATTTTGAAAAGTGTTATCATAATACATAATTATGATTTTTTAAATAAACATGCTGTTTGCAACCCTTTTAATTTTGGTAATTCTACATATTTCAGAGTGAAACAGGATGTTACATGAGGGGGGGGGAAATGACCAAAAATGTGTATTAAGAAAGTACATACTGTATAGCATCAGTGTTCATTTATTGTTGACCTTAAGATCATCAGTCAAAATCTTCTAAATGAGTGTTTACTATTATTTATGAGAGTTGTACAGTATGTATTACTTCCATTCTCTCTGGCATGAGCCATGTCATGTTTTAGGTGTGAAATTCAATGATAAAACAAACTGAAAATGCTTATTGTGGTGAGGATTAGGAGAGAAAAAGCAGTGGCTCGGCAAAATTAGACATTAGCAATCATTCTAAATGTGGTTTTGACTATTTAAGCCAGTGTCTTATGTCTTGGACAGCAGAGTGGCATATAGCAGATGTGACTTCATGGGAATGAAACAGATCTTCTAGTTTGTTTCTCCTAGACAGCAATGAGATTAAATGGAGTAATCTCTAGAGTTTCAGAGAAGATCTCAAATGTGTTTTCTAGTAGGATTCAAACTGGGAGCGCTGAGCACTGCAAGGCAGGAGCGCTAACAAGGGCGCTAAAGACTAGTCTCTAGTGTCAATGCATCTCTTGAGGCTAGGGGAGTGAGGTTTACTTGCACAGCTCTTACTAGCTGGCCTCCGTTACACTCACCCCCCTAAACCTCACTCCCATCTGGTTCACGGCACCAATGTAACCCCTTCAGTTCTACTTACACCGCTCCGAGCAAGATTCGAACCAGCGTTTCCACCTTGGGAGGCGGGAGCCCTAACAAGGACGCTAAAGACCGCAGCCTCTAGAGTCTAGGGGAGTGAGGTTTACTCACACAGCTCTTACTAGCTGGCCTCCGTTACACTCACCCCCATAAACTTTACTCTCATACGGGTCACGGCACCAATGTAACCCCTTCGGTCCTACTCACACTGCTCTGAGTGGGATTCGAACCGGTAGAAGGTGGTAGCGCTAACAAGGCCGCAGTCTCTAGCATCAGTCGCTAGTATGCCTCTGGAGGCCAGGGGAGTGAGGTTTACTCGCACAGCTCTTACTAGCTCCATTACATCTGCAATCAAAAGTCAGAGAAGGTTCTCAATATAAACTCAGTATACTTACATAAAATGTTTCTAAACCCAAATTATCTGAGTCATGCTATCCTCATTATGTGTATGTCTATATTCAACAAGTGTCTCATTTATGTAAATTTTTTAAGGAACTTGAATGCATGACTTCTAACCGAGAATCCAAAGTCCCCTGTGGTCAGGGGACCTATGAAAGGAGGGTAAATAATATGGTAAATCGTATGTGGCTAAACAGAGAGAAGCAAAGGAGGAAAACTCTGGACGGGTCTTTGACTGATTCAGATTGTGCTTTAACTGTATGTTGCCAACTTCGTCTTCTGAATTTTTCGCTTGAGTTGTCATAGGATTGAGGAGCTCAGGAGGTGCTTATTTGTGCTAATTAGTCTTCAGTGGTAGCAGCCTCTCATCTGCCAGCAAAGCCCCGGCCTAGCCTGTCCAGGCGGATTTGCCTGACAGATGGTAAAATCGTCCCCATCTTCCAGGACATTAACTCATTTTGGCTGAGTATCTTGACAAAGGTGGAGTACCTAAGTGCCGTTCTTTGGCCCTCCTCTGAAGCACTGAATGGTGACCGGGTTAATCCCAACACTTCATCTCACAGCCTGCAACAAGTTGTCAGATCCCAGTCCCGGAGCGACAATGTCCTGTTAATGTATTTGCGGATTGGTGTTCTCTTTCCACTGAACAGCAGTGCTGGATTCCTACAGTAGGAAGAACACATCATAGAAGCACCTCGTTTTAAAAGCTGGCTTGTGCATTTGCTAGTGGTTTCTGTTGAATCACAGTAGCGGTTTAATTGCATAGCAGATCTGGACTGTGTAATATCACACCTAAATGAATGGAACATCTTTCATCAGATGCATGCTGAACGAAAGGAGTTTATGTTTACAATATTCATAACATGCTGACCTTTACCAGACTCGGTGCGGATGGTACTGTCTGGGTGGATGGGTGGGTGTGGGAGCCAGTTTTTCTTTTTTTCTTTCTTCCAACCACAGGAAAGTTTTAATCCAGGAGAAACTTTCTGAAAAGAGACAGGAAGGAATGTGTTAGAAATCCCATTGGACACTTTGTGCATGTAATATTTGCATGTATGTATGCAATTGCCGTGACCGTTTCTGCTAGTAGATGCTGCAACTACACAATTATGCAGTCCAAAAGCATCTTTCTCCATGCCTACAATTCTGGTATATTAAAGAAAAACTTATTTTTTTCTTTCTAAATTGTGCTTACTGTATTGATGCTTACTGGTGGGTGACATCATAAGAATGCACAAAAACTTAATTAATGACAATTCTAAGCTGTATTTTGAGCATTTTTTGTCCATTTCATTCTTTTATGAGGCAATCAATCAATCAATCAATTAATCGATCAATCAATAAATAAATAAAGCAAGCAAGCCACTGGCTAAACATCTGTACGGAGCCCCGCACATGATGTGAAAAAAAAATGTAAATAGTGGCCTTGAATAAAGAATTTGTTCCCACGACTTACTAACAAGTCAGCATGTCTCACTAATTTGTTCCCTCGTTTTATGTAAATCGTGCGCACAATTTGCTCCCTCGTTTTACCAAATCATGGCCACGTTGTAATAATTCATACCCTTGTTTTAGTTATATCAAAACGAAGGAACACATTAGTACAATGTGGCCAAAATGTACTAAAACAAGGGAACAAATGAATGGTAACTAATTCTTAATTTGTGGTGACGATTTAACTAAAATTAGGGAAAGAATTTGTAAATCGTGGCCACAACTTACTAAACCGAGAGAATGAATTCTTAATTCTTGCCACGATATATGTATTTTTGTCTGTATGTCATGTACGGTGGCTCTGTACATCCACCATAACATAATGAAATATTTATTGCTTGAAAAAAAAAAAACATTCTGGGGATTTAGGCTCGGGGATTAATGGGATACACATTGATCTGAGAAGCATAATCTAGTAACTAGTTAATGGAACATTCAGTATTTAGTAAAATAAGTTGATGTACTTGCAAAGTTACTTATAGTCAGTATAATGTCTGTTGGGGGAGCATCAAAATAAAGTGTTAGCAGATAATAAGCAGACAGTCTACTAATACTCTAATGAGAGTTAGTTGACATGTAGTTGCGGGTACTTATAGTTAGTAGAATGTCTAAAGTGGACCATGAAAATAAAGTGTTACCTATCTATGTCCTATTGTGTAATCTAAAAGTTGACAAAAAATCACTTAACAGTTAAACAATTAAAATTCACAGGCTTTTTCCCCGAAGAAAACCAGAAAAAAAATGCACTAGATATATTTTTGTCCAGTCAAATGCTCTCTAGAATAAAAAATGTGCCCACCCTCTAAACTAAAGCCTAATGGCTATTTTGGAAAAAGGGCACGCTCTTCATTAGGTCCCACCCAGACTTCCAGTTCCAATAGAAAATATGTCAATACAGGAGAGAAAATATGGTCTTAGAGATAGCTAGAGATAAAGATAGCTCTCTGTTCTCAACCCATGTTTCAAAAACAAAATCAGAACCATGAAATATAGTTGCAAGCAACAATTATCGGGGCCAAGCACTAAGGATGCACAATAAGTCATGCCAACATGGCTGGGAGAATCAGACCAACTGCAACAACAAGCAATTAACGATGTTTTAAGATGATTTTAGGCAAAAATGACTGGAAAATCATAAATACAGTCACTAGTAATTTGATGTAATGGTTCAATAACGAAAGCCATAACTTTTTGTCTGCACATTCTGAAGATGATCTTACTCGAATTTGGTGAAAACCGGACAAACGGTCTAGGAGGAATTTGAATAAGTAGATTTTTAAAATAAAATCAAAATGGTGGACAGAAAGGTTGTCTGACTATGGCACAATTGGTATCTATGTTCTCAGCATGACCCAAGGAATCTATTAAGGTCAGTTTAATTACATTTTGCTAATTTAATCAAACATTATTATCATGTTTGTAAATTTCAATAAACCTTTGACCACAAGATGACACTGCCTCGAAACTTTTTGAGTATCTTCAGGGCATGGGATCGAAGACACATACCAAGTTTTGTAACGATGTGCCAATGCATTCGTAAAATATAGCATTTAATGTCAAAATTCATAATGGCCGATGCCCAAAATGGCCGATATGGGAAAATTGGGTATCGTTCGACTCGGCATGCTGCACCAAATCTAAAGAGACCAGTTTTGTACATTTTTTGGCCAAACTGTTCAGAAGTTATAAGCAAAAAAGTTTCATATCTCCTGACAACTAGGTGGCACTGCGCCAAAACTGTGCAGGTAGCCTCATGTCATGCTTATCATAACACACACCAAGTTTGGTCAGAAAACGCTAAAGCATTGCAGAGATATAGCCTCACGTTCATTTTGGAGTCCTCTTCATCAAATTCGTTTGCGCATTATTCGAGAACAGGTTGTTGAATCAACTTGAATTCCATAACGTTTTGGTCTGAAAATGATCTGGTTCAATTTCCGTAAAAATCGGAGCAATGGCCTAGGTTTTTCAGAAAATTTTAAATGGCAGAAACATTTTCATGACGTTATAGGGTGCTATCGAATCGTCTTGAGTCAAGGAATGAGAGGAACAAATATTTTATTTCTAGCCCTTACAGTTCAAATGTTATTAGTGCAAACGTGAGTGCAAATTTGGACAGTTGGTGGTACAAGAGGGATTGAGTTAGAGACTCCAAATTTGCTATGGTCACAGTTCAGACTGTCTTCTATCTGTGTGCCAAATTTCATAACTTTCCTGCAAGCGATTCTATGGGCTGCCATAGACTCAAGAGCGGAAGAAGAAGAAGAATAACGCCAATGGAAATAATAGGTGCTTGGTCCCATAATACAGTGTTCATACTGAAACACTGTCAACACAGTATCAGGATTCCAATATCAAGAAGAAAAAAAAAAGCTTTGGAAAAACAACATGGGTTGTGAAGTGTGCAAAGCATGTGTTAATGGAACAAAAAAGTTACTTTCTAAAAATAATCACACCCCAAAACGCTTAAGTTCCCAACACGACCGGCCTTTACCGCAATTACACAAAATGACTCTATTTTCTCTCCATCTTCATAATTTCCAGTGAAGTTGTAATTCATCAGTTTGTGTCAGCATCAAACAGCCCGGCAGGAAAGAGGGTAACGCCTCGTTCTATTTTAAGAACAAATTATTCCAGGTACACTTCCAAACTTTGCGCCAAACGTTTACCAAAAGTCCCGGCAGTGGACACCTGACATCAAGTCACAGCAACTTCTGGGCTGAAGTCAAACAGACATTTCAGAGTAGATGCAAAAACTCGGCAGGCGCGCAGTGTGTAATCAAATTCAGCTTAAACGAAGGTGAATAGAGATTGGAATGTGAAGGGCTATAAATAAAGGTTTATGTCCTTCCAACATTAATAATGTCATTGGATAGTAATTACTAAAATAAAAAATAAATGACCTGTTAGACGTGCAATAAGGTCACTAAACTGCCGAGCAAACATGACTCACCCAGCTGCGTGTGGGGTCTCCGTTTCTGGGATGCCATATGAACACTCGTTTACTTGTTCAAAGGATCCATTTTTACATCGTCCTAATGGCTTCTGAGAGCTACGACTTGGAACCCATGCATTTGGGGTTTTCTTCTTCCAGTCCTTTTTAGTTTTGTTTTTTTTTTGTACGTTTTTTCTTCTTCTTGGTTTTGCCCTCTCCTTTGACACAGTTACAAAATGACTTTAGTTAAATAACTGTGCTTGGAAAAAAATATATATAATGCATAATTTCTCATTAAAACTATTACAAAAAAACAAATCAAGATATGGTACACATGTGTGTATTTAATGCCACAAAGAAAAGCAACATTCCACTTTTGGCCATGGTTTTTCTAAAATAATGATATAAATCTCAGAGTACAGCTGCAGGGGAAGAAGGCAGGCAGTGATGGATGATGCTGAGGCAGTTTTACAGTTGAGGCCGATTTCACACAAAAACAACAAAGTTTTTCTCTATGGCAAACATCACTATTAATATTGCTCATGATATGAAGAAAAGAAAAAAAAAAACTCTGTGTGCAATTTGTCTTGCACTGTTTGTGTTACAGACATGAATGATTCCTCAAACCAAGCAGCTTGCTGAGGAAAGGTGTGCTGTTATTTTTCTAAGAGATCAGACTTATGATTTTCATCTAACCGACAATAAATATTTTAAATTGTAATAATATTTCACAATATTAATGTTTTACTGTATTTTGATCAAATGAATGCAGCCTTGGTGAGCATAAGAGATTTCTATTTGCACGCAGTTTTTTTGATAGCAATATACAGTTTCAAATCACTACACTTAAATGTTTGCAGTAAACATCAAGGTGTTTTATTTTGTCTTGTCATGCCCAAATTAATTGACCTGGCTGTAATGCTTTCCCACTGCTGCTCAAGGAACTGCAATTTAATTTAAAGCTGGCATTTGTTGGTCTTGGTGCACGTGTTGCCAGCTTTGCTGCCACATCTCTCAGCCAGCTTTGGGAAATTTTGTCTTAGTCCAGCACAGGTGGTTCACATTTAGAGGTGAGGCTAAATATAGCATGCGAAAACACAATCCAGGTGGTTTTTCCAGTGAACAAAGCAGCTAATGCAGAGCCATGCGGCTGCCCCCTCCCAGGGTTTGTTTAATGAACAGGATCTCTGGAGTATAGAGGAAAGATACAGAGCTGCCAGCTGGGCACAGACCGCTGATAATTCAAGTCTATTGGTCAGAAGCACAGAGGGCAGTAAATGACACCAATCAAGGCTTTTGGTTTCACCGTTGAGGAAGCTATTTTGAAACCGTACCTTCCCAAGCTAGAAACCACTCATAATTTAAACTAGTTAAACTACATTCATGTTGCCCTTTTAAAACAGTAGCTACAATGAAGCTATTTAATGAGAACATGTCTTTAAAAAAATAAATAAAAAAAACACAACAACTATTAGATGACAATTTATTTTGCAATAAAAGCAGCATTTATCTAGCACAAAAAATAATGAGGCTCTCAAAAGGAGTGCCATTATTAAACAGCATTTATATAGCAATAAATACCAAGTTCTGTCATGAAACTCTATATGGCGCAGGCTGATGAGTCATTTAAATAGCTTTTTAACATTTAAATAGGTGCTTAGCATTCACTAAAGCAGTTAGCAACACCCTGTCAGAGTTCCTCTGAAACCCTCCACCTTCCCCAGCTCCACCTGTATAGATCTGCTGCGGGTAATTTTACATATGCTATTTGTGCTGAAGAACTATGTCTTACATGCTCACAGCAGCGTATAGGTGTAGATATTGGCAGTAGCAAGTCTCTGTACTTACCCTGTGGCAGCAGCAATAATCTACAGCAACACCATAATCAACAGCAGAAGCAGTAGCAGACATATTCAGCCAAGATCAAATACATTAATATTGTCATATCCATTACCATGCTGAAAAATCTTCAGAGAGTTGTCATGATAGAAATATATTTTCACAAAACAGAACCAATGAAACTATGGACAACAGCGATTTAGATAACTGATTATAGTGACGAACAGAAGCATTTAGCTAAATATTTTGCTACAAAAAAGAAGAGTTGGAATTCAGTGCAAAGACTAAAGGCCCGTTCACACCCAGGACAATAACTATAACGATAAAGTTAGAGTTCTAAAAATCATTCTGAATTTAAAAGAATAGCAGAGGCCACACCACAACTATATCGATAATGGCACAGAGGAACGATGTCACTGGGATCACTTTCAGAATGATTTTTTTCTAGCTGATAAGCGATAAAAACATTTGACAGCCAATCAGAATCCATCCTGCTTTATAGAGCTTGCGTATATAAAGTGACAGACGGCAAAACTGCACAGCGAGATTATGAACAGAACGATATTGTGTGCTGGTGTGGATGATAATATAGTTATTGTTACAGTTATCTTTATAGTTATAATTCTTGGTATGAAAGGGCCTTAACGCTGAGTCTGAATATGCCTACTTTTACTGTATATTAAAAAACAAAACAAACAGTAGGATGTCCGAAAACATAAAACTGTAGGCAAAAAGTACCCAGAAGACCTACTACTTCCGGTGAAGTGGGCATATGATGGAGAGGATTTATGAATGAAACTGAAGTGATGCACCTGATGCATCTGAAGTGAAAAGTGAGGTCACATGACAATGTCAACATGGCGGATGTAGTACATCCGAATTTCATTCAAACTACACACACTTTTTTTTTTAACTGTCATGAAGTAAGTTTCAAACCAAATGTAGTACCAATTACAGTATGCAATTTCGGAAGCAGTGCAAGTGTATTTTTAATCGGTTGATTTACAAGAATGAACTGACTAAAATAAAGCCTCAACTGCCCCTCAATGCTTAAAATGCATGTTGGTTGTTAGTTGGCCGATGCCATGCAATGTGACAAAAACAAGCAGTTTAGTGTTTTATCATGCTACAGTTAATTGTAAAAGGTAGCTTGTTACTATGAAAACAGCTAAGTTAGAAGCATCACTACTTTTAGACATTAAAAGTAGTGTTTTTTATATTTTTAGTTATTAGTCAGTATAATTCTTTCAAAAGTATCATATTAAAATATATATTATCTTCTAAGATATCATAGCATTGCATTTATCCTTTGTGTAGAATCCAATAATATATTGCTACAATATATATCTACAATAGATAAAATGCTACAATACATTGCTCAGTATAAAAATACATTTTATTTTTACTTGAATTGAGCAATATTCTTAACTGCTGACATTCTGATCTTTTTCTTTTGTTTCCTTTTTTTTTTTTTTTTTTTGCTGAAATGCGAATTACATGAATTACAACGTGAATTATTAAAGCATGGCTCTTTTACGACATGCTCACAAAACAAGCCCAGGAATGCATTCATTTCTCTAGATTTACAAGTCAGGTGCCTTCAATTTTATTGGGACATGCATATCTCTACAGCATCAACATCCCTCAAATATTTGAATAGTTCTGTTATTCCTGGGAACTGCAGCACGAGACAAACGCTCCCAGTGAAACATGTTTTGGATAATTTAGCCGGCTGCTGCCTTTGGTCTGAGGAGACATTTCGGCAATGCCACAGTGGCCACAGAGGCCGTTCTGTTGGCTGCTCGCGAAGGAAGAGTCTTTGTGCCAGGCCACTCTGCCCACTTCCACCCTCCACCTCGTTCTTAAAACTAATCCTGCAGGCGGATCTTTCTCCATCACAGTCTGCAGCGATTCTTCCCCAACATTTCTAGGCTGGGCTAGTCTAACAGACACAGGGGTCTCTGAAAGGAACTTTTTAGGAATCTCCTTTTTTTTTGAGAGAGAGAATCTATGTCAGGATTTCATTTTATTGCAGGGTGCAGCCTTCTCCGTGTTGCCGTCTGGATTTCATGTCAACCACATGTTGGATCCACATCCAGACGGCTGAAAATACATCTCACATTTAAGGCACTGTTATTTTCCCCAAGCACTGTCCATGAAAGACAGATAGATTCTGATCGAATTGCAGTTTCGCTAAATTATTGCCTTCCTCTACTGTATACCTTTCCACCCTCTTTTTTTACCTGCTAATATCATTCAGGTGTGCTGAAGTCTCAGATATTAAAGGAATAGTTCACCCAAAATGAAAATTCTGTCATTATTTACTCACCCTCACGTTGTTACAAATCTGTAAGCTGTTATCTTTCTCTGTAGATAACAATGTAGAATATTTGAATAATCTTCACATGGACAAATGGACTAAAAAGCACTGTAAAAAAAAAAAAAACACACACACCATAAAAGTATGCTTGTTACGTCACCGTTAGCGAGAATGACTGCGGTTACGCCCACTGAGTGGCAAAAAGACAGAGCGACAGCATTTGTTTTCAGCGTGAATGCCGCGAAAGAAACATCTAAAACGGGAAAGAGCTTTGCGATTGACTGTACAACTATTTGACGAAATCTGAGGTATATTTTTACAGACTGCCGAAAGATACAGAACAGAGAAGCAATGGATCGCTGCAATTCATAGAAACAACTGGATTATTGCAGTTATCATTTTGTGTCAATATGCTGAAATTAGGGGTAAAATCTTACCCTATATATTGTATTGTTATATATTGTATTGACAAATCATCCATTAAATATTTACCATCGTATATTCTGCATAATTCGATGTTTTTAAATGAACACTGACAAAAAACTATACGTTTTCGTGCTGGACACCCAGATTTAGACCAACCTATATTGTATTTATATAAAGCGTTCACAGGCAAATTAGCTTTATGTATTTCCCCAGTGTCGAAATCAGGCACATAGAAATGTCAGGAAACACGATTCCTGGCTGCATGTCAATAACCATGGATCATTGGATCTTTGGTAAGTTGTAAGGAACACTATATTGAGTCAAACCTTTAGTTTGAAATGATAATCGTTTGCTTTACTCGCGTTTTTGCAGTTTCTGCATTAAATGCAGTCATGCAGCAGCTCTTTTGCCACTCAGTCCGGCTGAAGGGGAGTGTTTTGGCGGAAAAGTGACGTCAATGCATACCCCCTAAATATACCTGTATATATATATATAGTCTTTTTCTCTGTTCTGCAGGTGCTAGATGTTCAGGGTCGGAAGGCTAAGCTAGGCCTGGTTGGGATGAAAAGTAGCGATTGAAATACAGATGGACACCTTAAGCTCTGTTAGTCATGCACAGCGAGCCTGTTAAGCACTTCTTTTGAGTCATATTATTCCTAAAATGAAAGTCCTGCTGGCTAGGTGATAAACATTGTGGATCTGTCAAAGCTGTGCCCATTCAAACACTGAATAGCTTTTCAGCTGTCTGTCAACTTATATGATCCTCTTCTAAAACAAGGTGTGCATTTTAAAGGCATCATAGATTCTCATTCCTGTGTGTGGTTTAGGCAGACAAAGAGCCCTCAAATGGATGGGTATGTGGACTGGTGCATTTTTTTAAAAGCTTCTCACTAATTTGCCACAATTAAAGTACACTAAAGTGTCTGTCACCTTCTTTTCAGAGACAGCGAATATCCAGACAGCCAGAACAGCCAGACTCCTTTGTGATTTGCCCCACAGATTAAAATAACTGGGTGTTCACAACTTTACTGGAAACAAATAATTCAAGTATCCATGAACAATGCCAAAAGCTTTAATTGGAACACATTGTCCGCAGTTGAGAACTTTGGAACAAAGGAGCTGTCTACATATCTGAGTCTGATGCTTTGCAGGATGAATCTCATGAATTTCAATCCGACAAAGGCACAAAAAGACAATATTATAAAACATCTGTCAGTTAGATGCTCATATGATGCGTCTTTCCATTCTCAAGGTTCTACATGACCTAGATTTCTGGAAAACCGAAGCAAAGAGTAGGGAAATGTTGTCAGATCTTGTAGAAATCACAGCACTTTTTGCGGTTAACGATAAAAAAGAAACTACTTGGATCTGACATTTCAGTAAGGTAAGTTTTTGTTTTAATTTCAGGGTATGTCTCTTGTCAAATGTTTCCTGTCTTCGGTGGTTTTCAGCTTAGACTCAGTCAGTCATTAACTGACAGCTCAATTTATCTCTTGTGAGATGATTCTTGTAAAGACAAGGATGAGAAATGAGAAGAAGCTCTACATGACAGGCCTCTTTTGCATTACATTATCCATTGCACCGAAATGGAGTCAATGCTTGGCTAGAGGATTTGCAAACTTGAATATTGGCCTGTGTTTCTTATGACTATAGCCAAGCGCGTTCCCATTACCCTTCAAATTGCGCAAATTGAAATAGAAAATTGAAAATACGTCCAATGGAAACATGTCAGTTTCGCAAAAACTCCCATATATCACAATGCTCACATGAGGTGGTTTTTCAGGCAATTCAAAAAAGGAATATTTCACATTTATAGGTCACTTTGCGTACGTAAAAGTCGGTCATTCTTTAAAGATGACGCGGTATGTTTGGACAGAAGACGAGACAGGGTTCTTTATTAAACTCATAAAAGACAAAAGAATTACAGGAATACTGGATTCTAAACAACAAAGAAATGCCACAATTTATCAAGACCTTGAAGCAGATAGAAGAGAGAAACTCTCAGAAACACCTCATATGTGCTTCTCCCGAGTATAAGGGGCTTTTCTTGACATTAATCCTTGGATAACAAGCCTATGTCTCCTTCGATTAAAAATAATGGCTAGTGCGTTGACTGGGATATATACGTAAACATACCAACATCCGTTGCCATGATTTTTAGAATGACGTATCGCAAGAGGAAAAAAATACGTTTAGCCGCATAACATCGGTTAATGGAAACGGCGTCATTTCGCAATAGTTGTTTATCGACATTTAGAAAATATTGCAAAAGTTTTGCGCAAATCTGAAATGGAAATGCAGCTTATGTCTCACACTCACAACATATTAAAACGTGAATGCCTACAAAGAAAGAAAATCTTACACCGTGTGCCTAACTAAACGCGATGCGATACGAGACGTCATAAAATCAATCAAAAATCATAGCCAATCAGAAGAGCGAATGGGTGGGATCTCTCTGCAAGAGTACTGCACTCACAATGAAATAGATAAGTACATAATCTAATTAATACATTTTGGATAACTTTAAGATTATTAAAAAGCACTGAAGCTATCTTTTTCATGCAATACATTTGTTTGTTCACACAGAGTTCACAGTATGAACGTTCTTGTTTCCTTTTCAAGATCCGAGGTTAAATAGGCCTATACAATGTCGCTTTCAGTATGGCTATAAAAGTCACACTAAATGATATTCAAAGTCACATTAAATGCTTTTAACATGAAAAAAAGTACATAAAAAGGACCTGAGATTATTTTTGTCCTAATAATAGTTTCGTTCCAGTCGCAACGTCTCAAAAATAGAATCCCCTGTTGCTCGATCGGGGTTCGAGATCGACTCAGAGCAGGATGGCCAGTTAGGATTGGAGGGTGAGTTTTGGAGGCGGAGCATTTAAGAGAGGGGTATGTTTGTTTGAGTTGATTTCAAATATCAACAATGACTATATGTTCAATATGTTCAGTAACGACTTTGAGAAATAACATACTGCACCTTTAAGCTAGTCCCAGACTAAAATGCATGTTGAGCTGTTTTAACTGAAAGGAACTTCCACTAAATATGCCAGTGCCCAGAGGTATAAAGTACAGGGGTCAGAAAGTAAAAGTCCTGCCATTTGTTTATTCCACCCATGAACTCAGCCAGCTGATTTCACTAAAGTCAAGTTCAGACTACATGATTTTAAGCCAGATTTAAGCCCGATTTGCAAATGGTTGAGCTCGCCGACAGGTCGGGGTGTTATCGCGTGCAAATCGCGAGGGATTAGTGGGCGGTGAACGCTCGCCAATCTGTTTGTATGAAAGAGCCAACAACGCGTCAAAGACGCTCGCAGACGCCTCGCAGACGCGTCGCCGAGCCCAGAAAAATATCTAGCATGCTAGATATCCGGAGCTGTCGCACGACTCAACCTCATGTGATGTCATGAGCTACAGCCAATCAGAGCAAGGCATGGGTTGAGGTCACCGGGTAAATACGCGGTTTTCAAAGAAACACGGAAGCAAATCATTGCGCAAACAGTTTGCAGCACTAATTTCTGTCTGACGTCTATATTCAAACAAAGACTCGCGTGTTGTGTTCTTCTTCGTCTTCTTCGCTGGGTAGTGGCGCGCGTGCTGTTTCGCGTTATTTCCGGTTCGTTTTATCACGTGATTTTTCGATACTGAGGAGGACTTTTACTTTCTGAACCTGGACTTTATACCTCTGCCAGTGCATTGTTTTGTCTCAAGATGCACACCAGTAATGTTTTTTTTCTACTTAAATGCCCTTATTGTACTAAGGCTTAATCCTGGCTTAGTCTAAGCCCTGTCTGTGAAACCGGACCTAAATGTAGGCCTACTAACTTGGACTAATGGGTATTGCTTTAAAGGGGCTATATGCAACTGTTTCCCCAAAATAAACGTAACAATTGCCTTTTTATTTGACCATGTATGACTCAAACATCTCCTGATGAGCATACTGACACCTTGTCAGCTCACAGTGGGTGCACCTATAAGCCTGTATCCTATTTTTCCTATTTTCTGTCGGGTCGGATTTTTCGCGCGCTGTCTGCGGATGTGACGTCAAGCGCGTTCATGTTAAACGTTTCAGATCACTCTGCCACCACCGCTAGTCAGCAAACAAACGTAGTTTCTCAAACAATATATGTATTTGACTGTTCTTACCTCTGTAAACATAATGTTGACTTCTTTGCAGCGGATGACTTGTGAAGTGTGCACGTACGAGAGCGAGCAGAAAGGAAGAGCAGTTCCGTTTTTTGGCCACAGGTGTCAGTCGCGAGTTTAAATTTCAGAAAAAAGCATATAGCCCCTTTAAAGCATTTGACAGGACTCACAGCACAGCTTGCACGACTGAACAGCAATGTGTTTATTTCTAATACTGTACATTAAACCACGCACAAGAACGTTTTGTTTATTGATGAATACTGACACAAATTGAAAATTACATTTCATAATTGGGCATTTCTCACGAAACACCGTTGACTATATTGAACCCGGAGATCTAGACTTTTTTTGTTTTTTGTTTTTTCCCCAAAAGCTACAAAAATACATACCTACTTCGTTCTTGGCCCATTTATTTTTTTTCTGCTTCAGACAGATTGCTTTGTTTGTAAGATATATATCGATATCAAGATGCATGTCATTATATGCCGCATTAAATGATGACCCTTTTGTTTGTCCTGTTTATTGGACATCTGTTCCCACAGTTAATTTGCCAACAGGACAGAGGGAGATAAGCTAAGGAGGTCTATTCCACCTGGAGAAAGCTATCCGTCAGCATTCCCATTCATCACAATAGCAGTTGGCATCTGTGCTCAGGCTTTTTGAGCCAATCATCAGAGCCGCAGGATGTCATGACAATACTGACCCAAAACTTTCAAATTTTACTGAGCTGTGATGTGAAAGGCAGAAGGTAAAAAGAAATATAAATCCATTTAATGACATTAAATGAAATCAAAAGGTAAAGTTTTCTGACTTATAATCCTTGTCTGTTCACTTATGAATGATAGTGTACCTCTAAACATTGACAAATTTCAGTTTCAGCACATCTGAAATTTACACTCTTTCTCTTCAGATAAAATTAACCAAACATATTTAGTGTCCCAAGAATGGCCTACATATTGATTAATTGATTCTACAGTAGCTTTTCTATATGTAATAATAATATATGATATACACTCTAAAAAATGCTGGGTTGTTTCAACCCAAATTTGGGTAAAATATGGACAAACCCAGCCTTACATTTTTAACCCAATGGTTGGGTTTGTCCATATTTGTGAATACAACCCTGTGAAAACAACCCTGCGTTATTTAGAGTGTATATATATATATATATATCCTCACATCATGATCTTACTATCGAAATTACTTTTGAGTTCGTCTAAAGAACGAACAGCCTGTGACCTCCTGTGCTCAGACACAACTGACTCCATGACAGCCAGCTTAAGAAAAGGTGAAGGTCTTCTCCAGTGATCCAGACAGAGAAAAAGGTAAATCATGTAAGTCATTGCAGAGCGGCTCATAAGAACCCCGGGCATTTATTGCATCTGACAGTAATGATGTTGACACTGTCAGTGCCTGGTGGCATGGCACCAACTAGAGCCAGCCCTTAGAGTGGTTTGGCTGATCACCTTGCAAGTAGTCCAAAACCCTCTACTGTGTTTACATCCATTTCACTGCGCAGCATGTGTGGCCTTTGCGAAGCTTTGAGCCCACCACTCCACAATGAGCCACAGTCCTGCTGGAAATTAACGCGTCAGTCTGAAAATACCCAGCCCCGGTCGCCAACCTTTAATAAGGCTCTAACAGGTCTCACTCAGTGTGTCCTGGCCCAGCAGTGCTCTCTGACTGTGGCCGCTGCCTACGCTCTGTGGTGGATGGGCTGTCTGCATTTGGGACGAATCCTACAGCTCATTATCGGCTCTCACTTCATGCAGGTGAAGCTTTACACAGAGTCCTAACCGACAACTTTACAACGAAAAGGCATTTGCCTGCCCACACCAAAAGCAAAAATGAGAAACGATACAACACAATCACAGCCAAATAGAACAAAGTTTAGGGTTGGTATGATATTATTATATTTTTTTAATGTTTATGAAAGTCTCTTGTGCTCACATATTTAGTTGATCAAAAATACGGTAATATTGTGAAACTTTTGTTCTAATTTAATATACCATGTTTTAAAATGTAATTTACCCTTTGATAGCAACTTCAGATAAATCTTCAGTGTTACATGATCCTTCAGAAATCATTCTAATATGCTAATTTGGTGGTCAGAAAAACATTTCTTATTTGTATCAATGTTGAAAACAGCTTCTTAATATTTTTGTAGAAACAGTGATACATTTTTCCAAGATTTTTTGATGAATAAAAAGCTAAAAAAAAGAATAAAAAGCTGAAAAGCATTTATTTGAAATAGAAACTTTCTGTAACATTATAAATGTCTTCACTGTCACCTTAGGTGAATTTAAATTAAGAAAAGTATTATTATAAAAAATAAAAAAACATACTGGCCCATACCATTACTTTATATATCTAAACAAATGCCATTATTTTCAATCAAACCATTTTTTAAATTAAGTTTGTTAGGTTTTCAAATATGAAGCAATACTGCAGATATGTCTTGGACACATTCTAGTTGTCAAACTTTGTGGAAAATGTTTATTGTTCATATGATGAACTACACCAGTGGTTATTCTTCTGGACACCTGTATGAACTTGATGGGAACTGCATGACTTCATGCATCCATGAAAAATAATCTCAAGACCAATTTGTTAAAAAATAGTTTAAAAAGTATTTAACATCTAATTCAGTGAAATTGCATATTGCATGTGCTGGTCCATTTCCACTCTCTTCTTGTACTTTCCTGGCAGTTCCCAACTGTCAAATATTCTTGATCATTTTAATAAGGTCATCATTTTAAGATTTTTTTTTTCTTTTTTTGCTATATGAATGTGCAGGTCTGAGTTCACCAGATTTCATCTATGTCCTTGCGTCAACTCATTCCCACATAAAGTGCGTAGGCAGTAGGCACCCTTAAAGAGAAAAGCGGGCCACCAATTGAAGACACTGCTGTCGCTATAAAACAAGCCAAAGTCTTCTTGAGCCAACTCTAACAAATCCTTCTGGACTTTTCATAGTCCTTTTAACTTTCAATTCTTTCTCTTGCTGGTCTGATACACACCATGGCACCACAATTAGACAATGGAATGCCACACAAGTAGAGATGCATTACTTGTTTCTTTCTATCTCGTTCTGATCTGCACAAAACACTCCATCAAGTATTTAACCTTTCGGTTTAATTACTGGAGCCTATTTCTGCTGACTTTCTGGGCTTTAACTACCGACGTCATTCGCTAACTGCCCCGGGCTGCAATACTCTATATTTAACAAGTGTCATACAGGCCAACACACAGAGAGAGTGAGATATAGGAACATGTAGCGTCATGCAGAGGCACATGGTGGCTAGATGCTTGTTGCACGTCTTTAGGACCGAGTTCTGTTGCCTTACAAACTTGCTGACTGAGCTCAACTCCCCAGAACACTCCGGAGGGTTTTCAGGGTGTCACTTTCAGGCGCGTTTGATGCTCTAACAAATGATCATCTTAGGTGTTGCAATTAGTTTACCAGACATATATTTTAAATGAGCAGGCAGGAAACATTTGCATAATAAATGAGATTGATTACGTGGCCGTGACGCAGTCAGCTTGGTCCAGTTCCCGCTGTGAAATCGACCATGCCCGGATCATTGAGCGTCTGGCCACGTGACTGGAGGGAAACGAGTTTGAGTCCACCTCCATTTCTCATGCCGCGTGTTCAGATCCTCCTAAAGGTCTGTTTGCTGAGCTGTTCTGCTTCCAGTAACTCTGCTAGTGTTGCTGGAGCTCCCAGAAGCGATACCTCATCGCGAGCCAACATGATTAATCGCAGCCTAATGAAGAGGCAGAGACTTCAGACGTAAACTGTAGGACGCCCCACTGGCAGTGCTCATTAAACCAGAGATGCTGATCAATGTGCCGGGGTGGCTTTGTCTTGGCAGGGATGAATCTGAGTCACTGCTAAGTCACTCTTCTGCGCAGCATGGGCAGAAGTGGTAGCGACGTGGTGATGTTTCAGATGGAGCCTTCTCAATTTTCCCTCTGCGTTTCAAGTGCGCTTGACAGAACGTCTAGGCGACTGCTGTTTTCTTTAAGATAACAACTGTCAGAAGGGACTAATTAGGGAAGGGACAGACACGGCGAGGCCTTTTCCTGCGTATACGTGCTGATTCAGAAAAAAGTTTGGCTCTTTTGCTCCCTGAACTCTGAGCTTGTTTCCTGCTGAGCATTTCTCTATCACCACACCCGACTTACTCCATCTCTGATTCAAGGAGCAGTTCACCCACAAATGAAAATTCTTTCCTCATCCTCATATCATTCCAGCCCTCTATTCTTTTCTTTTTGCACAATGAAAAAGGCAGAGTTTGAGACAAACACTGGGGCCAAATACAGTATTGTTCAAGTTTTAGCCACAGTATTAGAATCATCAAGTGAGAGAAATCGCACCGGATTTTTAATGTTTGTCTAGATGCACAACAAAAGGTATGTTTTTTGTTTGTTAAATAACTTTGTATAAAAAATAAAAATAAAAAACGTGATGCGGAGTGCTGTCAACTCCAGTCAGGCCAGTGTTTAAAAAATAGTAGTGAACTTTCTAAGATAATTATGGTACACTGCAAAAAAGATGACGCCTTAATAACTTTTTAGTTTTTAGAAAAAGACATATCATCAAGTATTTTACTTGAAGCAACAGCATTAAGATATTAAGACATGCTTTCTTAGATTGTATTCTGTTTTGTCTAACTGCACCAACATATTTTGTTCACTTGTTTTTAACTCATACTTTACAAAAGTATGAATTCTCTAAAAAACATTCACTAAAAAAGTCTTTATATCTTATGTATTGTTGTTTCTCAAGTACATTTATCTTGTAAGTCTTTAACTGAAAAATTAGACAAAAATTTGAAAAATTCTGCCACAGCCAAAGGAGTCCTTCTGAAAAATAAATATATCTTTGTCTATGTACATTTCATGATTATGTCTGCTTTTGTTTAAGAAAACAATAAGATGTGGAACATCATGGGGGTGAGTTAATGATGGCAATGTACATTTTTGACTGAACTATTATTGTAATTCACCTCAGGCACGTTCTCATTTGTCTCTCTCAGTCAGCAAAGTCAGTCCAGTACCCTTTCTTGCATTTGATGTGGTCTGCACTATTTGGGGAGAACTAGCAGGAAACTTATGTCTACGTACCACACACACATATGTGAATGTCCTGTGTTTAGTCTTTGAGCTGTGCGCCAGCAGGACCTGGATGTATTAAAACCATGAGAGGGCAGTGGGCTGTGACATGAAGTCCAACTCCGTCCACACAACCCTGGGGTTCCCACTGATGACATGTATGACAATATATATATATATATATATATATATATGTTGATCAATTTTACCATTATTCAGTCCATTATTGATTGTCCAATTTTGGTCCATTGGCCCATTGTCTATTATTGATTGTCCAATTTTTTGTCTACTTTACAATAAGGTTAAATTTGTTTACATTATCTAATGCACTAGAAAACATGACATAGTGAACCTAATTTTTACAGAATTTATTAGTCTTGTTTAACGTTATTTTTCAATACATTACCGTTAAAAAGAGTCGGTAAGATTTTATATTGTGTTTGAAAGAAGTCTCGTATGCTCACCAAGAGTGCTTTCATTTAATAAAAAATAGAGTAAAAACAGTAATATTGTGAAATATTATTATAATTTAAAATAACGGTATTATATTTTAATATTTTAAAATGTAATTTATTCCTGTGATGGCAAAACTGAATTTTCTGTGTCAAATGATCCTTCAGTAATCACTGATTTGGTGCTCAAGAAACATTTCTTATTTTCATCAATGTCAAAAACAGTTGTGCTGCTTAATATCTTTATGGAAACCATTATACATTTTTTTTTTCTTTCAAGACACTTTGATATAGAAACACTTTATTTTAAGGTGACATAGTTACATTGTGCTTACTCAGATAAGTACTGAGTAATATTAATTAACTACATGTACTTACTATAGAGTTACAATTAGGGATTGGTTTTTACTTGTAATTATGCATAATTTACTGTTATTACTATAGTAAGTACATAATGTGTAACTACGTCACCTTAAATAAAAGTGTCACCGAAAGTCCAAAAGAACAGCATGTATTTGGAACAGAAATATTTGTTTTGTAACAGTTTCAAGTCTTTACTGACACTTTTGATCGATTTAATGCATCTTTGCTGAATACAAGTATGGGCTCACTTTATTTTGATGGTCCCTTTAATACAGCAACAGATTTTTTTTAAAGTAATTTATAAATTAACATTATAAATAAATTCTGTAAAAAAGCATTGATTTTGTGTGTGTCTGTAGCCGCGTTTCCATTAAAGATTCGCGCAAAACTTTTGCGATTTTTTCTAAATATCGATAAAAAACTATAGCGAAATGACGGCGTTTCCATTAACCGATGACGTTATGCGACTAAAACGTCATTTTTTCCTCTCGCGATAAGTCATTCCAAAAATCATGGCAACGGACGTTGGTAAGTTTATATATATGTCACGTACCGCACTAGACATTATTATTATTAATGGAAGGAAACGTAGGCGTGTTATCCAAGCATTAACAATGTTACAAAAGAATTCTATTTGAAATAAAAATCTGTGCTTTTGAATTTTCTAGAAAGAATCGCCAAAAAACAAATGTATCACAGTTTCCACAAAAACATTAAGCAGCAACATTGATGATTGAGCAAAATCAGCATATTAGACTGATTATTTTCTTAATGGCAAGGAAAGAGCTTATACTGTGTCTGTGAGCTGCACATATGAAGTGTTTCTGGGTTTTTCTCACTCTTTTCTGCTTCAAGGTCTTGATTGTGGCATTTCTTTGAGGTTTAGAATCCAGTATTTCTGTCATTCTTTTGTCTTTTATGAATTCAATAAAGAACTCTGTCTCGTATTCTGTCCAAACACACCACGCCTTCTAAGTCAGGTGACTGTAAATGCGCAAAAACTGTTTCCATTGCAGTTTTGCGAAATATTTCTTTTTCGAATTGCCTGAAAAACCACCTCATGCGAGCGTAAAAACTTTTTTTGCGATAAATGGGAGTTTTTGCGAAATTGACGTGTTTCCATTGGGCGTATTTTCAATTCGCAATTTCAATTTGCGCAATTTGAAGGTGTAATGGAAACGTGGCTTGTGATGTGATTTTTTTTTGGCACATCACACAGCTCTAGCTCCCATAGACCACGAGAAAGCGCCTCAAAACGATCTGCAGCTCAGCAGGGAGGAATCACTGTGAATCCCCCACGCAGTCTGAACATTTCTCTTGACTGACTTGTATTAAAAGAAGACTGGATAAGCGTATAGCAGATGTCCACTCTCTGCATGATGGGAATGTAAAAACCACACCACTCCTTCACTCCAGTTCATCTCATCAGTGAGACAAGAGAACAGTAGCTTTGGCCACAGGTTATCAAACAAGTCAAAACAGATAACCTCTAGCATTGAAGTTTATCAGCAATACACCTCTTAAAATGACAGAACATGACCTAATGTTGATCCAAACACACACAATAAGAATCAGTCCTGACGACAGGGTCAACAAAACGACTAATTCGCGCTGTTTATTTAGAGTTGCCACCCTGATAATGGGCTGTCAGAGTCGTTATATAAAATATGAGCAAGGAAAGTATTTTAGGAATTAAACAAAGCTGCAGAACGTAGGACTGAGAAGTCCGAGGCACAACTGTCTGTGTTTAATGACTGGGTTTTAGCCTGTTATTTGTGGGAATTATTAATCACAGTAACGAGAGGAAGGAATGTTAAGTGAAGTGAGGGTGGAGACAGATTAATCTCTTGTGGTTAATTGTGTTGACTTTTCTAAACACTCGCTGAAGTTTGACATGCAACCTGCACTTCCAAAAATGTAGCGCTCGCTCCAGCAAACTGTTTCCGAGTGACAAATGAAGGGGTATTAGAATCCAATACATCACCGTGAAAGGTCACTGTGGAACTGTTGAGCGTGTCCATCACTCAAACACCAGGTCAACACTGTGTCAATGTGTCTATTTCTGCACTGGGGGAAATAAGAACAAATATTTGTTGTTCTTATGAACATTGTGGAATTAGTCCCAAGCAATATCATGCAACTTTGACTTTACCCGACAAACATTACAATGCCTATGGAACAAAGAGTTGTACATATTCTAGCAGTAGCCTACCATATGCATGCTAAGAGCGGTTCTTATGGAAGCTTGTTTCTGCCATGTAATAAAGCAATTTAAAAAGATAATTGTGACTTTTTATCTCGCAATTCGCAATTCCGAGTCATAAATTCAGAATTGTGTTAAATAAAGTTGCATGTTAAAGTCAGAATTGAGAGATTCTGAGAAAAAAAAATCAGAATTGTGAGTTTATATCTCGCAATTCTGACTTTATAACACACAATTGCAACTTTATATCATGCAATTCTGACTTTATAACTCAAAATTTGGAGTTTATATCTCACAATTCTGAGAAAAAATGTCTGAATTACCATTTTTATTTTTTATTCTATGGCGCAACTTTGGACTCACACATACGTTAATAAGCATGTTATCTTATTACAATAAGCATGTTATCCCAACACATATTGCTGAACATCACTGCTGACATATTAAGGGTTTGTGAGTACCAATGCATTGCCATCACTCTTAGTGTATTGTAATGTGGTGATGCAAAATGCTCTTATTTCATAATGATGCTTTTGTAAGAACCCTCATACATCTTACAAATATTATATAAACTATACAACTATATGTAAATATAAACTATTCTATAGGCTAATATACTACTTGTATTAACTTTATATTGTATACTGTATTTCTTTTGAATATTGCAAAGCTAAACACATCCGTTGCGTCAAAAAAAATTATTTGCCATGACATTTCGACTTTTCTCAACTTTTCCTCTTGAAGGATCTCTCTTTGTCAAATAGCCCTGAATTTCAGCATGTTCAAGATAAACGATTTCACAACTCTATCAAATAATGAATGCAACTTGAATGCAATGCTTTGACAAAGAGCTCCATTGCACATTCAGGATGATTGATTCCCGACCATTTCATCTCCAAGGGTGTGTCTCGTACATTTCTGAGGATATTGCCTCCTAGTGCTAGTTTGTGTTTCCCTGGTTACCCAGTCTCCAAGGTAACAGGTGCTTGGAAAAAGGCAAAATAAGAACCTCTCCTCTGCTGGAATGCAGCCTTGAGCAAGAGAGCAATTGTTGGCAAAAAAGCATTGTGGGGTTTGCATCCCAGGTCTTTACAAGATGTGAAGAGAGGCTCTTCACAAACATTTCGAATGACTTGCGCTGGGGAAAAATAATGACAGATGAATGATGAATGTTTTTCTTTTTTACTGCTTCAAGGCAAAAGCAACTGGAGGGAACATTCACTGGTCACGTACACGTTGAAAAGTTTTAAGAGCAACCATAAATAAGGGTGTGAATCCTCTAAATTATAATTGGTATGTTCACAATACAGGAGTCTCTCCCAAAATTGTATTGGTTGATATAGTGATAACCATAGCTACGCTATGTGGCAGTGGCAGTAAACAATTCATCTTTTTTTACCAGACCAGAGTAACATTTGGGATTGGAAACATATTATTATGGAGGACTAAGAGTGGTAGTTAAAATAATAATAATAATAATAATAATAATTTCCCAAAAAATATAAAAATAAAAAAATAAATAAAACATTATTTCATTTTTTAAAATGATGATGATAATAATTAGTATTATTATTTTGTTAATAGTGAATGGTAAACTGGCAAATCATTTTTAAAGGCAATATTTAATTTGCTTTTTGTAATCCATTTGCCAAGTGACAATTGTATTATCTGCAGTGTGTACATGGCCATTGTATTTACCGGTGGGATTGCATAACTATAAAATATTTTGCTTCGTAATAAACAAAACTTGCCTTGCATGTGTTGCTTCTGGTTAAAACAAGTTCTTGTTCTTACAAACTTTATGACAATGCACAGTGGGAGCTCTGACATTTCGTATATTGCAATGACAAAGTTCTTGTAAAAAAAAAAAGGAACTAGGTGTTTTCTGTAAAAAACTGTCTCTATGGAATCTTCAGTAAACATGGCAAAACTAGCATTCCAGTCATAACTGGACAGGGCTGAGGCTGTGTGGGAACACAACGCTGTTATATAGCTAGGATCTATCATTTTTATAGCATCATTAATACAAGTTCTTAGGAGGGCTATAAGTATAAGAGGAACCTCAGGGATGTATGACTTGAATCAGAGAGGGGTGCAGCCTTATTTAGAAGTGTTGTGATTGGTGTAGGGGAAAATGAGGCTCATTGAGGAGCTCAAAAAGTGTTGCTGGATTCGGAATAGAACACCTGCATACTACTGACCATCTTACTATTTGGGCCATTTAATAAAGCTGAAATACTAAGAACAGGATAGTAAGCTATTCTGAATTTAGTTATTGGGTCAACATGATTTTGACATGTTCCTGGATCAACATCTTTAGTTGAACCTGGTACAACATTCCTGTCCAAAAAACACAGTCTTAACCCTATACCCCTAAACCTAACCCTACCCATAAGTTACCCATAAAATCAGAGGGAAATGATAGGTAAATAAGAATGTAGAAGCCCCCCCTAACACT
Organism: Squalius cephalus; assembly: GCF_949319135.1. NCBI lineage: Eukaryota > Metazoa > Chordata > Actinopteri > Cypriniformes > Leuciscidae > Squalius > Squalius cephalus. The sequence continues at coordinate 6,104,269 of NC_137130.1, forward strand.
TGTTGTAAGCCTAAACTTGACATTAACTACAAAACTTTTCTCTCAAATCTGTTTTTGGACCTGAAATAAACAAATGTTAGAAAACAAAGATGGGAAAAAAGTTTCTAAGCTGCACCACAATGCTAGGGTTGCCAGGGCGTTGCAATGTAGTTGCTGGGGCGTTGCTAGGAAAATATTTAATGGGTGGTTGGAGGTCTTTCATAGCCTTGTGGAGCAATTATCTAATTGGCATGGAACGAGGAGTGAGGAAGCTTCCAGAGGAGCTATGAGCAGGGATGCACAGGTGTATCCTATCCGGAAGTCTTTCTTGTCGATAACCTGATGCACGTATAAATTCACATCTGTCACAATAATTTTATGTTTTACCTTTTTTGTTTAAATAAATATACACTCCCCTAAAGGATTATTAGGAACACCATACTAATACTGTGTTTGACCACCTTTCGCCTTCAGAACTGCCTTAATTCTACGTGGCATTGATTCAACAAGGTGCTGAAAGCATTCTTTAGAAATGTTGGCCCATATTGATAGGATAGCATCTTGCAGTTGATGGAGATTTGTGGGATGCACATCCAGGGCACGAAGCTCCCGTTCCACCACATCCCAAAGATTCTCTATTGGGTTGAGATCTGGTGACTGTGGGGGCCATTTTAGTACAGTGAACTCATTGTCATGTTCAAGAAACCAATTTGAAATGATTCGAGCTTTGTGACATGGTGCATTATCCTGCTGGAAGTAGCCATCAGAGGATGGGTACATGGTGGTCATAAAGGGATGGACATGGTCAGAAACAATGCTCAGGTAGGCCGTGGCATTTAAACGATGCCCAATTGGCACTAAGGGGCCTAAAGTGTGCCAAGAAAACATCCCCCACACCATTACACCACCACCAGCAGCCTGCACAGTGGTAACAAGGCACGATGGATCCATGTTCTCATTCTGTTTACGCCAAATTCTGACTCTACCACCTGAATGTCTCAACAGAAATCGAGACTCATCAGACCAGACAACATTTTTCCAGTCTTCAACTGTCCAATTTTGGTGAGCTCGTGCAAATTGTAGCCTCTTTTTCCTATTTGTAGTGGAGATGAGTGGTACCCGGTGGGGTCTTCTGCTGTTGTAGCCCATCCGCCTCAAGGTTGTGCGTGTTGTGGCTTCACAAATGCTTTGCTGCATACCTCGGTTGTAACGAGTGGTTATTTCAGTCAAAGTTGCTCTTCTATCAGCTTGAATCAGTCGGCCCATTCTCCTCTGACCTCTAGCATCAACAAGGCATTTTCGCCCACAGGACTGCCGCATACTGGATGTTTTTCCCTTTTCACACCATTCTTTGTAAACCCTAGAAATGGTTGTGCGTGAAAATCCCAGTAACTGAGCAGATTGTGAAATACTCAGACCGGCCCGTCTGGCACCAACAACCATGCCACGCTCAAAATTGCTTAAATCACCTTTCTTTCCCATTCTGACATTCAGTTTGGAGTTCAGGAAATTTTCTTGACCAGGACCACACCCCTAAATGCATTGAAGCAACTGCCATGTGATTGGTTGATTAGATAATTGCATTAATGAGAAATTGAACAGGTGTTCCTAATAATCATTTAGGTGAGTGTACATCTTACATATTTCAACTGGGCATCTTGCTTTATTATTATAGCTATATTATGAATTTCTTAAATAACCACACTTCACCTACAGTACGAAAGGGCAGATCCCTTGAGCGCAGCTCGACTGATCAAGAATACTGTATTCCAATGTAAAAATAAGATTTCCTTCGATTCCTCCATCCTCATTTTTGTGCATCCTCGAAAGGAAGCGAGGATGCACAAATTAGGAATGAGAAACATCCCCTCTCTGGTCTACATTGCAGCTTATTTCCACCTAGACAGGAAGAGGCAGTGTGATTGACATGCAAATCGATCAATCACAGTTCTGGTTGTATGTGCTGCAGGAGGGTGGGGTTATCCGAAGTTGAAAACACCACAAAAGACCAGCATAAAAAAAATAAAATAAAAACACACTTACACTTTCCCCGTCAGCAAGTTTTTTTTGGGGGGGAAATTCGCCAGTCACCGCCAGCATTTGTGATAATTTTTTTACGACAATTTCATGGCCCCCAGAATATTTTTTTTAGGAATATCTGAACGTGCAAAATATAAAAAGAAAGAACAGAGCCTCTGATTTAAAACAACAAAAAAATATGTTTTATTCTAGCTTCAACACTTGAATGTGGGTAAGTTTCATAAAAAAAGCAACATTTTGAACAAAATGCTAAGAAAATCAAGTCTACAACGTGCAGTAGCAATGCTTTTATCGCTTGTTTCTGCTCCTTTTTGCCTGTGTTATGATCCGGAGATTCAGTGCTCTTTTAGAAGTTGCACCCCTACCATATAACAGTGGAAAGCCGAAAAATTCAGTCAATAGGGCAGAATCGTTGTCTCATAAATTATGGAAACTTCAGTCAATGGCGGGGAAAGAGTAAAAAGGAAATAATTCTCAAAAGAAAACACCTGAAAAATCAAAAACTGCATACAGATTCTGTAATCAGAAGTTCTGTCCGTCCAACAGTAATAAGTACAGAATATTTAACAGACATTACTTAAAAAAATAAAGCGTTCTGAGACAAGCTCAAACGAGTTACATGATACGGTTTAATACATATTAAACAGGGTTAAGGATTTGTTCAGAATTTTCCCACATCAAGTGTTTCTTGAAACGACACGACTAAGAGAGATGCTAAGATCAGAGAAATAAAATCTGGCAAGCCGCTATGGAAAAAAGAGCATGCTGTTTCAAGTTCTTCACGGGATACAGAGGATATCAAGTGAGAAATGGAGGGAAAAGCTCTGAGATTGTAAAAAGACCAAATGTTCTCTATATGACACATCTGGAGGGTCCACGGGCCAAGTTCAATCTGCTCTATGCTGAGTTTTTGGCCCTAGTCAGGGTGTCTTACAGGGTGGGGCCATAATTTGCTTTGCTGTCCCCTTTGTCAAAGGAGATGGACTAAATTATCATAAATTTTATTGGAGAAAAGATCCTCGCCTCACAACCAAACATAATAGCTGGTCGGAATCAAGTACAGCTGACCTCACTGTGGGGAACACGGTCCCTAGTGAAGTGTTTTTTGGAGACGGCTGGTTTGTGTTGGAAAAGAGGTGTCGTTGAACAACTGTAGGGGGTTCAGAACATTCTCCACCATGAAATGAATTACTGCAGATCACAGGCTTTGGATAGGCCTACGGTCAAAAGATTTCTTTTCCCCTTTATTAAAAACTTCCTCACTTAACTTGCTGAATCTTGTCATAATATTGCATAACATCCATGTCTGCCATACTGTATTTATGGAGTTATATTTGGAGTCTTTGTTTGAATTGGTGCTGAATTTAAATTTAAAGGGATAGTTTGAATTAAAAATCTAACATTATTTACTCACCCTCGTCATTGCATTTGCAAACCTATATGACTTCTTTTCTTCTCCAGAACACAAAAGGATATATTTAGCCACTCTTTTGCAGTTGCAATAAATGTGGACTGGAGCTTTCAAGCTTCAAAAAAAGATCTAAATGCACCATAAAAGCATCAAAACTGTAGTCTATATGACTTGCACCCTATATTCCAAGTCATCTGAAGTCATAGGGATGCGTTAGGAACAGACATTGTTTATGCTCTTAATTCCTTGATAATTATCATCTGCAGTGAGCTACTAACTGTGTTGAACAGAGCTGTGTTTCCCAAAAGCATTGTGAGCTAAGTTGATCATAGAGACTATTGGAGGCAATGGTTCTACGATCTGCTTAGGCTTACAATGCTTTTGGGAAACGCAACCCTGATCATTGAGATAAACTCAAAAACCGGATCATTTAGGCCCTATTTACAACTGGTATTAAGATGTGTTTTGGTCGATCTGATCACAAGTAGACAACATTCCCACATTCTGGTGTTTTAATCCATCTCTTTTGTCCACCTTTGACCACTTCTGTCCTGATTTATTTGAGAGGAGGGTCTATGTGTGGGTAAATGTATTGGCTTTTTCAGATCTTTCAGTCTAAAGGACGTATGAACGTGAAAGCAGAAAACATTAGTTTCTGCTCTGACAGCCGCAAGACCATACCGAACGCGGTAAATGTGTGTAAGAAATCAGGAATGGTGAGAGAACATTGTGCTTGGTACGTTTTTCATCTCCAAACCAAACTTGGTCTTCATTCGACAAAATTGTGACATGGAAAGTGGACAAGTGCAAAACGTTTTAGACTCTGTTTACGCCTGTATTTAGCGTCGTCCACTTGTCGATCAAAACGCATTTTAATACCAGGTGTAAACAGGGCCTTAGATTCATGAACAAATAATTCATACTGTTTTCTGAACTGGCTAAAACGATTAGCTTAAGTAATAAGATTAATTTTTGTATTACACAATGGTGTTTTTCTTATAAATGCATCAAAGTGATGTTTAAGACTTTTTGCAATGCTTAAACTTAAATTTCAAATGGCTTTGAATACTATAGTGCAAAAGTCATATGAACTACTTGTATGATGCTTTTTTAAAGCTTTAAAAAAAAAAACACCCAGTCTTCATTTTCATAAATATTCAACCAAAATGTAATCTTCTGCTATCATGAAAGTCATACAGGATTCAAACAACATAACTATTTCTTCAAGTCCTTAAAATTCCAATACAAAGTCTTTATTTACTATGTCTCTGTGGTTACAGATATTACCTGTGAGTTAGGATAAGAGACTGACTTTGGTTACCTGTCCATACAGACATTATTCCATCCTACAGGACAGTTTGAAAGTCACACTAGTTAGTAAATACGTTCGTCAGTCCCAAACACCGACTGTGTGAACGTAGCCAACGTGTGAGAGTGTAAACCACAGCAGATCCTCTCCAAACGCATGTTCACAGGCCCGTGTTCCCAGGTGACTGCAGGCAAACTGCACAAGGATGTTGGAATATAAGAGCACAGCATTAGAGCTTTTTTTCCTTTTTCTAAGTAAACAAGTGACTTTGTCCTTGGTTAGATGTTTGTGTATGTCGCTTAGAAACATGCTATTCAAAACAAAATGCTGTAATCTTTAGGGATGCAAAGCTTGTATGTAAAAAAAAAAATCTGTCTGAAAGTCTGATAGCAGGAAATTAGAAATAGAAATGTTTACACAATGATGAGAGAGTGTACTTACAATGATAATGATCAACAGATATTCATTTAAAGTTACAGAAATACAAAATCTAATGTCTAACACCATATGATTTCGAGACTCAGAGCTGCTGTCAATGCCAACCAAGAATGTAAGTTATTAAAGTAATTGCATGCAGCCTCAAGATAACATAAAAGCAAGCTAATTTTCTTATATTAAAAGTTAGATGCAGAACTATTTTTAAAGCAGTAATGTTTTTCACACATGCATGCAGTTAAGATAAATTATTAGTACCAGGCAAGGTTATAAATAAGGGTCAGTCGGTTTCAACAGACCTCTTAAATTAAGAAAACTCTTAGTGATAATTCCCTTACAATTATAAGGAGTTTGTTGCAACCAGGCCCAGAATTTTATCATTGGATATCTAAATGTCCCTAAGTATTTACAGCTACGAGTGATAAATATAGTGTATGAAATCATGAAATATCAAAGCTAAAGTGTGCAATTTATGTGCCAAACTGAATTGCAAAATGAATCCGTTTTTTAAACAGGTTTCTAAAACACAGATAATCCCACCTCATAGTCACACCATTGGTTTAGTAAATATTGCTATCTTAGGCTGGCCTGTATAATTTTTTCAATAACCTATTATATCACATGCCAATAAATAGTGTTTTGTTTGTAGATATTAGCTTAATACATATATGCCGTCATCTACAAGGAGACCTTTTTGAATGGAACGAACTGAATGGAGAAAATGACTGAATAAAGGCCAGATCACACCAAGAACAATTACTCTAAAGATAACTATATTACTGTAGCATTCACACCAAAGCAAGATAACGGTCTCTTTATTCTAAGCACATGCTGCAGTTACATCATATTCCACTTTAAATGCTTGAGCTCTAAATCCACCTAAAATTGGGTGGATTATGATTGGCTATCTATGTTTTTATCGTTTATCAGCTGGACATGTTTTTATTGTTCCCTTGTGCTGTTATCATAGTTTTGTTATGACAGCTCTCTGAGTGTTTGGCAAGGTAATGGATATAACATTGTTGATACTGTATGTTTGGTCTTGGCAGAATAGATCTGCTACGCTGCTGCTGCTGTTGGTTATTGCTGTACGTATGGGACCTTTCCACTGCCAATACATACACAACACGCTGCTGTGAGCAAGTAAGACATGCTGCTGCTGTACAAAATAGCACAGGTGGAGCTGGGGAAGGTGGAGGGTTTCTGAAAGTGCGCTGGACTGCTACAGCAAATGATGACCAAGTATTTGAAGGTTGAGCAGCGAGCTCATTGGCTACTGATACAGCAGGAACCAATCAGCTGTGCCCTATAGAGAATGACGGGATTGCAAGCAGATTGAGTTAAGAACCCATCAGCCTGCGCCATCTAGAGTTTCACGACAGAACTTTGTATTTGTGGTGTGGCCTTTTCTATTTTCAGAGAATTAGAATGATTATCAAAACCTTAATAGTTATCGTTATCGTAGGTGTCGATTGATGTTTTTGCGGGTGGGTGCCCACACTCTTGGCCGGTTCTTTCCATGAGTGTTATCGAGAGTCGCTCTCTCACTGATATACCTGATGATTTTTGAGTTCATGATGTGAAAAATAGAAAACACAAGCTTTTGTGCTGGGTTGTTTTGTTGTAGTGCTAAATAAAGTTGAATTTTAGGTAAGGAAAGGTAGAAAACCTGCTGGAACCCGATGTGAGATCTACCAAACAGAGAGGTTCCCGAATCTCAAAAGATTTTTTGATTGGATAAAATGAAGGTGCTCGGCCATTTCCGTCAGTGCTCAGTGTCTATGATCTTTATAGTTATTGTCCTTGGTGTGAACGGCCCTCAAACATTTCTTGTGTGGAAACAGTTTATCAAATAATAATCTTAATTTTAATTACTTAAAATTACATATACAAGGGTTTTACAAATAGGCTGCTCAATTTGATTTTTATATCGAAAGACACTTATGTTCAATAAACAGATTAATGCATTTAACACAATAAATTAATAAATAATACAATTGCTTACTCACTGCTCATATTAAAGCCGGATTCAGACTGCACAATATCAGCATGATTTTGGCACGATCTGTTTGGCATAAGGTGTTGTGGTAATTCGTAAAAGACAATAGCGTCGGGATTCAAGAATCGATCGTTTTATCTGGTTTAGGGTGTAATAGTGGACGATAAGATACGACAGGTTCCGTCCCATCTATGACGCTTCCCATCAGAAGCTCTTGCGGACACAGCTTTCAAACATGGTGAAACAAAAAAGAGACAATGGTACTGGTGCTGCTAGGTGGAAAGTTTTGTGGAGCTATGGTAGCAATATTATTGCCTTTAATAGCCTTTATGATGTTTTCTCGAGTGACTACCACAACAGAGTGAAAAAAAGCTGGCGAACGATATTAACACGCCACTTCGGTTGCCATTGTTTGTTTATGCTCCTGTTTCTATAAGTCAGTCACTAGTTCCGCCTTCTCTATGACATCAAGCACATCACTAAAGACGGCAAGCGATGATTGGTCAGGAAGTAACGTGTGGTCTGACATGTTTCTTGTACACGGCAAGAATTTAGGAATCAAAATTGCATAGACTGACACAGTGACTATAATAACAGACAAAAATATTGTGTAGTCTGAACCCGGCATAAAAGCCATCATTTTCTGTAAATCTGCTTTGGGGATTGTGAAAACCACTATACAAAAAAAATTATAATAATAATAATAATTACTTGCAGTTGTGATAGGAGACAGTATTTCAAAATAATAACAACCAAAAAATATACACAACTCAATTAGTTTTCTAATTAATTTATCTTATCTGGACAAATCTCTTCTGACTTGTGCAATATAAAGTATATTTTTTCTTTTCTTTTTTTCCTTTTTCCTCTGTCCAAAGGGAAACTTGCCTTTCCAGAATTATACTGGCATATCCAAAAATCCTCATATTTCATATTGATAGTCCTCCATTATTTTCCCTTTCCCATCCATACAGTTTGTCTCACCAGCTAAATCTGTCCTGTTTCTTCCTCTGTTCGTGACGGTACACTCACGTCCTGCCTGGCTTGAGCCGCGTTTAGGATTATGAGCAGTCAGTCATAAACCTCTGGGTTCATCTGACAGCGAGCTGCTATTTAGTTTCATTTACTGACAGAGACTCTTATTGATCCATTTAATATCTGGACGTCTGTCAAATTCTCAGCCCACGTCTCTCTGGTCATGTCACGCCCCTCTTTCATATGTATATTTAGGTAAGTAATTAAATATATTGCAGGGTTGAGATGAAAGGGCCTAGAGTCAGTCCAAGCCAGCACTTTTTGCATGAGAGCTCTGTGAATCTGGCACAGAGGACCGTGAAAGGAAGGGCTGTCCAATATTCGCTCTGCCGAAGGAATTTTTCCTTGTAGAAGGTGTAGCTGTCTTTTTTTTTTTTTTTTTTTTTTTCTATGAACTTAGTATGTAATACATGAAAGGGCCATGATGAATTAGGGAAAGTCTACCACACCACTCCCAAAAAGAACAGACGCCAGGTTTTTGCTTTCTTCCTTTTCTTTTTTGACAATCACTATAAATCTGAATCTTCTTGTAAAGTACAGTGCATCTTTCAGGCTCGGAGCATATTACACTGAACAATTATGAATCTCAGTGCTATTAAAAGAGCTAGGGGGTTACAATTAATTCAGCACAGTAGTAATAACTCAAAACATAATGTTAAGTTATACTTTGATGAGGTGAGTGATGGCCGAGTCAACAGTGAGTTACAAAGTGTGAGGTCTGGCAGTGATTCTGAGAGCAGGGGAAAATATGAGCTAGCATGTTTGCCATCCTGTATGGATTTTGAACAAATATGCTGTAATTGTTGATGTAAGCAGAGCATAAACAGAAAGAGGTATAGCCATAATAACCGGCCAAGAACGTTTGCTTATAAGCTTTGTCATAGTTTTCTCCAGAGCTTGACTGCTGGAAATATCAGAAGCAAACCATGCAAGCCAAAACTGCTCTTACTAAACGTTAAATGCTGAAGAGGCACATTAGGGGATATATATATATATATATGTATGTATGTATGTGTGTATGTATATTTATATATACAATAGCTCTTTTTTTATGACATTATTTTATTACATATGTTGAAATAATGCTGCGCTTGAATATAAAGGACATAACACATGATTTTGATTTTGTGTGTTTTTTTGGTGACCTAGGGCATGAAAGCTTAAAATAAATTAATAATTAATACATACATGTATACACAGGAGGTTTTGCATTTTTAAGTTAGGCATGATATAAAGTGTAAATATGGTAAGACATAAATAATAATAATAATAATAATTTAAAAAAAATAAATGAGTAAAATATTAGATAAATAAAAATACATAATTCATTATTAAATGCCAATTAAATATATTTTTTAAATAATTCGGGTAACTTTAAATTATTTACAGTAGCAACATTATTTATAAAATATTTGACACATAAAACAAACATAGCTCATAACATCAGAATTTAGAGTTATATATCTGTTGTTATAATACTGATTTACTACCATTGGAAAAACAGCTGATAATGTGAACCATCCACTTAACATGCTTAAGTAAGATTATAATGATTGCATTTATTATTATTATTATTATTGATATATTATATATTACTTTGGTTCCCATAGCTGGTGGAGCATGTTGCTAACAACGGCGCGGTTGTGGGAGTGATTCTCTATATATGAACACAAATAATGATAATGTGTATGTTAAATCATGTCACTTTGGAGGGTCTGCCAAGTCTTTCAAATAGTAGTAAATATACTTTATCAACTACATTCTCGGTTTTAAGTTGGTGCGAAGTACTTATTTATTCTTTTGAAGTGAGAACGGGAACCTGTGCAGTCTGAGGTGAAAATCTAGAACAGTTTGTGCCGTGAGATGAATGAGAGGGGTGTTTCTGTGAGTGCTTCCAAAACCCCTCTGGCTAAAGGCCACCTGTTCTGTTCTCCTCCACGTGTTGATGGAGGGATCCCTTGCACTGGATCCGCATGATACCACACAACTCGCTCCGTCTGCATTGCATTTGATTCACAAGTTATCACGGTGCTTGCAAGGTAGCGCTTTATTGATATTCCCCAGACATTAGGTCAGGATTTTTATTTTTTAATTTTTTTTTAGCTCACTTAAGTTTTAAACTATTGCCTGAAGCACTCGATGTACAGACTAAAATCAAACTTGGTTGTGAGCTACCCGTTTTTTTTGGGCTTTTTACTTATTTAAAATTAAGATTAAAGTTTGAAAATAAACCATTACCTACCATAACCATGATTCAGGATGAGTAATGTGAAAGTTTAATACTCACATTAGTCAAAGTTTAGTACTTAGGGTTAGATGTTTAAAAACCTAAGCCTAATCATGAACAATAGTAGAGACATTTGCCTCAATATGCATTTAACATACTGATATAGAAACTTTTCATACATGCATCCATTTAACCATCAATAACTAGGTTTACTTTGCAAAGATGATGTTGCATTGTGTGTTGATGACTTGCTGAGTGTCATGACAATGGCAAACATTTCAGAAGTTATCTAAAGAATTTTGATTTTTCGATACAAGTCAGTGAAAATTTTGAGTGTCACCCAGTTCAACAAATTGAATTTGAATTGTCAAATTACACCTATAGGGGGTAATGCGACATTTTATTTTACATTTTAAAATGAACTCTGTTCTTTTAATCCCTTGGAAGCACTGATATTTGCTTTAGGAAATGCAAAAGTCATTTCTTTTAGTATATAGGCAAATTGTTTCAATTGTAATTGTTAAACTACGTAGAGTGTTCTGTCAATCTTTCAATCAACTAAAATATGACTTTGATGTCATATAGTTTTAAATGAAACATTCAACTGCACAGCTAACCTTATATATTTGCGAATGCTATTAGTTCCTAAAAATGTCCTTTGTCATAATGAATAAATGTAAAGCACAACCACTCATGCATGGCTTATTATTTTTACAAAACGATAGCAACTGCAATATGATAAAAAACACCAATGTTCAATTAAAAATAATATACAATAGGGGTATAACAATATATCTTGTCACATTATATCGCAATACAAAAATGCAACATGTATCGTGGATAGTGACAATATATATTATGTATAGTTCACCCCAAATAAAAATTAGAGTTACTATATTATATTATTATAATAAACTACTGTGTGTAATGTTGAATATAATGTATAATAATGCAATGGGGGAATATTTGTGGGTCCTGATAATGCCAAATGTCTTATGTTGTTACCAGTAAAAAGTGGCCTACATTATTTTAAATAAATGCACTTTTTAAGCTAAACACTGACTCACCTGCCATAGAAACTGGTACAAATCCAGCGCTTTCCTGTTCGGTCTCCAAACCTGTTTTCCTTGGAGTGCCATTAATAGACTCATGGCTTGGCAAAGAAGGACCCAGAAGACAAACTCTTTGTGCCAGACACGTTTAGATTTGATGAGGATTGAGCTAAGTGAAGTGTGTTAAAAGTTTCCCTCCAGGTGTTATTTAGCTTGATAAGAGCAGTCCAGCTTCACAACCTGCCAGGAAAAGGGGTGGTGGTGGGGGTGGGGGGGTTTGGCTCTAACATACAATAATAAAAAAGAAGAACAAATCAGTAATGTGGTAAATGTGCTTCTCATTATGCAACAAGCATGTTTCATAAAAAGGAGAAGAAAAACAGTTTTAACTGGAAAGAACACCTGTTTTAAATATCTGATTAAGGAAGCAGAAAGATCTGGAAATGTAGAGTGAGATGGAACCGGCCTCAACCCCATCCTACCCTTGTTTACTTCTGACGAATGCGATTTATCACAGCCACATAGCCAAAAAGGAGCGATATGACTAATGTGACCAGAGTGATAAATTGAGCAAATGAAAGATCATAATCAACATCAAGTGCTCAAGAGAGCGCTTCTGTGCTCCCAACACTCCCCAAAAGAATCTGCTCCCTTGCTGGTAAACCACAGATGCATGCTTTCAATCATACTCATCAAAACCAATAGTGATTTAGTTAAAGGAATAGTCCGCCCGAAATTCTGACATAATTTACTCACCCTCATGCTGTTGCTAACTCATATGCTGTTCTTTTCCCATACAACAACAGTTTATAGTGACCACCATTGTGCACCATTTAGAATTTGATTAAAAATGTATTTTAGTTTACAAATTAATTCCTGAATTTTAACTGATGACGCAGGATTGAGAATTGCAATTTGAATTTGAATGTTAGGAATTCCAAATTGAAATCAATTAAAATTGAATGATATTCATATGACTGTCATTTTAACAACATGTTGGTGGCTTGTTTGAAAGTTTTTGAAGAAAAAGAAAGTCTTTACGTTTTAAGGTTTATAGGCCTTGTGGATAGATACAGTGGAATGAATGCTAGATAGATAGATAGATAGATAGATAGATAGATAGATAGATAGATAGATAGATAGATAGATAGATAGATAGATAGATAGATAGATAGATAGATAGACAGATAGACAGACAGACAGACAGACAGATAGATATAGATATGGAAGCCAAACACATTTATGCATTTATTCTACGAGGAGCAAAATGACCTACAGTCATATCAGATTGCATTTCAACCGTTGCATTGATTATACATAGGCAGTGCGCCTCATTGTTTGTGTTTGCAGTGCAGTGTGTCGAAGATCAGATCAAACTTCGCTGAGGGGTCCAATAACTCTTATCTGCGTCTGTGCACAGCTTACATTATGGAAACAAAAACATTCCCCAACAGGATAAGCTGATTCTGACTCTCAGATGGCCCTCGTTCAAGAGAAAAGTGTTTCATGTGTTTCCTTTGAATGGCATCACATTAACCATTAAAAATGACATAAACTGAAGCACTTTAACTCTTGGCTGGCCCCAAAAGTGTCCCCACCTCTTGTTCTGATAATACAACACCACCCAGAGAAGTATTTTCACACTGCTTGACTTCAGTCAGGACGAGCAACTCCCTTCCTAATGGACTGGGAGTGACGGCACCCTGAGAAGATCAGCATGATGCCTGGGCAGGATGTGGGCAGCTGTCGGACAAAAGAGTGAAGTGCACAGTAACCACGAACCCACAGTGTTCTCACCGTTTGGGGCCGGTCGAGAGTAGGATATCCCATTGAGAGTTCTGCGTGTCACTGAGACCACCTTATGTTCAGTAAGAGGGTATGTCTGACGCCCTTCTAATAAAACAACACTGGTACTTTTTTGGATTTTTTTTTTTTTTTTTTTTTCACTTTGGAGCATTTTGTACACCTCAAAGAGCAGACCTAAAGATGCCTGTGAAAGTAAAAATATTTTTGAGTTTGAACAGCATTATCCATAATATTCCATGCTTTCCCCATGACTTGCATGTTTGTTTATATATATAAATATGTTATAAAATGAAGGAGATTGGTTTAATCAACAGAAACTCAAAATATTATGTTATCTGAACCACATAAATTATCTAAGTTGATTTTTGACAAAAAAAAAAAAAAAAAAAGAAATGTTGACAACAAATCATGAAAATATTTTTTTTACAGTGTAAGCCATTCTTTTTTGCTTTGGAAATGAGATGTAAAACAGTGAAACACATCTATCATCAAGGGCACACACTTTCTTAAGAAGTGCATTTCACAAAAACTCTACCAAGGCTGTTACAATATAATATCTGAAGAGGTATCAAATGACCCTGACAGGAATGTAAAAGCGAGAAGGTTAATGGAACGGCAGCGTCTTTTTTAGAAAGCCAGCTTAAGGCTGAAAAGCCAGTATATGGGTAGGATGAAAGAATGAGGTGAAGACATGGTGTCATTGGCAAACAGCGCATCTTTTCCCCTCCTTGTATTGATTTAATCTTTACATATACACAGCTGTTGTCAAGGAATTTGGGCGACACAAAACATGAGAGCTGATGTATGACAAGCATGGGCCCACCCTGTAAGAAGCACACGGTGAGATGGTGTGGGGTAAATGGATTATCGTTGCTGGCTCTCATATTTCAGACATTGCCAGCAGACAGAGGCATCGCTGAATAAATAGGCAATTTTCGGAGAGCTAGCAATAGCAAGTTAGCTTTGAAAGCATAAGATCCAACCATCCCTTCAGAGCGTCTCCAAAGCCATGCCTCCTCCAAAACACATGAAGGCGTACACAGGGAGCAAACAGAAGTGTCACGAGAGAGACAGTGTTAAACTACCTCATGTCTCAAAGGACATAACATAACAATAATAATGAACATAAACAACTTAAAGAGCATTGACCTGTATCACCTGACTGCTGCAGATTCATTTCAGCATTGATAGTGTTGCCATCGAACGCATAAATTCGAGTCACGAACCACTCCGAGTATAACGTCAAGGGTTATAACGTGCATTAGTACACAAAAGGCCTATTTCTCTCAAATATTGTTCACAAATTGGTCTAAATCTCTAAAATTCTCCTTTGCCGAGATAATCCATCCACCTCACAGGTGTGGTATATCAAGATGCTGATTGGACAGCATGATTATTGCACAGGTGTGCCTTAGGCTGGCGACAATAAAATGTGCAGTTTTACTGTATTGTACTGTATATATATAAAAAAGGTTGTTGATTGTGGCCTGTGGAATGTTGGTCCACTCCTCTTCAATGGCTGTGCGAAGTTGATGGATATTGGCAGGATCTGGAACACACTGTCGTGTATTTTTCTTTTTAGTATTTTAGTATTTTTTAGTATCTTTTCAGTATCTTTTTATATTTTTCTTTAAAAGTATTTTTCTTTTTTACTATTTTTATGGACAGTAAAGAGACGGCAGGAAACAATATGCAAAAAGAGGGGAAACAGAATCAGTAAATGTACATTGCCTGGATGAGCACAACAGTGAAAGCGAACATTAAAACAAAATTGACCCCATTTACTTTACTTTTACATTCTTGATCTTATTGTGCCAGTGTTGTTACTGTTAACAATTTTTTTTTTTTAGTAATGTAATAAAGCTATATAATAAAATGAAATAAAATATTGGGTGAAAAACTTCAACTTAAAAAAAAAAAAAACTTAATTAGAAATGTTGTAACTAAAATAAATAAATACAAATTTAAATATCAAAGTAAAAGCTAATTCAAATGATTTACTAAACGTATTACTTATTAAATATTTACTAAAATAACAATGTATTGTGCAAAATTTATCAGTTCATGTTAATCCATATAAAAAATTAAATAGCCTTTAAAACAGCTTTCTATCCGACTGATGTCACATTGTGATAATAATAATACTAATTTATTTAATTTATGGGGGCCTTTCAAGACACTCAAGGACACCTTACAAACAGTAAAATACATGAACACTAAATATAAACATGAACAATTATTTTTTATTTTTTTTTTATTAAAAAAAAAATACACATATCAATCAGAAAATGCTAATCTAAAAAAAATAGTTTTAAGACATGATTTAAAAATTGAAAGACTAGAACTATTTCGTATGTCTTGAGGTAAGGTATTCCAAAGACTCGGAGCATTACAACTAAAAGCTCTACATCCCATAGTGGTCAGACGTACAGATAGGGGTGTGCGATATTGACAAAAAATTATATCTCAATATTTTCTGGGATTCTCTCGATAACGATTATTAGACGATATTTTGCTGAGTGTGTTTATTATGTTAGTACTTTGGCAGGTTTAGGACTGTCGTGGACAGCCGACTCCTAAAGATTTTGATATTCTTCATACTATGTGTGGTGGTCAGTTCACAGCAGTGACAAAATGTTTTCCAATATGTCTCAATTGATTTTTACCTTATATGGGCATTTTTGCCTTTATAAAGCCTTTTTTAATACCTAATACCTAATTATACCTAATTATATGCATGCATCATCTTTTGTGTTAATTTCATAAATTTAATCAAATTCAATTATAAAAATAAGACACAAAAGACTGTTGGCTGTTACCAATCAAATGAAATCAGTTTCAACAAAATTCATCTTTGCAATATTGAATATTGATATTTAAAATGATTTAAAACAAGAAAAGATACTTTAAATGTGAAATTGAAACTGCCAGTAGGTGGCAGCAAGTCACTGTTAATGAGCGAATCGAGATTCAACCGATTCATTCAAACGGCTGATTCATTCAAGGAAAGAAGCATTTGCATATCTTAATCTATCATAGTCAACTGATTCGTTCAAAAAGCTAATTCACTCAGTAAGGAAACACCGCCGTGTGTGGCTCTGTTTTGAACTATTTTCGTTTGGCGAAATAGAGCAAAAACAGGCAATATGGTATCTAAAATGAAGGATAAGTCACTTAATATCAACTTCTTGCTTACTAAATAAAATCAATATCACATTTGTTATCATGATATTTGGAGGAAAACTGCACTCTTGTGATGTTTATTGCTAAATTATATAAATAAAGACTAAATCACACAGTGAAAGCGTGCACTCTAACCCCTTATTTACACTGCACACGTCTGCGGCGCATTAAGCCAGTCGCTTTCGTTTCTGAAATGCTCCTGGTGGAGCCTTGTTTAAGCCTTGTTTACTCTCTACACATGAACTGGAGCATTGAGAACATTGTTTGTGTACACAGAGTTTACTAAAAAGAAAGATTTTGAACAACTCACTGTATTTGTGTCCGCCGGCATTTTGTAAGTCAAAAATAGTCGATCTCCGAATGCAATGTAACAGGGAGGAGAGTAAAGATGGAAAGCTCCTAAAGCTTTATTCCATATAAATTCATGGATAATTTATTGTTTTGTCGTTAGTGAAAATCAATATTGACCTTGTGTTTGAAAAAGGATCCTCATATAAGAAACAATACTAAAATTCAGAGTCAGTTCATTCACATTCAGAGATCAACTATTTTTGACTGACAAAATCCCGGCGGACACAGCCATAGTGAGCTGTTCAAAATCTTTCTTTTTAGTAAACTCTGTGTACAATGTTCTCAATGCTCGAGTTCATGTGTAGAGCCCCTGGTGGTACTTCGAGCAAAGTTTTATGTTGTGTCGAGCCTTCTTAGTGTTTTAAAAATAGCGATTTTTGATGCTATCATAGTAGTGCCCCAAGAACTCCCATTCAAAAGGCAATTTGACCGAAAACGAAAATACGGTCAAACTTAAAAGTGCCGTTTACATTCTAATTATGCTTTTAAACGAAAGTTTGCCTCGGGTAGATTAACAAAAAGACCCTAGCTTGCATTTTGGCGAGAGCTACCCTTTAACCGACCCAGCCGGAGATCGCCGTGAGAAACAGCAAATTGACGGCAAAACGGTAACGTTAGACCAAACACGGTGCTGATACCCAGCACGTTGGCACAACGTACCCAACCTTCAAACAACGTTTTAACAACATGGCCAAAAGGTTGCTATAACTACGTTGTGTGGTGAAGGTTGTTTCAGCGTTGTCACAATGTTGACATTAAATCATCGTTCAGGGCCATTGCTTAAGGTTGTGCCTAGGTTGTCTGGACAACCACTGGACAACATATGTAGCCTACTCGTCACTACCCTGAAGGGCGAAAATCAGCATTTTAAATTTCAACTGACCGTTGGGCCGTCTCATTCTTCATCAAGCAAGGATATGTGAGAATTGTGTTTAATTTACCTCAGCTAAATAAGATACTCAATTATTCAAACACAACCTATAACTTCCTTGTCTAATGTGACATTTATTTGAACATCTTCTGGTCAGGTATGACAAATATTTAACTTTATGCCAAAAGTATGAAGGCAAAATTACTTTAATGATGAGTAATTGATTTCAGCACTCATTGAACAGGCAGCGACGCGTAGCCTACTTGTTGCACGTTAATGTTTTTTACTTTTTTTTTGGGAAACGCACAGAGAAAAAAAAAAGTGTGTAACTGCTCGCACACCTGTTTATTTTTTCCTTTGATTTGTCGTCTCATTCATTCTTTGCCAGATTTTCGCATGTTTGCTCATGCTAGTTAACGTTAGTCCACTCCCTGTATAATTTGTTTTTTTCTCACAAATGTATGACTTTTGGAAGTGCAATTTGATTACCATGTGCAATTTTAATAAAGTTGAATAAGCAAACCTTCTATGTCATTTTTACTCTTCAAAGTGTACACTTGCAGGTGTTGATTATAATGAATTTACTGTTAGGCCCATAAATAATAATAAGGATAAACAATATTTAAAAAGTATATCATTATCTAACATATGACTAATTAAAAATTAACCACAAAAAATAACATGCTAAATGGGGGATATCTATATCTAGCATAAAAAAAGAACGTCAGAACGTCGTCTCTTAGTTGCTGAATGTCGCGCAACAACGTTGTTCGTACATTGTCTTACAATTCTACGTTGTTACAATGTTGCGAGCACGTAGACAGCGACGTTGCCATAGCAGAAATGCAAAGTGCCACAGATGTTGTCACAACGTAAATGTGTCTGCTGGGTATCCGTCCTGTGTAACTGAATTGGCCAGATGTAGTTAGCTATTTCCAGAGATAAGTGCTTATAGTTGTAAAACCATAAGCCAAATTCGTTTGTTTAAATATCAGCTACTAAATAAGTTTAAAAAAATAAAAACAATAGTCACCAGGGAACAGCGGTAGCTATAGTGAGCCAGTGTTTGCTTCACCAGGTAAGGAGTGTACTTCATGCAAGTTATCACTTGCACTCTCTTACTTATTCAGCCCATTCTAATACATTTTCATCTAATCAATTCCTGATGGATAACTGCAAGTCCACCCTACATTTGTTCACATTGAAATCCAGTTTCATTCTTAAACATATGACAGATTATGGAAGTGGCATCATTTAATCAACTTAAAGACAGATTTAAATGTTGTCAAACATCGGCAAATGATGAAAGATGTCATGTTTACAGACAAACCCTTTGGCGAATTTGGCAAATTGACTTGTTGCTTCAATTACCGTATGATATGAGGCCTTTCCCAGTTCATTTGAAAGTCACAGTGGTTTGCCATGTTTTCCAGACTCATATCTAGGAGGAGGGCAAGTATTTTCTTTAGGACTATCAGTCTTTTGAAGCTGTGGAGAAACAATGCATGAGTTTGCATAGTTAAAGAAAGCCAAACACCAAAACAAACCCCGTCTCAAGTATCCAGGCCGGACAAATTGTACACAAAGAGAGCGAGATGAGGCAGGCGCTGAATGTCACGTTCAGCACTTGAAACGCATACTGTTTATTTAACATTTGCACTAGAGTCTTTTGTATGCCGCTTCACGGTGTTTGTTAACCCAAGAGCTTGGCTGTGGCTGTGCAACAGTTGAGAACAGCCAACATTTCCTGGAAAGTGGATGAAGTGACATGATGTCGAACCTCTTGTAATCTCACATTTGTTATTATGGCTTCGGATGAAACCATCTTGATCTGACAGGAAGTCTATACTTTCAGTCGGTAAACGGAGCTGTTAAAATCCTCCCTTTGTTCCATCCAAAAAACCTTCATCACCTCATGAGTAAATATAACAAAGAAAAAAAATGCTAAGTTCCATAATCACTCTGACAACATGGGAAATAAACAGGGGTTCTTCAGTGGAAGATTTTAAGGGCTTTTTAAGATGGATTGCCAATTCTGTGTGTTATTTTGTCTGTTCTGTTATGCCTTCCTGCACTTTCATGTAAAAAAAATAATAAAATAGGTTAAAGACAGTCATATATCTCAGAACACCATATCAATCACCACAACACCCCAGAACCTGCATAACAACGCCTTAGCAACTACACAGAACATATTAATAATCACATAGCAACACCCCAGAAACCTCCTAGCAACTTGAAGGCTTTTAAAACTCTGAACAAACCAACATTCAAGATTTTCGACAAACTCTGTCTCTAGTTAGAATTTCTTAGTTTATTTTAATTATCCATCCTTACATTCAAATTCTAATTGTAATTCTACATCTTTAAAAAGCTCTCAATTTAATTCTGATTTTCACACAATCCTGGTTTACGGTTTATGAATTCCCTGGGATTCCTAGGGAATCAAAACTTTGACCCTGGCGTTGCTAGAACCAAATTTTGCAGTCAAATACAAATTTGTTAAAACTAAATATTTAAAAAAAAAATGGCATGCAAAAAGGCAACACTAATTTAAATAAAATGGGAATTTTCCAGAGTCATGTTGCATACTACGTCAGTCTAAGAATCACTAATCTAAGGCCCTGTCCCATTTCTCCCCCCTTAAAACTTCCACTTGGTTTTGAGTGCCCTCGAAAGTAAAGTCCCCTTAACGAGGGGAAGTGGAGTTGAAGATCTTTCCCTATGAAATGGGACACCACTATATGCAAATTATATATGTCACCGCTAGGGCCGAGGACAACCACCACTCCGGAGGAGCTACACCAAGACACACCAAAAGCCAGACAACGACGTGATGTAAAAACTTGATTCTTTTTATTGAATATAAAAACACTTTAAAGGAATGTCACTGCCCCAGAACTCTTCATAAGGGCCACTCATCGGAGCGGGGCTTCAGTGGAGGAAGGCTCAGGTCAGCCGCCAGTTGATCACCTCCTTGCACGGATTGGTACAGGGGGAAGGGGAAGGGACAAGGGACGGATGCCTTCGGTTAAGCAACAGCAGGGACTGGGAAACTCTGCTCACAGGACCACAATAGAAGGGGGGAGGGGAAAAAGGGATGAGGGACAAATTGGTCCAAAGGCCAGGACCTTCAGATGGCAGACAGCAGGCCAACGCAAGTAATGAGTAGGACACAGGAGGCTACAGGTAAGGATCGACAGACGGTGGGTTTTCTCTTCTCACAGGACAGCATCAGATATCTGAGTGTCACCTCTCTTTCACAGGACGACGGGGATTGGACGGAGGACCAGGACCTTTTTGGTGGGGAGCAACGAGCAGTATATGGTAGGCAGAAGGCAATAACCGTCAGATCAAATGCAGTAGTCAGCAGTAGGTGACGGGCAGGGTACAAGGGACTACAGGTGGGTGGCAACAGACAGTGGGCTTTCTCTTTTCACAGGACAGCGATGGCAGCATGCGATGGTGGATAGCAGTTTCTCTATGTTCACAAAACAGCAGTGGTGAGTACAGAATCCAGCAGTTAACAACTGAGTCTTCTTACCACAGGACAGCGATGGCAGCATGCAGTGACGGATAACAGGTTCTCTATGTTCACATTAATTCTTGGTACTCCACCGGACTAGATGGCCTCCGACTAAGTTTTCAAAGTGCTGGTAACATCAAACGTTCAAACACTCGTGCATGTATCAAACCACTTTAAATATTCAACGTGCTCACTTCAATCGTCAGACACTGCAATGACACACCGCTTAACAGTGAAAAGTGTACCTTCACTTCAGCTCGTCGGGGCTGGCCGATCCACTATGAGGATACTTTCAAAAGGGTTCGACCAACAATCT
The DNA here is from genome assembly GCF_949319135.1 of Squalius cephalus. Lineage (NCBI taxonomy): Eukaryota > Metazoa > Chordata > Actinopteri > Cypriniformes > Leuciscidae > Squalius > Squalius cephalus. The sequence continues at coordinate 6,125,809 of NC_137130.1, forward strand.
GCAATTCAGACCCACTCATTTCCCTCGCCATGCCAACCGTCTTTACTTCCGCTGCCGTCCTGCCGCCTCTGCCTCTCGTCTTCTCTTAACCTCGACTTTGATCACAACCGCTCTGCTTGCCTGCGCACTCCTCCCTTCAACCTGCCGCTTCTCTCTCTTCAAACCGCCACGGACCTCCACTCGTTCCCAACACACGCTCAAATAGCCACTTGATTATCCACCGCAGCTGTTGCTCATCAATATGGGCGGCCATGACAGGCCGCCGGAACTGGCCTGGTGTTACACCGGAACTGTTTCCCCAAGGGAACTCGTTCCGTTCATTGTAGTTCCTATTCGTCACCCGGTGACATATACATGCACATAACTATCCCAGGTATGATCAGGATATAAGTATCTATAATAATATGCTAGAAATCTAATAAAGTAATCAAATTTAAAATAACACAGCATAGTTTATTATAGATAGATTAATGCTCATTAAAGCTAAAGTTATTCATTCAAGAGCTGGGAGTAATTTTCTCTTTGCCTTTAGTTGTTTTATTCACATTAAAGGTGTAATCATTAGCAGGTTTATTAGACGCTGCCACTTTAAGACCGAATGCAGATCTAATAATACACATTTTCTCCCAACTATTCCACAGCTAACTCCCATTTAAGACATAAACTGTGTTAAAGTGAATCTCCAAACCGGTCATTTAGCCATATTTTTGTCTGTATTTGATCGTTTAGACGCGCACATGAAACCCAAAGTATAGTTTGCTTGTCTAGTTGCAGTCCGTTTCCGAACGCGTGCCGCCATGGGAACAGGGTCAACGTCTCTTGCGCGGATCACTGTGCTTATAATAGCTCTTTTTACAATCTAGTTTTTAATAGTTTTACCTCACATCTTCTTTTTATAATCATTGGAAGCCAAAATCGAAAATAAAATTAGATTAACTACCCAGATAAGAGGTATTTGATGGGCAGACTCTCTTGAAGCACTCGGCAGATATCATGAACATCGTCAGATAGATAGCTTTGTGAAATATTTTCTAACATTAGTGTTCAAAACTTTACAGTCCATTGGATGTGCATCAAACTAACATATTCCAACATATTTAGAAATTTTAACATGCTTATTTGCGAAAATATAATTACAATTCAATTGTTCCTTTCCAGCGGTGTCCGCCATCTTGTTTAAAAAAATTTACCGGCTTGCTGAGTCCGCAAGGTATCCTGGGTAATTTCATCTTCCACTTCGTTTTAAGCCTGCATCGGACCGCACTATGTTTTGAGGGTTGATTTTAAGGGGAGAATAGCACTCCCCCTTGCTCTTTAGAGTATTGGGACACCCTACCCCTACACGAGAACGCGCAAAAACAAGGGTTAGGGCAGAAATCTAGGGTAAGGGGAGGTATTGGGACAGGCCCTAAGACTCTTTAAGAACATGCACTGCATCCTTACCCAGCATTCTGTTCCGAGGCAGTGCAAGAAGCCATCCAAATGTCAGCCCCCAGCCTGGGATTCCACCCTGACCATGCCTTTCCATTCCAGGCAAGTTTAGCATTTGGAAAAGGAAGACTCTCTTCTCTATTTTCTCTCCTCCCGCCAGATGTGCTGTCATTGCTGTCCAAATGTTGCTTGTCTCAAGGCCCTGCTTATTATAAAACGTCATGTAAATCAGAGTGGTACAGATGGAGCAGAATGGGGGGAAAAAAACCTAATTCATGTCCAGTTGTGCTTCTGCTCAAATCTTGATAAGCTCCGCCGGTTTAAGGGGTCTTTCATTTTGGGCCTGTTCCGGGGAAGTAGGTTTGCTGCTCACAGCTGACATCTATATAGCGAAAAACAAGCATCTTACTTCTGGCTGTCCCACTCGTCTGGACGATATATATATATATATATATATATATATATATATATATATATATATATATATATATATGCATGACAGGGCTAGATAGGATTGCTCCATTATTTCTGCGCCCATCATTCACCAGTCTCCTTTTAATGCTCTGCTGAAGCCCATTCTTTTGCTACGGGGCCTCCACAGCTATAGGGAGAAGGGCAAGAAAACCAGTGCATCTGTTGGAGGTTTAGGACTCTGAGCAGGCGGTATTGTTTGAGATGAACACTCTCTTGATTTATGCTTGTTCTTCTCTTGGGTGCATCCAGGCCGTCTGATCCCTAGAATACTTCGGTTTCTTCTCAGAGTTGCTGGACTCTCCATGGCTCTGACTAATCTAATTTCTGATGCCATGACTCTGACTCATCTTTGAAGGCTCAAGAACTGAATCGGACGCTTCTTTTCAATGGGCCAAACCTTCCCAGATGGGATCCTCTGGCCGGGGTTACAGTTCACAGGTCTGTAGGTAGAATTGGCCAAATAATATCAAGATCACAGGCAACAATGCATTTCATGAATATAATGCCAAAACTAATTTTTCTTGTGGGAATTCAGCTAAGCAGGTGCATTTTCTCTCACACATGGGAGTAAGGAAACTTCATGTTAAATGCTTTTTTATTTACAACATCCTGAAATGTTGAGGAAATGGCAACAAGCCATGTTTTTATCACATGCTACACTTTGACAAGAGAAAGATTAATGCGCATTTGGAGAGATTGGCCAAGAAATTTACACTCATGCATTTTCATTTGTAAAACTTGGTCATGCCAAAACTCAGGCTGGAGCTGATACAAGCCCGTAACCTACCGTGATCAGGACGCGGCACATCCAGAATGTAATAAAGGCCCCTGTTTTCATTTTCAGGCCATAGTCCCACAACCACATAGTGGTATAATCTCATGGTCAATAGCAATGACCGCTGTAAGACACAGTGGAAAGCCATCCAAACCAAACTTGAAAGAAAACACCATTCCCAAAGTGATCTGAGGAGTAATATGTCCTCTTAAAATAAACGTTTGGGGAAATAACCTTTTCATATCCCCCTTTTGTTCTGCCAAACATTATTGGCTCTGTTGCTGGTTTCTTTCTTATTCTCTCGTTCACTCACTCTCATCGGTTTGACCCTCACTTATAGGCTCCCACTGGGATACACCGTGGTGACGTCACTGTGTGAAGAGAACGCGCTGCATGCAATAGGAAGTCACTCCCAGGATTCCAGGCCACAGTCGAGCCAGCACGTGATGTCAGCCTCTGACATATCGGAGCATTTCAAAGCACTAACTTGTCTTTGGGAAAAGAACAGAGGTGTGGGTAGGGCTTGCTTTGTTAACCTTCTCTTGAACTCAACTCCAGTTACTCAACGCTCAGTCCTACCAAAGCAGCGGGTAGCTGACCAATGCCATATCATAGTTTCAGTTTTGAAAGGCCTTGTCGAAATGGTCTGGGATGGTTCAGCCCTGAAATATATAGAAAAATCCTTTATGGTTTAGATGGTTTAACATATCTATAAAAGTCAATTTCACAGTCTAAATTTTGTATTAAAGGAATATTCCAATTTTTTTTTATTATTTACTTACCTTCATGCGGTTTTGAATTTTTTGTTAAACCTTACAGGACATGTTCAACAGAATCAAGCTACTCTGACAAAAGTGGATAGTGATTTAAGGCCCGTTCTCACCAAGAAAAATAACTAATAATTATCAAGTTTTAATAATCATTCAAATTATGTAAGAATATGGAGGTCCACACCAAAGCTATATCAATGGAATCACTTTCAGAATGATTTTTTTCCAGCTGATGAATGCTAAAACATTGACTGCCAATTAGAATCCACCTGACCTTAAAGCATTTAAAGTGGTATACGACAAAACTGCAGCACACACTTATAATAAACAGAATTATAATCTGTTGGTTCGGACGCTTATCATTATAAGTGTTATATATGAGTGTTTCCATCCATTTCTCTTCGTAATAATAGAATGCATATTCACATAGTTATTTCCATGCTTTAAATCCCAATTGATTGAATTAGTTGAATCTGATTAAGAGCAACAAGGACCATCAAACACCCACTGAACCTTACCATAGGCCACTAATGTCTTGATGTTTTAAATTTAAAGCATGAGCTGTCTAACTAGAAATACATACTGTATACAGACATACACACTGAACCATTATGACTTCTCTTTTGACACCAACTACAGGGTCAAAATGTACAACATCAAACTTCACATTTATTTTGTGACCCTGGTGAAAAGACCAACATAAATGAGTGCTGATGTTTCCATCAGGTTTCTTAAAGGGATAGCTCCCCCCAAAATCAAAATGTGGTCATCATTTACTCACCTTCATGTCATTCCCAATATTCATTCTTTCTTTCTTTCTCTTTCTTTCTTTCTTTCTTTCTTTCTTTCTTTCTTTCTTTCTTTGTTAATGCTAATGGAGTTTATGAGGACTAGCGCTGTTAACCTCAAAATCGTCAGAAAAGCACCAGAAAAGTGATCCATATGATTGTCCTATGTTCTTCTGAAACCATGCTAGCATTGTGTGAAGAACAGACGCAAATCTTGATATCCATGGTAGCTCTCAAATTAGATGAGTTGCATGAGGTTCGACATCAACATGATTTGTCCGCTGGCGGACATATTTGATTTGAGAGCCGCAGTGAAATGAGTTAGGATGACTATTAATTAAAATCAACTCGATCAACTACTTCCTTTCACTACCAAAAATGAATTTTGCACCAGCACTAGTCAGCACAAACTAGTCTGGGCTAGCATGCAGATTCAAGATGATCTATTCTGGCCCTTTTCAGTGGGAACAGGTCTTCTTTTGTTTAAAACGTGTTTTCAACTAAATTATATACCAAGAGATTACCTTTGATTTATAGTCCTAGACCAATTTCAGTAGGTTTAGTTGTTTGTTCCAAAAATGTCTAAGCTCACCATCTTGACTGATTTGAACATAATGGAAGGAAGGATTAAAAATCAAAATTGGAACAAATTCTTGGCTACACTTTGCTTTCACAATGCATCATAGTAATCAAGACTGACTCTTGACTTATATGGATTAAGTTCAGGGGATTATCAGTGCATTCTGAAACACCACCACCCGTCTGAAAATGGGTGTTAACTACACAAATACAACCTCAATAGTTCAAAGCCAGAACACATGTTTCCTTTATTTCTTCTCTTTTTTTCCTCTTGACTTTCTCAGCTTCTCCATTTCTCTGTTCATTTAAGTGGCTTCCTAACCAGATGTCCATTCAGTGTCTCAGGCCAAATCGTATGTGTCAGGCGAACAACAGAAAGTGTGTGCTCCAAATGTCCTCGAAGGATAACCATTGTGCTGCTGGAATGCATAATCCAAACACACCCCTGTGACACTGAGTTCAGCTCCCTGTCTTCATATTAGACGGATCCTGTCTGTGACCCAGGCGAAATCCATTTGACATCAGTGGGAATGCCTCCATGACTTTTTCTGACTCCTGTCCCCACGCTACACAGACAGAGAAGAGGCCTAAAACTTAGTTTTAGTGTGTGAGCCAGTATTGCAATTTGTTTTTCTTCAGCGACTTTGTGAAATGACAAGTTCACTCAAAAATGAAAACTGTCGTTCTTTACTCACATTCATGTTGTTCCAAACTTGTAAGACGTTTTTTCTCCTGTACAGCACAGATCAAATTTGAACACACTAGTTGCTGTTAGGCTTCAAAAAGAATGCAAAACCACCATAAAAGTATCATAAAAGTGATCCATTCAACTCATGCACTATATTCAAAATGTTCTGAAGCTAAATGATAGCTTTAATTGAGGAATTAACCAAAATGTAACCTTTGTTATTCACTGATTTACGGATTCACTGTCGCTGAACTTGAACCGAATTAGTCTGATTCGTGAATCATTCAGATTGATTCATTGATTGATTCAACCGATTCACTGAAATTACAAAAGAATGAATGATTCACCCTTTTAAGGCAATACATAAATATCAAGAAATATAAAACAATGTCAGATTTTGTCAGAATTTTTTTATATATATATATATTTAAAACTTGTGGTCAGTAAGATTTAATAAAATTTAAAAGTGACAACGTAACTGAGAATGTTATAAAACATTTCTAATTTAAATAAAATTCAAAGAACCCTGGAAATTGTTTTATCACAGTTTCCACAAAAATACAAAGCAGCACAAATGTTTTCAGCATTGATATTAAAACTAAATGTTTCTTGAGCACCATATCAACATATTAGAATGATTTCTGAAGGATCATATGACACTGAAGTTATATATAATATATACACTACCGTTCAAAAGTTTGGGGTCAGTAAGATTTTTAATGTTTTTAAAAGAAGTATCTTCTGCTCACCAAGGCTGCATTTATTTGATTAAAAATACAAACAAAAACAGTAATATTGTGAAATATTATTCCAATTTAAAACAGCTGTTTTCTATGTGAATATACAGTAAAGTGTAATTTATTCCTGTGATCAAACCTGTGATGCAGACTGTGATCCTGTCTTCAGTGTCACATGATCCATTCTAATATGATGATTTGAGGCTCAAGAAACATTCATTATTATTATCAATGTTGAAAACAGTTGTGTACAATTTTTTTTCAAAATTCTTTGATGAATAGAAAGTTCAAAAGAACAGCATTTATCTGAAATCTAAAGCTTTTGTAACAGTAAACTATATATATATATATGTGTGTGTGTGTGTGCGTGTGCATGTGTGTGTGTGTGTATATATATATATATATATATATATATATAAGAAACTGTGTCCTATTTTTAACCAGGGTGAGCTTGTATGTGTCGAGCCGAAGGACCATCCCCCTTTAAGGCCCTGAATGACTTCCATGTGCGCTGTGTACCATGACAACATATGCATTGCCTGCAAGAGCACTTTGAAGTAAAGTTTCAATAGATGGAACTTGAATAGAAGAGCAGTTTGACATGACATTGTTTGGCTATTATTCTGACACATTTAGTCACAAAAACACACACACAAACAACACAGATGTTAGTGTAAAATATATTATGAGTATGAGTTAAAGCTGGGCGGTAAAGTATTACAATTGTAAATAGATTTTCGGAGTGGCAGCCGAAAAAGTTTTGAAGTGTCACCGACTGACAGGCTGTGTGTCATGAGATGGCAATTGCTTAGCTCATGAATATTAATTAGGTCACACTGATGTTACTAGGTGACCTTACAGGAGCATCATTCACATATCTCAATGAATATTCATGAGACACACCTTTGCCATTGATACTTTGCACGTGACGTCAGTTGTACTGGCTGGCGGGCAAGAACGTCATTCTCTAGCAACGAAAACCAGTAAACTAATCAAGGATCTTGCCAGGACGTTGCCAGTTTTAATATACAAAAGTTGGTGTTTTGAGGTGTACACGACATGCCAGATAGTTGTTGTGCGATTGGATGCACTAACCGCGTTTGTTGCCCGCCAGATATCACGTGACTGCAAAGTATCAATAATATAATTTGTTAATTTGGGATCTGTGAACATTTTAAGGTTTTCATGCACCAAACCAACTTCTCATACATTTTTTATATCAGGCCAGAATTAATAAATTACCAAGCAACATTGGAAATACATACTATTAACAATATTTTACATTTAAAGATTCATGGATGTGGTTGATCAATAAAATATATGAATACATTTGAAAAAAATAAGTAATAAACCATGTGTAGGCACTAGACACAATTAATATTTGTTAACACAATGTAATCTCAAGGAAGTGTAAGCATCTACATCAAAATGTTTTTAAGATCACAAAAAACTAATTCATTCAAGTTTATCTAAACTTTTGACTAGTGTTTATTTGATAAAATATAATTAGTATTTTTTTATAAATACCACAGACATATACAGTATATTCTAACTTACAACTCAAAGATGTATTGATTTGGAGATCACTTCTATAATTAACAAATATTGTAATATCAGTCAACTAAATTCACTTGATGCAAGCTATGTGCCTTCACTGAAATTAAACAATTGGTCTCTAAATATATTATATATATTTCCCAAAGATGTACACAGTTAATTATTCATTTGAACCAATATTAACCTTATAGAGTTTATATAACTTGTGTAGTTAGCACAATCTTCTTCTGTTCTCTTGAAGTGTTTTTTTTTTTCTCCTCTTGGCTTTTTGTTTGCTTCAAAGAGTCATTGATTATCTGTCAGACATGACCAGTACCATTAAGAGGATGTACTGAGCTTGATGCAGTGGAACAGGCCTGACTGATCGGCTCATGACCGGTACGTTCTCTCTCAATGTCTGTAGGGACAACGTTAGTCCCTGAGATCAGTCAGCTTTCACTGCCTATAACTCCAGCACATCCCCCTTTTTATGGATTAAAGTGCAGTCACACCAGACTGTGAGCATGCAACATTACTTCAGACCCAATAACAAATAGAGCTTCTCTTAATAACAATTAATCATGGAACAAATAATGTTGTGTAAAGCATGTGTCCTTGGAATTGCATCGCTGTTTCTTTGCTCTAATTTCCCATAATGCATCAGGGCTTTTCCCCTTAGAGAAAGTGAAACACAAAGAGATGAGGAAGTGAATCCCACACAAACTGACCTTTCATTCCGCATGAAGAGCTGCTGGTGATCCGGTCTGTCGTGGCTAAGAAGATTCAGATGCTGCTGAAATTTGAGTGATGGAGGTCAACCGAATAGGTTGCTGTTTTTAAAATATTGTAACCTAAAAACTCTAGAGGAGACACATTTGAGATCACTGGGTTCTTTGTTCATGGCTCATAAGGCCCAATGAGCTTTCAGTTGTTTCGTGAACTTCTCAGATATTTCTCCTAACTTTCCTTTGGAGAAATAAAAATGGACACAAATGAGTCAATAGCTTACATATGAGCAAAGAGCAATACAATGAATGAACTTCTGAGTAGCAAGATTTCTTACTTTTGACTGTAGACCCTGGTATCTTGACAAACCTGTGCAGTTGGAGACATTGAGATCTGAGAACCATCTGAGAAGCAGGAGACTTAAAACATTTCATTGGCTTTGTCTAAGATGTTTCTCCTAAAATTCCTTTGGATATGAAAATACACAAATGAGTCAATAACTGCGTTATAGAGCTATAAAATAAATAAGAATTAGCATTACGATTCTAAGGCTAATTTTGCTGTGGAGGACACAAAAATTATAAAGTGTTACATCAAGTTATAGCTACATCAAGCTATAACCTCATCTTGGTTTTGTCTGCTGTAAAATGCAGATATTGGATATGTGTCACTACCTATTAAGAAGTTAATCAATTCCCTGAACAAAGGAAATTTTCTCTCCTCCTAAAAAGGTTTTGATCACTTAAATGTAACCGGAAACGTGTGACACCACGTCCACTGACACCTCAAGTGCCAGATAATGTGTTTGATTAAGTTACTCCACAAATAGAAGGTCAGCTAAGAATAGAAACTCTCACGTTAGAAAGGTTCAGGTTAACCGTTCTACAATTTTAATGAACTTATCACTTTGCATGACATTTCAACGAACAGTTGAAATAGACACAAAACACAAACATACAGTCAAGTCATGTGCCTTATATTTATTGCTTATTATATTTATCTAATGACTTATCTCACAATATGATTTGGCGTATTTCTTGTGACTTATCTCACAAAGTGATTTGACTTCTTATTTCAAACTATCTCATAAATAACAATTTATGCTTCACTCTGAGTTGAAAACCGGCTTTTACAGTTTAGCAATACTCTAATAAAATGATGTGCGTGTGCATCCACACACAAACACACACTTTAATAATTCAATAATTGTTATTAATATAAAAATATTATATTATTATCATTTATAATGTGATAAAAGATTTCTTTAAACAATATATCACGGTTTCCACAAAAATATTAATCAGCACATCTGTTTTCAACATTGATAATTATAGATATATTTTTCAAGCACCAAATCAGCATATTACAGTGATTTCCGATGGATCATGTTACACTGAAGACTGGAGTTAGGTTGCTGAAAATTCACAGGGGCACATAAATGATTGCATGTAGGAAAAACTGGCTGTAAGACGGGATGGAGATTGTAAATAAGTGAGAGTTTTAAATAGACATCAGCTGAGGATTGGTTTGGCACTAAATCCTGGGAATGGCTGTGTCCATGTTGCACGGCCGCCCGCAGTGGGAAGAGATCCTGGCGTGTGTTTGGCTGAGTCAGGCTTCCAGCTCAAAGACGCAGGGTTACGAGCTCAGGTGTGGCCCATTACCCTCCATCTGGAGGCCATAACATTGTGCTCTTGTCCCAGCAGGGGCGGGGCACCGAGGCCCAAATACTTAAAAACTAAATTAGCATGAGGACCTTATACTGCAGGTCCTCTCACGATCCTGTCACCAATTAGGCAGCCAGAATTTTATACTGTCCTCGGTCTGTGTGTAACCATTTCTGCTTTTTAACAGCCCTTATGAAGCTAAATTTGCTTCTGGTATGATTACTCAGCCCTCGGCAGTCTGAATCCTGACGAGCATTTGGTTATGGTGTGATTTTTACTGTAAGAGTCTTTTCAAATCTTTTATTCACACTGCAAACTGAAAGCTGATCGACAGTGTAGGCAATATTTATTTTATCTACATTGGTTGCTTCGCCACACAATGCTAAGAGTCATTCAACAATTGTTAGCGGTTTCCGTGGGAAGAGAGGATGGAAAACTAGCAATATTGCCTTTTTTCTCGCGTATATCATGACATCTCGTCGCAGTGAACTCGTGAGGTGCATGAAAGAACGTATTACATTTTACACGTTCACGTATATACAGTGTTCAGAAGTGCTGACTTGTTCACTCATTCGGAGCATACTCTTCTTTATGGGTAATTTATAAACCAAACACAGGCAGGATATTTAACAAAAGTAAAGTCATTTTCAAATTTTGTATAGTGTGATTGAATTGTCATTAAAGCTCAACAAGTGAACTAATCAGCCATAAGTAAAACACTGTCATTTATTTATTATGTTTTATTTTCTTGATGCCTATTATTTATGTTTTCTACCCTTAAAAAGAACTTAATGCATGTATAAGAAACAAATGATCAATAATGACTATATATTCTAGCCCTTGTAACTGATGAAGGAACATGTTCTGTTGTATTTATTTTTATAAAAGCAACAAGTTACCCAAGGCCGAACAATTAATCTAAATCACTGTAATACACAATCTCTCATGGCTTATTGCTCTGTTAAAGAAAATTCTACATTTGAAGAAACATGAGGCTTTTTTTGTGCACACATCGAGCTTTTTTATTTTATTTTGGTATGTGGACTTTAAATCTCATGTTTCTTTAAATTTACAACTGATCTAGAGTGCAGATTCTATATTATTCATAATTTATGAATCAACAAACCAGACAGTTGTTATTTTTTCTTCTTTATTAAATAACCATAATGGTCGAATAACTCATAATGATTGAAGGGAACTTTGTACTTGGATAAAGTATTTCTGAACAGTTATGTAAACTAACAGCCTCCAAGGCTGAAAATAAAACGAGGGTGAAATTCAGGGTTCTGGGAAACAGTTACACTGGTTGAAATCTAACCAGACATAAATATGCTTAAGCAACAATGGACAAGTTTGGAAACCTGATGCCCCTTAAGTTGCTGATGCCCCAGTGCACACGTTCACACCCACACGCAAGTGTCATTCTGTTCCGACATCTTTTTCAGGTGAGTGCACGAGAGCTATGATGTTAGTCTAGACAAAATGTACCAGGTGGAAATACTTCAGTCGGCTTTAGCTCCGAGACACATCTAGCCTCCTCCCAGCCACAGCCTTTTTGTGATCAAACCTTAAATTCCTGCGAGTTGACTTAAAAAAACTTGGCAAAATGCATTCCACTTAAACCAGTGTTCCACAAACAGTATTCCTGAGCCAATATTCCAGACATCATCACCTGCTAGAAGTCGAACCCAGCTGTGCCAAACACACTGACATAGCATGCAACAATATCCTGCTGTTTAAAGAGGTCATAATCATACAATTTTTCATATGATGTGGTTTAATGATCATTTCCCACCATCTCTCTGACCCTTAGAATTAAGCTAGCATCTTTAATAGTCGATGTGAATGCCTTTTTTTTTGCATTTGCAATGAGGTTCTGTGCTTCGCTGCACTTATTCCCAAGCCTAAGGTCAATGAAAATTTGATTCCTCATAACATGACCCCTTTAAATCAAGAAAACATGTTGCAAAAAGAGAACAGTTAGCACCTGTTAGTGTCTGATTGAACAGTATGTTCCAATCAACTGATAGTGATAGAGCCCTGAGAAGTGTGAAAGGCAAGATCACGTCAGTACAAAACACCACAGAAAAAAGACAAGGAGGAATGCAAAGTTTAGCTAAAATAATTGTACTTGTATGTATATATATATATATATATATATATATAAATTAAACATTTCTACAGGGTTGCATAAACAATTACATAAATATATAAAATTGTATATGTATAATTTATTTATATTAAAATATTTTTTTCCATGCTTGCAAAAGTCATGGAAATGTATAGATTAAATATACATGGTTCTCGACATTCAAAAATAAGCTAAGTGTGTCAGAATTAAGATAATTTATACAGTAAAACATACAGAACTTATAAAGTATACAGTATGAGAACCAATTTACAGTAGCTATATTCCCTAATGAGTGTGTAGGGAGAAGTGAATTCTACATAGAGACCTTGTAAAAACCCACAAAGATGGTGGCAGCAAAAGTTGACAGAGTTGTGGGTTATTTCAACTATAGGTTGTGCCATGAGAAAGCAGAACCTGATTTCATCTCTCTGATATATTCCAGACAGAAAGTTGTGTGTTTGTGCTGTGCCTGTTCACCCAGGACAGTGTTTAAAATGAATTACATAACACCCTGACAGTGCTTTATAATGAAATGTCAACCCATATTCAATGAAAAGAGCTATTATTCAAGAAAAAAAAAAGTGTTTTGGATTTTAGCACCCTGGATTCCTAACTGTCTGGTGCACTGTTGTTTTTCTCAATCCCCTTTTAAATGAGTGACAGAAAAAGGCTTTCATGTATGCCACACCTTGTTAAATTCTCCAGAACCCAAGTATTTTATAAGCAGACTCCACGTCCATATACATGACTTAACGTAATTTATAGGACCAGTGGCACTTGAATGCTACCCCACGTCAGCGTGGTGGCGTTGGTGGCTGACAGCACATGGGTCTGTGCCAGACCTGAACGCAGCACGAGGAAAAGAAAGCTGCGGCGTGCACGCTCTCTTTCAGTCGCAGGGATTACACGCGAAGACGCCGCTGCTCTGGAATAATGACACAGCGGCGAAGGAGTCTGCCAGCTCTGTGGTCGTGCAAAACGTAGTGATATAAATATCCAGGGTGATGATTACCCCAATGTGCTGGCCTATAGATAGGGTTTGATGATAAGGGAAAGGGCAGACCAGTGGGGATGCACTCTTACGAGGACCATATTATCAGTGTAGACACAAAGGCAGTCTAAAATAGCTAAAAACTGATCTGAAAGGCACCCTGAAATTAACATCTCAGACTCAGTTTTAGAATGTAGTGAGCTGCCTATAGATGTCAATTTCCTGACATTATGGCTATATGTTGTGGTGTCTAACTATATATTAGTATAATATACTAAACTAAATACAATCTCGTAATGCATTGCAACAAATCTATTCAAGATGGTGGACGAAATGAACATATGTGTAGCAACATGATAATGGCATGCATAAAGAGTGCTATACACATTGTGAATGATATATTGGTCATTTATGAGGTTGGATTTATTCAACTTATTATGGTTTGGAGCAGAGATGCAGTGTCAGTTAACATTAGTGCCTAAAAGGCTAAAAAGAGAGAAATATGACACGGCCCAATGCATTGATTTTGTCAAACTAAAATCACTTGTCAAGTTGTCTAGCTCTAATGGTGCTTCTTGGAAAAATGTGTTATAGAATGCACTCTGACATCCAAATTGTAAATTCTATAACTCAGTCCCCAGCTAAGATAAAATAATTAAATATTTTTTTAAATATACATAATCCAACCTATTTAGCAAACATTTGCTGAGACAGGGATGTCAAACTGTTTTTTTTTTGGTTTCACTTTATTTTGATGCTCCCTTTAACACATTCTGTTGACTATAAGTAACGTTGCACCTACATGTGTACTAATTAGAGTTGACATATTTATATTGTTAGTAGAGTAATAGTAGACTGGTAGGGTTAGAATAAGTTGACATGTAGTTGCAAAGTTACTAATAGTCAGTTGAATGTCTGTTGAAGGACCATCACAATAAAGAGTTAGCAGATATTAAGCAGACAGTCTACTCTAATGAGAGTAAGTTGATGTGTAGATGTAAAGTTACTTATAGTCAAGAGAATGTTCAAAAGGGACCATCAAAATAAAGTGTTACCATTTTATTTATTTTTTTACAATCAACAATTCAGAGCAAAACAAAAAATATACACACACGCACAATATGATTTTCCATTGGCTTTTTTTCTCTTCCAGAAAATAAGCTCCGAGTCCGACAAAAGTTTATGATTCTTACAAGTTTTCTTCATCATGATAATATTTACAAATTAACAGAACCTTTATAAATTTTAAAGCCTAGATGCAATCAACAAAGTACAAAAGTTGGAAGGCCTACAAAAATACTCTTTCTTTATACATAGGCCTAATATTCTGAACATCTAGCAATGGAATGTCTCTCCTGTGACCTTGAAATAATTGCAGCACAATTATGACTTCTGCACTCGTAAGTATAACTTCCCAGGAGGCAGCAATACAGCAAAGTTAATGGATAGAGAACATTGTGTAACGAGGCATCAGGTCAATCCCAACTGAGCCTGAACCTGGAAGTCAGTACTTTTCCAGAAAATACAATCCTGGCTCGTTTGCACAAAAGCTACACACCACTGATTAAGGAAACCACACACTCTGTGACATACACTCTAGCTGCCATATTTTGGTCATGGCAAAATCTATCTTTAGCATTGTTTGTTAAAATAAGGCCAATGTGTTGAAGTGCTGCTTATTTTATTTTGTCCTCAACTCGTCCCCTCAAGGCTGTTGATTTTAACGGCACATAGTTTAGCACTAGAGTAAGGTCACAGGACAGAATTCCAGTAAGAGCTGAGAGTGAAACGAGAAAAAAGGTTCCGCTGGATAATGTGTATGGGATTCACTACGGTAAGTCGC
The DNA here is from genome assembly GCF_949319135.1 of Squalius cephalus. Classification (NCBI taxonomy): domain Eukaryota; kingdom Metazoa; phylum Chordata; class Actinopteri; order Cypriniformes; family Leuciscidae; genus Squalius; species Squalius cephalus. The sequence goes on from NC_137130.1 coordinate 6,140,945, forward strand.
AGAAATCCGTGTTGGAAGAAAACAGAGGTTCGCCGGATCAAGAATGATGTAACCGAGATGATATGAACAAAGAGAATAAGTGACTCATATTTTTGAGAATTTATCAAAAAAGATCATCCACAAACAGCTGCAGTAAAACTGATTTTTATGGTTTGAACGGCATCAGTCCGGTTCATGAAAGAATCATTCAGAACAGTTTTGTGAACCGATTAATTTAAAAGATCTTATTCAAAATAATAATTCATTCACAAATCAAATAGAACTTTGCCTGCCAAGGGGAATTAAGGTGGATGTTAAGATTTTCAGTGAATAATGACTTGTCTGTTCCTCATACTAACCTATTGTATGATTTCAGAAAACTTGGAGTGCACAAGTCAAATGGGCTATTTATGATACTATGATGGTTTTGTTTCCTTTATGAAGCTTTAGTCTTCTTTCACTATAATTACATGGAATAGAGTATGGGGGGAAAAAATAGTCTTTTTTTTCTTTCTTTTTTTAATTTATGCTCTGCAGAAGTCATATGTTTTGGAACAACATGAGGGTGAATAAATGATGACAAAATATCCATTTGAAAGTCAACTTTTCCTATAAACTATCTGAAGGCTTATTTCAAATTTTCAACGTGATGCACTGAAATTAAGATGAGATCTCAAACTGATCTGAAAGCAATTGTTGAAACTGGTCTGGACATTTTCCCATCATAAAGTTATTTTTCCCCAGCCTAGCCAGCCAGTCGTTCAGCCTGACATGATGCAACCTGCATTATTATTACTTTGCATCACTATGTTACTGAAACGCATGCCATAAATTTGGCATTAACGAGATTGGTACGGTCAATAAATAAATATATGGATAACGGTTGGACTGAGAAGTTTCCTGGAGAGCAGATGTGGAGCGACAGATGCTATGTGGCTCTTTTAGCACACTACATGTTCAGCCAGTAAAATATGTGCCCGCTGAAAACACTCCACAGTAAATCAACTCCTGAGAAGCTAAAATGCATTTATTTAATAAAGAGTGCTCATGGTACATTAGAGCGATTGTATGCAACGGCCATAAATCATCCAACGTGGCCCTTTGTAGCTCATAACCTATTTCAGGAGGTATGACATCACGGCGTTTCCATTTACTGCATAAGCTGAGCAATAAACTGCAGGCAATAAAGTGACAGAGAATGCAACTTCTTGTAGTACAAATCCTTGAGCTGCCACAAAGTTGAATGTTTCATGCAAAATTCTCAAAATGAAGCATTCAGAGCCGATTTGGCATTCCTACTGTTTTACTGAAAATGCTGAGGAATCTAACTGTACGTACGAAATCCCCTGGTAAGTTCTTATATTTCAGATGACCGTTCTAATGTTGGGGTAGGTGGGTGGACGCTGGAGGCAGGTCTGCTCTTTGCAGCATACTGTGCACTATTTCATGATTAGAGACCTTTGTTCTTAGAGGATAAGGTCATGTTAAGAGGATTAGTCTGCTATGTCTGCTATGTCTATCACTGATACATACCACACTGTACTCAATATTGAGTGTTATGTAAGACCTAGGAACCAGAGCCTGAATATAGTACATACATACTGTAAGTATATAGTATACTCACCACTTTATTAGGTACACCTGTTCATATGCTCATTTACACAAACATCTAGTCAGCCAATCACATGGCAGCAACTCGATGTATTTAGGCATACTGACATGGTCAAGATAATCTGCTGAAGTTCAAACTGAGCATCTGAATGGGGATGAATGGTGATTTAAGTAACTTACAATGTGACATGGTTGATGGTGTTAGACTGGCTGGTCAGAGTATTTCAGAAACTGCTGATTTCCTGGGATTATTTTTAAAGAGAATGGTGCGGAAAAAAGAAAATATCCAGTGAGCGGCAGTTCTGTGGGCGAAAATGTTTTGTTGATGTCAGAGGTCAGAGGTCAGAGGAGAATGGCCAGACTGGTTCAAGCTGATGGAAAGGCAACAGTAACTCAAATAACCACTTGTTACAACCGAGGTCTGCAGAAGAGCATCTCTGAACCAACAACACGTCCAACCTTGAAGAAGATGGGCTACAGCAGCAGAAAATCACACCGGTGACAATCCTGTCAGCCGAGAACAGCAAACTGAGGCTACAATTCACACAGGCTCACCAAAACTGGCCTGATGAGCCTTGATTTCTGCTGCAGCATTCAGATGGTAAGGTCAGAATTTTGCGTAACCAACATGAATGCATGGATCAATCCTGCCTTCTGTCAACAGTTCAGTCTGCTGGTGGATGTGTAGTGGTGTGAGGGGTATTTTCTGGGCACACTTAGTACCAATTAAGCATTGTGTAAACGCTGCAGCCCACATGAGTATTGTTGTTGACCATGTTCATTATGACCACATTGTTCCCATCTTCTGATGGCTACTTCCAGTAGGATGACGTGCCATGTCACAAAGCTCAAATCATCTAAAAATTTGAAAATGTCACAGTCACCAGATCTCAATTCAACGGAGCACCTTTGAGATGTGGAAGAATGGGAGATTTGCATCATATATATATATATAGACAGACAGACAGACAGACAGACAGACAGATAAAAGCTATATTTTAAATTATGGGAAAATCCAAACTTGACTGGTTGTGTACATCATAAAACCAACATTTTAAAACAAAAGCACTGTATAATGAATCATAAGGGGAGATATCATGAAAACTAAACTTACTAATGAACTATTAAATTTAACACTTACAAGGATGGGGAACCTTCTGAAATTACATTTCTATTTTTGGCCTCTACACAGTTTGCTTTTTGCCCATCTTCCCTTCTAAGATGACCAGATTGGGTGTCGCATCGCTGGCTTTCTCGGCAGGTTTTATTACTCTTTGGACACCTGAGATTGAAATTTCATTGGACCATTATGACTCACCAGGGCTAAAAACAGTATTAATCTGATAATTATCTCACCCTATTGCGTGGTCATTCTTGACACAGACATCTAAATCCACAGCGGACGCCCTTGGGAAAGGTGAATGACACCCTGATTGGTGTCACCAGCACTTGGCATCCGCAGCTGTGGACTAAGAACGTACTGGCATGAATTCAATGCTCCTTTCATCTCCCCAGAGTGTAATTTGCCAATTCCTTACAAGCCATGTTATCCGCCTGGCGGCCTTTGCTTACGGACAGGAAAGCCCAGAGACGGCTGCTGCGGATACAGAGAGACTCATCTCAGTCCGATCTGAGTGACATATAGCGAAGAACAAAGCACCCAGACTGCAGTCAAACTCCCAGCATGCGTTTTTTTTTTTTTTTATGTTAAAAAAAAAAAAAATGTGTGAGAAACAGACAAAAGTTTGTCATTATTTGAATGGTTGTTTCTCAATCAATGCTATTAGACACCATTGATGCCAATCGGCATTGGTTCTTATATGTCTCATGACCAAATTTCAGTGGCTTCATATTTGTTCTAAGAAGTACAACTTGAAAAAAACGAAGGCAATTACATAATGGGAGAATTCCCATTTTGGGTGAACTTAATTTTTTGGTTCATAATCTCTTGGTCAGATGGAAATTTTATCACTCGTGGCTCTTAAATCTTAGATTTCTTAAAACTTTTAATATTGAGTTTTAAATATGTAAGTTTATTTATACTAGTATTATATATACTTAAGTATGGATTCCCTTAAAAAAGGAGAACATATAAACAAATGAGGTAATGATTGTTACGAGTACAGAATTGTAAGATAAACATTTCTCAATGAATTTTGCCAAGAGTAAATTATCAGAGCTATACCGTCCATGTTAGAGTTCATATTGACGATGCATTTTAGTAGCGTGCCACAGATTTAGACAATGTTGAGATCTCTTCTGAAACACAAGAGGTGACATGAAAGAAGGAAATCATCTCCATTTGCTCTCTAAGAGAATAAACTGAGAAAGATTTTTCTTTCCTATGGGAGGATGTGCACTGGCAGGCATACTGTGCAATGCTCGCATGTTTCACATGGTGGTTAGAAATGACTGATGAATTTGAGTGGAGTGGAAATGATAACTGAACTTGTTGGTTTGGGTTCTCGGGTCAGGAAAACATCCAAATAAGAGAAGAAAAATGAAAGTGAGATGGATGGAGAGGGGGCTAGAGAACAAGATTAGCACTCTTTTTATCCCAGCACCAGTAAAGCAGGCTCATAATGTGCCCTTAATCAGAATCCCAAATATCCTGGGATAATGGCTAAGCAAATCGTTCCCAGGCACGCCTGCTCCGTTTAGGGAAGACAGGGATCCGAGGGGTAAATAATCCGATTTTGCTTCTATTATCTTCGTGATGCAGTGGAAAGACGGAGGCCTTTGAGATGCCATGTCTTTTTGTCACGACCTTTTGTACGTACTACGCAGCCTGTAGACTCGGCTTTAGATGCATCCTGCTTCCAAGAGTTTACTGGCAGAGCCACAGAGCCTCAAATAAGCCCGATGCTTACACATCCTACCCCTGTTTTCCATTTTCTCCCATTTTCCCCAGTGTTTATGGGGCTGGACTGTTCTGGATCAGATATTGTGGACAGTTCTCCAGTTTTGACGCAAAAGTTCATGAAAAACACAGAAAGAAAGCATAGTTTAACTTTTTTAACAATGTGAAAGAAAAGAATATTTGTAAAGTTCAGGATCCTATCTTAGCTTGGTTCAGAATACTCTTCTACTTTATGCAGTGTGTGTCTGTGTTTTCAGTGTCTTCAACTTTAAGCCTCTGCCAGATCCCTCCACAAAGGCAAATTGTTTATCTGGAATGTCGTGGAGCGTATGTTCAGACTTCAGACGCACTCATTATTCGTTTTTCTCTGTGTTGACATGCTGGGATATAAAGTGGCATAGTTGATTCTGTGCCCTAAATATCTCTAGGAATACCAATTGACTCAAAGCGAGGCACCTGAGTTTCCCAGTCTTACAGGTATGCAATGCTATTTGGGCGAACAGTGGGAGAAAAGCCTTATAAATCTCAGAGACATGAGAAGCATAGTTCTCACAGCACTGATTATTGTCTTCACTGATGTGATAAAGATCGCTCTGGGCAAAGTTATTGTGAGTTATTGTGGAATTCACAAGACAATCTTTGGGCAGCGGATTCAAGAGTACGTTGTCAGTTCATCTATCATCATCTGAAAGAGATGTATTGTTTTTAAAACATAACTGCTTATTTATACAACAGCAAGTTGCGGTCCTCTAATTTTATTGGCCAAGAGTGCTGGTTTGTATCTGCTTGTATATCTTTGGGGTTCCAGACCAGGCTGTCCATCTGTGTATTAGTGTTGGGGACACAAAACGTGAGTGAGTCATGGAACCATTTACTCAAACAATTTGTGCAAAAACACTAATTCATTCTGAAACGAAACAAGTGACTGTCTTAATGAGCGAGTCATCAACTTATTTACTCAACCGATTTGTTCAAGAACACCAATTCATTTAGTAACACAACATGTGTGAGTCACTGAATCATTCATTAAACCGATTTGTTTAAAAATACTGATTCATTTAGGAATGCTAGCAATCATGATGGTAACGGATGTCCAGTGCCTGCGACCATCCACCAAACCCATATACAACACATTAGATGGTATATGACATATATGCCACAATTAAAAATGATAAATGTGTGACACGTGCTGGCAAAATGACAGGTCAAAAGCAGAATTTACTACTGATCACAGAGCCGTGCTTCACTGACAAGCTGCACATAAAAAAAAAAAAAAGTAAAATCGCGTGTGGTTTAATTTCAATATATGAAGAGTTCAGATGCAAAAGCTCTAAGTGCCATCTGAAATTTTCTTCTAGAATGATCATTTTTATAAAGCTTATTAAGTTAAGTAATTTCACTTAAAGGACAATTAATAGGTAATTTGCATTGCCATTTAAGTGAAATTATTGAACTTAAATATACAAGCTTGATAAAAATGATCATTCTAGAAGAAAATTTCAGATGGCACTTTTTGCATCTGAACTCTTCATATATATATATATATATATGTACAGTATATATAACAATTTCACCCCTCTTTATTAGTCTTTTTCTGAAACTCAGACACAGCTCTATATTACATGCGTGTGCCTGGTTGAATGAACAGAGAAATAAGCTGACATCAGTGTTGCATGTCTTCAACTTTGTGCCAACTGCCAAATGAAAGCATGAAATGAGGTCTAATACTCACCCTGACCCCAATCTAAGTTTCCAAGGACAGAGTTTCAGTCTCTTCTCACACCCTGCATCTCTGAGCTGGTAAATGCAGTCTGCTGCCTGCTGCTACATTGACCTTATGACCTTCTGAGTCATAAGGCCTTCCAGCTGCTACTGGCTTCCATTTCAGTGCCCTGTGGACCTCAGATCCATTTACACCTGCTACAACCCACTGCATCTGCGGACTTCTCTGTTTACACACATACACTCATACGCATGCTACATGTAGAAGCAGACACATACAAACACACAGGCTTTGGAATTGTTGCTGTTTCCAGAATTGTTTCTTCTACAGTTGGTTTACCATTTACAATAGCTGAAAAACCTATACTATACTATTTAATTGCACTGTTCCCATTGTGACAACTTGCCCCATATACTGCAACAACATGCTTGGCACAAATGATCAAGAGGTGTTAGATGTAGTACACTAACATTCAACAGTTTGGTGTCAGTACGATTTTTCAAATCTAAAAACTCATGCTTTTTACATGAGATCTCAAAGTTAGTGAAACATATTCCTTTGGTTTAATGTTTTAAAATAAGCAGAATGACATTTGAAATGAAAATGGGTTTGCCCTGTTATTTGCTCAGTACATAATACTATGGAGTGCCATTGGGGACTACAACAATTTGTCAGGGCTCTCCAACCTCTGTGACATCCGCAAATTTTCTAGTCAATTGATTTTAGAGTAATAACACACTTGGCCCAAAGAGTAAAAAAAGCACTAGGTAAATTCCTTCTTACACATGACGAATGTGTTTCCTATTAAATGGGAGTCAAACGCCAAGCAAAAAGCATACAGATGATTCAAATAAACCCGGTGTTGGTTCCAAGATGATATTTAATGTCCTTTGGCAGGGGCAGGGAAGAAATATGATTATATTGTAATAGAATGTCTGATTCACAGACCCCAACAAACCAGAGCAAAGGTTTTGTGTGAGAATACAGAAGAAAGAGTTTAGGGATCTTCCACAAGGCCTTGGGGAAGCTGAACAACTCGACAGACACACATCACGCTGTGTTGCCTCGAGTATAAGTGAGAACAACACACAAGCAGAACCGCTGACCTGGGAACGTACCAAATGACAAATGAATCAACAACCACAAATGTCTAACTGCATCACTGTATCGGTCCCTGAGTGGGACGAGAAATTCTGCGTTTTGGCTCCGCATGAGTCGCATCATTTCTTTTGATGGATAATGAGGACCTGGCCTGTCAATGATGTCACTCACGCTGACAGGGATGCTAACGGTGATGACCCCACTCAAAAGACTAGTTTATAGACAAACATACATTTCTATGCAGCTCCAGTCGAACTGTAACTGGGTGTCTAAAACTAACTAGAAAAAACATTGCCATTGTCAACAGTGCCATTACATGGAAAATTCACCCCCAAAATTGAATGTGCTAATTTTTTGCTTGCTTGTTTTTGCATCCTTTTTAAACCTTGAAAGATCCTGTTCACATTCAAGCAGGTCAAAAGAAGAAAAGTACATTATTCAAAAATGTTCTTTTCATGCTCCATGGAAGGAAGAAAATCTCAGGTTGGAATGACAGATTAAATATTCTGTATATAAGATTAATCATTATTAGTATTTTTATTATTACTGGGTGGCATACTACTTTAAAGAATATAAACTTTCCCGCCTAAATTTCACATCCCATATACTAACCGTATAAATGCAGAGGATTGAGCGGCTGTTTCACAAATGTTTGAAAGTGGGTTTCAAAGTGCAAGTTTTTGAAAACCATACCATTATCTTCTCCATGTAAACTACAAAAACGCAAATTTTTGAAAACAGTGACGTCATGCGCATGTATGCAACAACATAACAGCTTTAGAAAGACATGACCTGACAAACAACATGGGAAACACAAAGGCTTGTGCCTTTTTGTCCAAAATTTTGGTCATAACCCTATCCCTACCCCTTCCCCTAAAGCTAACCTTATCCATAAGCTATCCCTAAAATCAGAGGGAAATTATGGTAAATAACATGTAGAAGCACCTAACCCGGCTGTAAGCCTAAACTTGACATTTCTCATTAAATCATCATTGAAAAAGACAGAATAAAACGAGCATTACTATCCAGAATAATTGTATGGCTCTCTAGTCTTCTGTCAACAGTTGTCTCATTTTTGCATATTTTCATTTTGCCAAAGGATTTTTAGCAATTACATTTTCCTCTGTGTGGTCACTCCACCTTACTTCTTACCGGGAAAATTAATCTTTGGGCTGAGAGAGGGAGGGAAGGGGAGAAGATGACGTGTTTTTTGATCATCCTACACACCCGTACAATTTAGTCACATGTGGGCCGTTTGCTCTGATCCATAGAGCGGCACCGATGTGGTTTCCTTCCTCTTTACTGTAAAGGTCATGCACAGGTGCACTTCCTTTGTCTCATTGAAATAACATATGAATAATGACTGTTCAATACAGTCAGGGATGAATCACTGCTCATGTAGGGGAAAAAAATAGAGATCTCTTTGATATTTGCAGTGATTTCCGTTATGCAGCAACAAGCTTAAATGGAACAAGATGGTTATTATAGTTCACTAAAACAAACTAAAACCATAAAAAAAAACTTGAAATAAATAAATGTTAACTGAAATAAAATATAATATAAAAACTTAAACTTATTTTATTTCAGTTAGTTGCCAAGACAACATTTCTTATTTTAACTTGATGTACTAAAATTATGGAAGCTTGTTTCTGCCACGGAATAAAAAGAAATAAATGTTAAAAAAAAAAAAATGTAAAAGATAACTACGACTTTTTCTCTCACAATTCAGACTTTTTTCTCCGCTAATGTGAATTCACATCTTGCAATTCTATCTTTTTAGCGCAATTTTCCTACGGACAAAATTGCGATTGTTAACTCATGATTTCTGTTCTGTCTGTGCGCACCAATCTTGCACTTCTATCTCCTCCTCAACCAGACCACCTAGAGACTTCGGGTTTTCGGCATTATGTTAAGGAAGGTCTAATCTCGGGAACGCACACAAAAAAATAATAAAAAAAAAATCTCACAATTCTGACTTTTTTCCTCGCAATTGCGAGTTTATATCTCACAATTCGGACTTTTTTCTCCGCAAATGCGAATTTACATCTTGTAATTCGAACTTTTTTTCCGCAGTTGCGATTTCACATCTCGCAATTCTTACTTTTTTCCTCGCAATTGCAAGTTTATATCTCGCAATTCTGACTTTTTTCTCAAAATTGCGAATTTATATCTCACAATTCTGACTTTTTCTCACAATTGTGACTTTTTGTTAGATCTATTGTTAGAATTGTTAGATATAAACTTGCAATTTGCGAGTTAAGTCAAATTCTGTGGGGAAAAAAATACTTTTTATTCTCACAATTGTAACTTTAGAACATGCAATTGTGAGTTTATATTATGAGAAAAAAAGTCCGAATTGTGAGAAGTAATTATATAAAAAAAGTCAGAATAAAAGTCGCAGTTACCTTTTTTTTGTGTAATTATTTTTTTGTGGAATAATTATTTATTCAGTGGCAGAAACAAGCTTCCATTTAAAATAACCAAAATAAAAATTTATAAAAAAAAAACTATATAAAAAAAATATTGTAAAAAATGAACATCAAAAATGACAAAACACCTAAAAATCAATACAAATCCTAAAAATGTAAGTACAATTATAATCAAAACGGAATATATAAAAACAAAAGTATACAAATATGTTACAAAAGTAACACTGATCAGAGTTTGAGAGATTATATACAGCTAGAAGAGATCCATGGGGTCTTTTTCTCAGAAGCTACATTTTAGAAAAAAGAAAAAAAAGTCTCCATTTAATCTCATTGATTTCTAGGAGAAACATTTGAGATATTAAAGAGAATTCAAAATGAGTCAGATTCTGGCCATGCAATGCTGCTTACTTTACATCTGAACTTAGCAGCAGCCACATCGTCACAGAGGACTGTGGATCTGCTTTTGGAAATAGATGTGAAAACAGAGTGTAACCTTTCATCTTTACACAGGCTTTATAAGAGCATCGAAGGGGTGTTTCCAATAACAAATCCACAATGCTGGGTTCAGTGCAAGGTCACAGCATCGCACAGACCACAGTTAGAGGAGCTTTACGGTTTCCTAGTGTTCCCTGAGAATATGAGACAGGAAACAGGCGAGCGAGAGAGACAGAGAGGCAGAGACAGATCCAAAGTCAGCCTGAGATAGGCTCTCCTCAGACCGCAAAGTGCTGGAAAGAGATAACTGTCTCTACTCTGTCTGTTTAGCAACAGAGATCAGCAGTTCACCGAGTTCAAATATCATGGATGGAATGCATAAAGATAATTAGCATGTACTTTTAAGTGTCTGAAACAGGGCCGTAACCACCATATACAGTGCACTGAGAAATGGCCAATAATTAGAAATGGCCAAATGTCTGCCTCAGTTGTCTAACAGCGTTCATCAATGTCAAAATGACTCTAAGATGGCCAATCAAATCAAAGAAGGCGGGGCTTACTGTTCACATAAGACAAGTGTGAATTCAAATGCAATGCGTTTAGTTTTAATGGCGAAAGAGCGTCGTAAGTAGCTAAACATTTAATATTTGACAACTGTTTTTAATACAAATGTTAAACAACCCACAGTTGAATACAGTAATGCATACTACTGAACTTTATCAAGTTTGGGCGTTTTGAATTGAAAATATGGTATTGTGTAGCCTAAATGATTCATAATGTGACATGACAAGAAACATTTTTTGTTTTCAACATATTAGACATAAAAATAAGATTTCATGAGTGAATATTTTTTTAATAAAATATATTTTGCAAATAGTTTCAATTGATTAGTTCATACCTAGAATTAGACCTATAGATCTCCTACATTCTTTTTTTTCATCCCTTTTAATCCTTTAATTATTTAATTGCTTTAAATAAAATAAAAAAAACAACAACCTCACAATTTTTAAAGATGGAAATCACAATAATTTACAGTAAGGTTTTGTTAGTTAACATTAGTTAACTACTTTAGTTTACATGAACTAACAATGAACAATACTTCTACAGCATTTATTAATCCTAGTTAATTACAACATTTACTAATACATTATTAAAATCAAAAGTTGTATTTGTTAACATTAGCTCATGCACTGTGAACTAACATGAACAAACAATAAATGAACGTATTTTTATTAACATTAACAAAGTTGAATAAATACGGTAACAAATGTATTGGTCATTGTTAGTAGTCCTAACAGTCTACTAATACTCTAATGAGAGTTAGCTGACGTAGAGTAGTTGCAAAGTTACTTATAGTTTGAAGAATGTCTAAAGTGGACCATCAAAATAAAGTAACCAAACTTCAAGCTGACGTCCTTGTGTAAACTAACTCTCAGCCACATGCTGAACAATGGCTAACTTTAGCACTTTTTTTCCATCCTGCTAATTTTCCTGCCATTGTGTAAATAATCAAGTTATAATTAAAAAAAGGTTTATGTGTCTGAGCTTGACCAGAATATATTTCTGAACGTCTTGTGTGCTCTTTTATAGAAACACTTCCTTAAACATATTCATTTTTCTTTAGGTTTTCGCATGTGAGAGAGAGTGAGCTACTATCAAGTGCACGCCATCTGCAGATGGCCACAAATTGTGGGAGAACCATGACCATTACATCACTGGGTATGAAGTTACCCTTTAATTGCTTTTACCGCTAACCAAGCAAACTATACTGTATATACATATCTCTGTGTCTCTGCTTCTATACCCCTCCACAGAGCTGTGAAAGAAGATGTCTGTTTGGGTTCCACAAATGGGTTGCTCCTATGACTCGACCCCTATGGAGGTAAATGAACGCCTCTGAGTCGCTAGAGAAGGGATCCGGGAGAGATCGCTTCCAATCACGTCCCGCATCACCCGCATGGCTCCTGAGATTCGGCTCGGGGTGAAATTAAATGGCCGGTGTCATAAAGCCACCAAACAATGGAGCCATTGAGCCACTGGAGTTTCCTTCAAGCAAATGCAAACACGATACTTCTGATTCAGCACTTTCGCCTCAATGTGCTCCATTCTTGCTCTTCTCCCACTGCGGTCGCCTCCTCAAAAGAGTAAATCACCCTCCATCACACTCAAACACGGCCATTGTGTCGTATTTTACTCGTGATGGTGCTGCTAAAAGTACCAGATTTAAAACAGAGGAATGGAGGAGCTTGAAAAACTGAAACTGATTTAAAGGTCAGCAACAAACTTACTGCTAAAATATCGTCAATAACTTTTTTGTGCAAATGTACAGTGCAAAGGCCACATATTTATGCCACATTTTTCCCATTTATAGGCTAGCTTACTGTTATCTGAAGAGCTGTTTGCAATGCTGCATCTTTAAGAAATTCATTACTTTTATTCAGCAAGGATGTATTAAATTGATTAAAAAAAAACAAAACAAAAAACAACAGCAGAGATATTTATAATGTTACAAAAGATTTCCATTACAAATAAACGCTGTTCTTTTGAACTTTATATTCATAAAAAAATGCACAATGGTTTCCACAACAATATTAAGCAGCAAATATTCACATTGATAATAATAAGAAATGAGCACAAAATCAGCATATTAGAAGGATTTCTAGACATATGATCATGTGACACTGAAGACTGGCGTAATGATGCTGAAAAGAAATCAGCTTTCAATTCATTTAGAAAACAGTTATTTTAAATTGTAATAATATTTTTAATTAAATAAATTTAGCCTGGGTACACTTGGACATTTATTTAAAAAGATATAAATATACATATACATATGTATATAATTTTTTATTTATTTTTTTTTTTTTTCATTACCAATCCCAATTTTTTGTGTTAAGTCAGTTATCAGTTTGGAAATTTTGGCCAGTTTTGTGCAAAAATGTCATTGAATTTTGGTAATACAGTCAACAAAAATCTATTTAAAAGATGTTACAACCACATGCTGAATGGGAATGTTGATAGGATAGGTTTCTCTAGGTATATTAGACCTTCTTAGTCTTGGTATATCGATTGAATTACAATTGACCATTCGCAAAGACCCGCCCCCTTTAGTTCCTGTTCTATGTCCGACAAACGCCACTCTCACGCAGTGAAAAATACATCGCGGAGCAGAGAGGACACTGACAACGCGCTGACAGACCAGGCTACTGTTGATGTGAAACAAAGTCTCAGCTTTCAAATTTGGTCATTTTTAACGAAATTTAAACAATAAATACCGTTTTGTGGCTCTTTAATGTGTCTGACAGATCGCTGTAGAGCCTCAGTTAAAGCTGCTCGTGAGCCGATCATCTCTTCTTTCTAGTTATTTATAGCATCAAATAAACATGAATGAGCATAAGAAGGAATGTTGTTTTAACCGCGGAAAGACGTCAGTACACACTATTTTTCCAAGTTCAAATCCTCCAACGTTAATCTACTAACTCTCCGGATTGCTTTGTTGGACAAAAATGGCGGATGGCGGATTATGATTGGTCAGATCGCCTGTCAATCAAACTCCCTGTGAAGGGTCAATTGAGGACACTGTTTAATGTGGAACTGATTAGCCAGTTGTTCACCTGGTGCTGATCTATGTGAATTTGGGAAAAAAGTGAAAGATTCTTCACAACAAGATCACACCTCCTAACAGTTGACAGATTTACCTCCCTAAGTCTGTAAACGTGCAGTTCTATAAGACATTTGTTCACTGAGGAGTCTGCCAAGCACTTTGATAGATAACCCACCCGTACAAGCAGTAAACCATATGAGTGGTTAGAAAAAAGGCTTGTATTGTGTTGCAATACTTTCAGCTTAGATATATTACTGCACTGGATAGGACATTACTTGCTTAATATATTTCAGCATGCTAACCTCATAATTCAATCCCAAAGCACAACACATACTGCACATGTTGTTTGAAATGCAAGCCAGTCATTTGTTATACTCTTAAAGTAGAGAATGTCTACTTTACTAATAATATCTAGTGTCATTTTTTTATAATAATAATTTCTCTGGGTCAAGATGCTTTAGAAAATAGACACAAAAGTACATAAAAACCAAACACAATACACGTGACAGACACACAATGCAAATAGCACAATAGCAAACGTTTTCTTATTTAAATGTGCAGAAAAATACTTTGTTAAAATACTTTGAAAAACTCATTGTCACACTAATTTTCAAGTAAAGCCAAATATGCCGTTCTCAAAACCAGTTGAAACACAATTAACCCCGTTGGTTAATTAACCCCGCTTCGCATCGGGGTCCTCATCCCCCTATTGGGGGTTATTTTGAGAGAAGCACCGGCTGGATGTACATTATCCCGACTACTTGCCTCAAAAGTAAATAATTAAATACTAAATATTGATCTGAGTTGAAATATTTTATTTGGTCTTTAAACGCAAAGCTTCCACGGAGAGAGCAGTTGCAGCATGGCAAGTTCAAACTAAACGGACATTTAAAGGGATGGTTCGGAGTAAAATCAACCTAGGGTCCTTTGCATCATGACCTCAAGCCAAACACCCCCCAGAAGCCTTTTTACCCTTGGTCGAACATTATTAAAGTTAGAGCTTATTTAGAGATATCAGGTGCAGGCGCTAATGGATCCAAGGATTTATCTTGTAAATTACCCCACTAATAATGCTCAGAATGGTACCAAACTTATACAGTAGTACAAATAGGTTCTGTACTCATAAAACGAGGCATTGGAAAGTTTGTAAGTACATCGGGAGTTTATTTACTTGCCTGATGGCTCATGCTACTGCTAACCCGGACGTTGAGGTCACTTGGGAAAAGCATGTAAAAGTCCTGGCAGAAAGCAATGCATAAGGATGTAGTGTCCCTACACCATCCCTTTAAGAGATACGGTATACAGTCATTCATATCACTTATTACACAGCATTTCGCCACATAAATAATTATGGGGATAAGATATATTGATTTCAGAGTAAACTGTTTTAAAATCGTACCTGTTTGTATCTCATAATCCAACAGTGTACAAAACAATAGTCACAAAATGGCAGCAGCGAGTCCACGATACTGAATGGCAAAATTAAATAACTGTACACAAAATATTGATTCGACTGAGTTATAATACTTTATTAGCTCATCAAACACAAAACTTCCACGAAGAAAAAACGTTCCTAGCAGGCGTGTAGCACTGCTGACTTCAGTGACCCGGATGAGCCTGCGTTATCTGTTTTGAGCGGTTGTTATCTGGGAATAACATACCGCTGGATGGCGCTATTGAACAATCAGAATCAAGTATTCCACAGAGCCGTGTAATAACATTAGTTAATGCATTAACTAACATTAATTAACATATGAGCAATACATCTGATATAGTATGTATTCATCTTTGTTAACGTTAGTTATTGAAAATACAACTGTTAATTGTTAGTTTGTGTAAGCTCAATATAAAAAAAATATATAATTTTTGATTTTAATAATGTATTAGTGAATGTGGAAATTAACAATGTTAATTAATGTTGTCAACTAATGTTACCATAGGCCTAGACTGGAGAACCTATACCAGATCAACCTACAGTATAAGGCACATTGTTTCATTTCATTTTTTTATTCTGAATTAACTAACATAAATTAGTAGGATCATCTAGTTAATAAATAAATTAATTAATTAATTCATGAAAAAAAAAAATAAAAAAAAATAATAATAAAAATCCTAACAATTGCAATAGGGTTTCAGGACTTTGTGCTTGAACCCCTAATAATAATAATAATAATAATAATAATAATAATAATAATTATTATTATTATTATTATTATAAATTGAACTTAAATTGAAATTGGACACACCTGTCCATTCTTCAACATTTCCAGCAGAGTATACAGGTTGGATGTGTGTTGTATTTATACACAAGTGTTGAAAACATCTGTATCTAACATCTACGATCTGGGTCTATAAACAGATGGTTTTCTGGTGAACACTTGGCCAGATGTCTATCATATGTTTGTCCTGTACTCGCAACAAGAGCAACCTGATTTCCAGCCTTACTCTGTTGAGTCTCCAGACCATAGCTCCTACTTTTTTTTTTCTTTTTTTTTTACCCCCTTTTTGGATTTTCCATGTAAATTTGCAGCTCAAAAGGAAATGGATGTAGCATGTGCTGAAGAGTGGCATTGCTGTCATCAGTCACTTGCTCTACTGTCATCCAGAGAACGTGAGGCTGCAGGTCCTTATGAACAAATAAATAAAAACTCTTGCTCCCCGAACTCTTCATCCACAAATAACTTGTAAACAGGATTTATTTCAAACTAAACATATCCCTGAGGAGCTTTGCTTCTGGATACAGCGAATTGTCTCTGTGGCCAGACAGGAAACTTTTGAAGCTTTGGGAAAGTCCATGGCTATGGCTAACTGACAGTGATTGACTCCATGCTATAATCCTTCAAGTTCTAAAAGAAGAACTGTACAACATGCAATTCCCATTTCTGGACCAAATTCTGGAGTTTAAGTTTCCTTAAAAACACACCGAACGTCCCACAATTTGAAAAGCAGAGGCTGAAGTTGAGGATCTCTACAGCGTGTCAGCTGGACGGGCAGACCTACAGATTTGTAGTGCCAACTGATCGGTTCCAGCGTCTGAACCCTACAATTACGTGTCATTCTGCACTTAGAAGCACAGTCTGTTTATTTACACACTTATCAAACCGTCGCATACCATGGAAAGGTCATTCAGATCTTTAATTAGGGATGCTGCTTTTGTCCAAACAACTAATTGATGAGAGTCCACTTGTGTAAACAAGACGTCCGCTTATCATCCATATCATATGGTACCATTAATTTGCTGGTTACTTTGCAAAAATAACCCTGGAAGGTTCAGCCAAATGTATGTCAAAAATAAAAAATCACATCAGTCGCTAATTCCGCAAAACTTTATTTTTAGAAAATACAACAGAAGTAAAAAAAATATTAAAAAGGATAAGGTTATTAAAAATAATCCCAGTTCAGACCAATTCACTCTTGACCCAGTCTGAATAGATTCATTGCAAAGAAAATAACAATTTACTCACAAATAAGACTTCATGCTTTAACAGGCAGGTTTTATTCTACCTGAGAGCATTATAGCTTATGAAATATTTTAGGGCAGAGCATAACTAGGAAAGTGTACATTCATTAAATATATTTCCAGGCTAGGAAAACACAATTGTGAAATTGTATGTTTACATAGTATAGGAAAGAATATAATAGAAAAAGTAGCATTAAGTAAAAATTGACAGGACATTGATGTTGCAAATCAACAATATTAATAAAGTGTACACCCCACTTATTCCTTTTTTGTTTTTCAGGTTTATGAAACAAAGCAACAGCCAAGACTTTATGATTAAAGTTGGGTCAATCCTGCACCTGTCCATGTCCAGGTCTGACCTTTGACCTGACCTCTGACCCTGGTGTGTGCTGTCTGCAACCTTACGGTATTATTTTGCAGCAAATGTTGTGAAAGCGCAACACAGTCCCGCTTTGTCTATTGTGTGGGCGTGCGTTTCCTTGAAAATGGGTTTGAACTGTTTAACTCTAAGTTACAAAGCCAGTATTCATTGCAGTTACCTGACCACAACTTCCTTGTACTGATAGAACAATTAAACAAGTGGATTTTGGTCACATTCCATCCTTGAAATCAATGAAAAGAACATTTTTCATCTTCCTGCCTCACTATTTATGTATATATAAATCACTTTGGGATGAAATGTTACAGTGGAGACACTATATAAAGAAGAACATTCTCCAAGAACCTTGGAGATGATTGTCCTAAATGTAATTCCAAAAAATCCCAGACTAAATGGTCATTTATAGCAGGGAGTGCCAGGGAGCCTATGCGAATACCCACTTCCTCGTCTTGTAAATGTCAGGTTAATCCATTTCCTGTTTCTGCTCACTTTTACAGGGGTTATTAAAATATTATTAGGCCTGTCCATAAAATAAACTCAAGAGAAAAAAAGAAAAAAAAAAAACTGCATTTTTTCCCCTGCCCATTTATCATTTGCTTGCTGTCCAACAGAGGCACAACACATTGAGGATAGAGGACAGGCAGAAAATCTAAACGTAAAAATCTGTTTCGCGTTCTGTTTTACATAATATAGATGTTCCACAACACGGAAATAATACAATTTAAAATAAGTCCACTGATCAAACACTCTTCACAGTCAAATACAAATATTTCCACAAAATGAGTTGGATGAGGGATGGATGGATGGATGGATGGATGGATGGATGGATGGATGGATGGATGGATGGATGGATGGATGGCAACAACAAACAAAACATGTTTGTTTTTGATTATCGTCTGCATCGTGGTTACTATGTGATGACATTGCAGTTCTTCATCATCATGAACGTTTATTAATTGCTTGATTTTTAAAGCCAAAATTGCTTGTTTTGATGAGCAAACATATCCGAAGTGTGCACACAGAAAGCCAGCTCTCACATGATGTGCATCGCGTGAGCATTAAACTAAATTCTCTTTGGCATCTTATTGCACTTAAACTAATACACACAAAGTTCACATAAACACAGTCGGTTATGTCTGTGAACGTAAACAGCTGGGGAAGATACCGTGTGTGTATCGGCAGTACTACTCCAGCCTACTTGAACTACCAGCATCTGCTTTGTGATAAAGTGTACTGGAAACCACCATAATAATACAGGTGATAAAACAGAATCAGAGTTCAGAACAATTTGATTATATGTGTCACAGAGATACTTTTGGGAATGTCCTTTTACCATTTTTCATTGTAAATTACAAAGTAATTAATAGCTTTTGCAAAAATTGTACAGTAAAATTACACAATGCGATATTAAAGCATACAGTTTTTCACCATATGCAGTTCATACAGCAGAATTTTTCTGTAAAAGTTGTCCGTGTATTGATTAAATAAGAAATCCAGGCTCTTGGGTCAGCTGCGTTCACCTCTAAAACAGATGAGCACCACATGGCAGGCTCATTGCCTCATTGCCCTGTGTGTGTGACTATATATGTGTTTGTCCCTACATGCTTTTTTCTCTCTTTCACATTATGTTTCATTATGTTTTTATTATGCCTAAGGATGTTTCTTCTACATTCACAGCAAAGTTTCTTGACCCGAGGATTTAATTGCGTTAGTTCCTTCACTCTCAAATTACAGGGTCGTGCCACGTCACCTTGTATAATCTCAAGATTTTTTTCTTGAGGGTCACTTACATGCAACAGGCGGCAGTGAACTCATTGATTGTTTACACACACAGATTTTCACTGATTAAATTCAGTCTGATTGCAGATTCTAAATGTTCTGTTTATACGTACCTTAAACATTGCAGTCTGGTAAAAGAAAAAAGAAAAAGAAAAAAAAAAAAACATATGTTTACATGCGCATTACATGCAAGAGGAATTAAACAGAAAAGCAATCTGTAATCATTTCGTATTGACTCCACTTTGTGTTCCCCATTTCAGGCCAATTCAAATTTGGGTCAAATAATATTTTATATTTAACATTATAATAATTAATGTAACTATTTTGTATTAACGCTTCAACGTAATGAATGAATTATAATTAATTAATTATAATCAACAATTCTTCTTCTTCCACCATCTTGGATGTGTGTGTGTTTTTTTTTTTAACTAATCATCAGTGTATTATTGATTTGACTTCTGCACAAAGGATACATTTGGCCAAAACACACTCTTTTGATAAAACTAAATCATGCTGTCTATTATTCGGAACAGCCACAACAGCACCTGTGATGCCTTAAGCAGCTCACTAAGTTTATTTGCTTGGTATTTACTTCTCAGCACAGGTGCTTTTGGCAAAATTAGGCAGCTGAGAAAACACAGACGGTGGCAACTGGTCATTTAAAATGGTAGCCTGATTATGTTCCCTTTCTGCACCTGGAGTTCTCCCTGCTCCAGTGCCAGCTCAGTCATTGGCTGCATCCGAAAGCTAAGGCAGCTGCCTAACAGACAATAACTTTGCAAGCAGCATTTGCACACATAGGTGAATGAAACAGTTTCTGGACAGAGATAGTCTTATTATTGGGAGATATGAGGGTCCATGGCTCTACCATTCGTAATGGCCAACTTGGATCACGTGTGCCTTCATAACCAATCAGATTACAGCCTTGAAGTCATAGAAGAGTTGTGCGACAGTCAATCATTGTTTGCGGATATACAAATGAATGAGAAGTAAACTGAATCTGTCGCGCAATTGTCTGTGACTTCTGTTATTAAACAGTATTTTTATTTTTTTTCGCTGTCAACTCAAAAAATAAATCAATCCAAAATGAATATTTAAGAGCAAACATGTTGAATATTAGCCGATAGGCTGCTGATTCATTAACTCCCGTCATAAATTTCCGTCATTTATTAGACAACGCTTCCCGCCATTGCTGGAAATTTCCAGCGTTCCGTGTTTTCACTGTTATACGGTAGGGGGCACTATGACAACTCCTGAAAGAGTACTGATCTCCAGATCACAATACATGTGAAGAAGAAGTAGAAACAAGCGATGGCATATGTAAGCAGATGCATATGTAAAATAGAAGCTAGAATAAAACTATTGTTGTTGTTTAAAATCAGAGGATCTATAAGCATGTACAGATATACATGCAACAAAATATTGTGGGGGCCATGAAAATTTGGTGAAAATAATCAAAAAATGTTGGCTGTGGCTGGCAACTTTATAAAAAAAAGAAGTTCGGCTTTGCTAAAAAGTTACTGGCAGGTGAGTTTGAGGCTGAGAACCCCTGCCATAAAATATTCTATATGAAGTGCCTGACAGAACCCTTTAAGGTTAACCTTTCCTTCTAAGAGTGTGTGCCATTACTATTTGTGTTTATTTTGATGTCTTCTAAGGTATTTAAGAAGAAACAGCTGAGACAAAATTGATAGCTAAATGAACATCTCGTGAAATGGCAACCGTTAAGCACAAACAATTTCCTCTGGGCGCTTTGTGACGTGTCAACAGAGGGAGTAGTGCTCTTTAAAAAGCTATAAAGAGCTTTGGGGGTTGGAAAGTAGAAAGAGAGGTCAAGGGTTTTCCTCCAACCCACAATGACGCTACACTGCAGGGAAGGTAACTCACGTGTACACATGGTATTCCCATGCATGCGACAATATGCAACTTCAATAAACTGGTATGACATTAACATTTTTTCCATTTGCAGTAGCAGCAGAAAGCAATTATGTAGGTCAGCGACATTAACGCAAGTTTGTGCTGAGCTGTTAAATCAATTCAGCAGCAACCACTACCAATGAACACATTATTGTGAAGAGAACTAAAAAGACTCCATGATTCAATGAAGAGGCCTATTACATTAAACCCTCTGGACATTGTGATCATAACAAAACTCTGGTACAATACCTTCAGTCACAACCTGTCGAAGTCTTCTCCGCCCAATGAACTCACTTGCCTCCTGTGAAACGCACAAAATAAACATTAGTGACGTTGCAGCTGTATGGGCACTGTTGATGACATACAAAAGATTCTGTTCAAATATGAGACTTAAGAGAGATTTGCAGACTTTTGACAAACGTAAAAAAGGAAAGGGCAAAGCTATGCAGAACTGCACTTGTCAAACAACACCTGCAGTCTGCACCTCGCATGTTTGCACACGTACTGCAGAAAAGTCAGGACTCAGCAAACATTTAGTAAACACCAATAGGCTGTGCTAGTCGTGCTAATCTATCTAAAAGACTCACTAATTCATTGGAAAGGATGCAAACAGCTACTTATCCTTTCCACAGAGATCTTACAGATAATTTTTTTATTATTTTTTGTATTGGTTTCATACACAACCGTTCAGATATGTGGGGCCTCTAACAATGTTTTAATGTTTTTGAAAGAAGTCAAAAATACATTAATATTGTGAAATATTATTACCTTTGAAAACAACTGTTTTATATTAAAGTATATTTTTAACATGTAATGCATTCCTGTGATGGCAAAGCATATTTCTGTGATTTAGCATCATTACTCCAGTCTTCAGTCATATGATCATTCAGAAATCAATATAATATGATGATTTGCTGCTCAAGAAACATTTATTATTATCAATTTTGAAAACAGTTGTGGTGCTTCATATTTTTGTGGAAATCGTGATACATTTTTTCATTACTCTTTGATGAATATAAAGTTAAAAAAACAGCATTTATTTGAAATAGAAATCTTTTGTAACATTATAAATGTCATTTTCGATCAATTTAATTTAATGCATCCTTGCGTAATAAAAGTACTAATAAAAAAATAAAAAAAAAGAATAAAAAAAAAACCTTTTTAATGATAGCGTGCATTTACACGTTTCTGTTTCGGGACTTCCAGAGACTGTATGCATCATCATTTTGACTTTTTTTGTCATCAAATTTTTGGTCATCAATGAATATTTCTAGAACATAGATAATGTTAGCATTAGAATTCTTTGCATTTATTCATGTTTCTTATCTGGGGTTTCTGAGACCCCAAACATTTTTGGTTTGATGCATGTTTTAACCAGTTCTTACAATATTAGAAAAAGCATCATAGTCTTAACCTGCTACTTCAACGTTAAGTGTGTTAAAAAGGTTTCACAGACCCTAAACAAAACATGAGGGTTAAACTACTCAATTTGATGTATTACACAAGCATGCATCAGCCCCGAAGGGTAAACGATGTTTTGTGTCACCAAACACATAAGCCGGCTGTAAATTCTCCTGGCGTACGTGACAAATGCGGTTTCTGATTTCTGGCACGTAACGCAATATTGTTTTAGTGGGATCTCAGCTCCTACAGGTGAGGCGGCACGCAGCCCCGCACGAGTGATGAGACTGGGCATCCAGCCAAGCTTTATCTGGCAGCAAATGGGAGCCTGACACATGCTGATAGTATGCTACACGACAAGACTGACGTCTGCAACAACTTGCTCAACAGCACCTCGAGGTGTAAAGGATAAATGTGAACCTCTCAATCTCCCCCTAGTTAAAAGGCCTGTAGATCATGGTCTACAACATCCAGCAATGAAACTTGCAACTAATGCAAATGGGTAAAGTCTTGAATTTGTGTCATTCATGGCAGTGTCAATGTCGAAGCTCAAATAAAAATACACTCTTTAGAATAGATGTTACTTTGAATCCTTGACTTTTATTTACATGATCCTGAACTAATATTAAATAGGTTTGTTTGTGGGTAGATTATGTATCTAATGCTGGTGTGTCATATTCTGATCTTCAAGCAAAAGAGCTGCATGCAAAATGTTTGAATAATATCAATCCACAAATCTGATTTATTTGTCTAGAGGAGAACTGAGCTTGGTTTCTCCGAAGGAGTTTTTCTCCATTTTGTTCACCTGATGGAGTTTGGGTTATGCCACACAAACTTTGGCTTGTTTAGTTGGGGTTTGAAACTTACTATTCAGTGATATTATCGATTTGACTGCACTGACACTATCAGATGAGAACAAAGCTTGAACTGAACTGAGCTAGATGATGACTCCTGTTTTCTGTAGAGCTGCTTTATACATTAATTTAATTTGTTTCATAATTGACATTTTGCAAATTCGACACTGTTATTGAACTGAATTGAATCAATACTAAACTGACTCGAGCTGAATAACGACATTGTTGTGTTCTGTAGAGCTGGTTATAGCTGAATTCATAATTGATAACTGAATCAACAGGAAACTAACTTGAGCTGAATATTGACACTATTGTCTTTTTAGAATTTTAAAATCTTTATTGCATAAACTGCTAGATAAAGATAAATAAAGATAAAGTTGATAAAGTTAGATCAAGTTGACTTGACGTGACTACTAACAAAGTCAGTTATATAACTGTTCGTGGAAACAATGGAACTGTGAGCCATGAATAAGGGAAATATAATACTGAGTAACTGTGAGACAAAGTGCTTCAGGTTGTTCAAACTATCTGAAAACTCTTCGTCAGCACTCGTTTCTAATGACATTCTCACTCTGGGAAGCCCTTTCATAGCTGTGGTAGTTGGCAGGATAAAGAATCCTCTGAGCCATAAACTATCATTTATGATACCCTCCACAGAAACCTGAGCTCTGAAAACTCATAAAGTTTTAAAAAATTCCCCTACAGACAAACATATCTGCAATGAGGATGGAAGAGCAGTCAACGTAGTCGCAAAAACTGAGGAGGGCATTTTCAGAAAGTATCATTAAATTCTCAGGTGAGCAGAAGGGGTGGGGGATGGGGGGAATGGGGTGGGGGGTGGACTTTTAGAGAAAAGTTACCTGTCTCCAGTAAAATCTAAGGAACACTTGAAGTGCCTGCAAGCAAAATATGACTCGCTGGAGACAGTCTCCCATTCTTGCACTGATGTCTCAGTTACGTATGTAACCCTAGTTCCCTGAAGTGATCTGACGAATTGGGATCTCGCTTGAGAGCCCAATCACCTTCAAATGTAAACTAAATGAGCCAATGCACATTGGTGTGCGAGATTTGCATCTCACACTCCACCCCGCAATGCGGGTATAAATACGGTAAGCGGATGCTATGCACATCCAGGTTTTCGCTGAGGAGCCGAGGCCGTGTCCCTGCCGCTGAGCGGTGATACATTAATTGTGGCGATGATACATTAATTGTGGCGACGGGACGTAACGTCTCTGTTCCCTACTACATACGAAGACTATAAAATCAGACAAACGTGTTAGGTGTCGCCTGGCCCGCAGCTCAACATATATATGTCAATGAGGTGCCGTGCGCCAGCGCCCAGGAGGAAGCAACACTTCTGGTAGAGCGTGCTCTTAACCCGAGGGGGCACAGCACACCTAGGGTCTGGCACGCCAAGACGATGCCATCCTCTATCCAGTGGAACATCCTCTGCTTGGAGACAGCCATTCCCTTTTGCTGGCCTCCATAACAAACAAGGAGCTGGTCTGAGGTTCTGAAGTTCTGCGTACAGGTGGTGTCCACATATAGGTGCAAGGCACGGATGGGACAGAGTAAAGCTAGGGCTGGGTCTGCCTCCTGCAGGGACAGCGCTTGAAGGTTCACCTTCTGGTCCCTGAAAGTAGTGGTGGGAACCTTGGGCAATTATCCGGGCCGGGGTCTCAGGATAAAGTGAGAGTTGGCCGGTCCGAATTCCAGGCACGATTCGAATTTCCGAAAATGCTTGCAGGTCCTGTACCCTCTTGATAGAAGCCAGCTCAGTCAGGAGCACTGTCTTCATTGACAGAATTTTCAGCTTTTTCGTAGTGTAATGCCGTAAGCACCAATGAGAGATCCCAAGAGGGTACGTGGTGAGGCCGAGGAGGATTTAGCCTTCTCGCACCCCTCAGGAACCTGATTATCAGGTCATGCTTCCCTAGATATTTACCATCTACTGGATCATGATGTGTGGAAATCGCAACAACATACACTTTCAGGGTGGACGGAGACATCCTATGCTCCAGTCCTTCATGCAGGCAGGACAGCACAGTTCTGATCTGTCATTTCCGGAGGTCTTCCCGTTGAGAAGAACACCACTCAATGAACAGGTTCCACTTCAGGGCGTAAGCGTGCCTCGTGTCTAACATCGCCTGGGGAAGATCACCTAAGTCCTCCGCGTCCCGTCTAGAGACCATACGTGGAGAATCCAGAGGTTTGCACACGGGTGCCATAGGGTGTCCCGTTTCTGAGAAAGCAGGTCCTTCCTCAGAGGAATGCACCAGGGAGGGGCTGTCACGAGGACAGTAAGGGGCAACTAGCAACTGTCCGGAGAGAAAAATAGGTCTACCCGTGCGGGTGCGAAACGTCTCCAGATCAGCTGGACCGCCTGGGGATAGAGTCTCCACTCTCCCAGAAGCATAGGCTGTCATGAGAGCTCGTCGGCTGCACAATTAAGCTCGCCCGGTATATGAATGGCAGATGGCACAATAATGGAATTAAAAAAATAATAGATTTTCTTTTTATCGTCAATAAGAATCATCAAATATGGAATCATAGTGATTGGAGTCGGCAATTGTAATAATTTTTATCATGACAACCACAGAAAAACATTATGCACACGTTTGTTATTAAACATATTATAAGTATTATTTTATGCACTTCTGTGCAGCAGCTTAATCATTAAGCAAATATAAGCTGACATGTAAACATGTCTTTAAACTCGTCAATAGGACAACAAACCACAATGAAACAAAACAGATTTCTACTATCGCGGTCACATTCAAGCCATGCTCAAAATTTTTAAACAATCGTTGCCATACATTAATTTTTATTTGTCAAAGTTACGATAATGTGTTTCAGTTACATATTTTTACATTAATACAAATGGACAGTGGAAACATAGATTTTGCCTCTTCAGGACAAATTGTTCAATAGCTCATGCACCTGCTATAAAAACAAACTTGTGATTGGCTCTTTTACCTGTAAGGTGGGACTTCCATTTCCACATCTGCCATATTGAGCTTTGCAATGACCGGAAATGCAAGCTCATGTGAAGAAGTTTTGCATTTTGCTGTGTTCCAAAGTTAAAGTTCGTTGACCTCTGACCAACGAATTCGTATCACATGAAGACGTGATCAATAGAAGATTGATACATCATGGCATAACATCTAAGTTAAACACAAACTAAGGGTATGTTTACATGACAACAATGTACTAAAAGCACAAAAGTTTTTCCTTCGTGTTTATCATGTACAGACGACAAATGTTGTCAAAATGTTGATCCCCGTTCATACAGATCCGTGAAAATGACTAAAAACGCTGTATTATGATGCCAGGCCAGTAGTTGGAAATGTTACTTTGTAAAGAAACACTTTGCACCTATATAGACTGAACAGGTAATATGCATGCGCATGACATCGTAGTTTTCACAAATTCACATGTGTTGTTGCATGGCAAGGATAACAGTATCATTTTCAAACTTTGACTTCAGGGCCCCAAAACGCTGTTGTCGAGTAAATGAACAGCCAAAATGAATGGCCAAAACGCACAAAAAAAGTTTTCCGATTTTAGTTGAAAACGGTGTTGTGTAAACGGCCCCTAAATCGCGGCCTCTGATCACAAACTTTAAAGCTGCAGGTTTGTAGCATGACAGGAAAGTCGATTGAATATTTGTTGTGTGTTGGATTTATTATTATTTTTATATGTAAAAAAATAGGATTTTAGGATTTCCAGGACATTAGGATTTCCACTATTTATATTCATATTCACTATTCAAGTATGCCTCTGTCATGTACCACAATGCTACATGCTAAACTCAATATCATTTCATAATCAGATCAGTAAAACCACATCATCATACAAAGCAACTAATCTTCTAACATTCGGACTTCTAACAAAAACATAAAGCTCTCACTGACTAGAAACAGGTCTTTCTTCATTTTCTTAGAAATCAACTGTTTTCTAGCAGAAGAAACAAATCTGTATGTCAGCACTTTACCACACATAATAAATCCCAATTGACAGCACAAAACATAGCGAGTAGGGTTATATTGATGAAATATGAGAAACATGACAAAGCGTCAAAGAGATCCAAACACTGAAGTATTAGGATATAGCACTGAGGGGCATGATGTCTCTTCTCAGCAACCCAAAGGGCCTGTGGCCACCTCATTGGAGGGTATAAATAGAAATGCCTGTGGTATATGGGCTATTTCTTTTCTTTTTGGCGGTCATGCAGAACCACTTTTTAGCTCAAGAACATACCTGGCCTATCGCAGCTGCTAATAGTGTGGTAAACATCTGTCTGGCAAGAGAATGAAGGACATTGTTTTGCTTGTTTTTTCTTTCAGTTTTTGTTCACGACTATCTCTCTTCTACTGAAAGAGTCTCAGAGGAAAAGAGATAACTATGAACTTAGTCACCATAAGAGTTAAAAGTAGAACCAGCATGTTGAGAAATGATAATGACCCACCTGCTGGTATTGCTGTTTCTTGAAGTTTGCTACCTCATGTTTTGCTAATCTTTTATGGCATCTTCAAGTGATCATTCTACAGTCCAGTGCAGATCTGTCAAATCTATTATCGGCAGCCATGGAGAAAGGATATCTGTGTATTTTGGCCTAGGCCATCCTTCTTAAGGGCAGCATATTAATCATTTGGTGTAGATTCTGTTGGCAAACATTCACTTTCTATCACTGCACATTTTTAATAGATGGCAAATGGATAAAGTTTTTAGCAGTCACAAGTTATTCAAACATTTGAACCAAATACACATGGCAGGTGAAATCAGAGGGATGGACATGCTCAACCTAGAGAGCATATGATTGGCCAAAAATCAGTTCACTGCATGATGAGTCATCAATACTTTTGGTCTATTTTCCTGGAAGAGAGAGACTGTAAACTGTTTAATAATAATAATAATAATCTATATAATAATACTAATAACATATAATATGGCAGGGTTGTAACTTAGCATATATGCTAAGATCGCAGGCTAATCAGTTAATGTCATCCTATGCTAACAGGTTATTTGTTTTAACAGTATGTGAAGCTAGTAGACTAACTGCTTAGCTTGAAGCTAAATAAAAACAAAATACTGCAAAATGTATTGTTAGTGTCCCAGCCAAGATCTGATTGGCTGTTTATGTTTCAAAGCATCATGGAAATGTACTTTTTGGGTCGCAGCGGCTGCATTTGAAATCGCATACTTCCCTACTATATAGTAGGATAATTGTGTGACAAAAGTAGTATGTCAGAATTCACAGTACTCATAAAAGAGTAGGCAAAAAGTACCCGGATGACCTACTTCTTCCGGCGAGACTCTGGAGTGTACATACAATGGACACTTTACTATCCCATGAGGACATGGGAGAGGATTTGTGAATGGCGGTGACGCGACGCAACTGACGTTGGTAAGTCACGTGTTAATGGCAACATGGTGAATGTAGTGCTTCAGATTACATTCACACTTCACACATTCATAGTCATACTATATAGAACCCACTTTTTTACACAAAGTAATTACTTATTCAAAATAAGTACCTACTCAAGAGAGTATGCAATGTCAGATGCAGCCACCCTCTTTTAGAAGTGTGGTGCATTTAATTGGGCATTGTTGTGCTGCATGTGTTAATTATAATCTATAATATATATGACTGTGTGTGTTTGTGTGGATGGAATCAGACTGAGAGCAGGTGGATGGTCACTCAAGAATGCTCTTTAATGGGCCTGTCACAGACAAAACTGGGACAAACACGACCAAAAGCTGGTTAGTGAACATCAACGCATCAACATTGCTCAGAAGTTAGCAGCGAGAGATGTGAGACTCTGCTGAATATACATTTTACAAAGTGATCGTGAACATATAGTGGAATAAAACTCAAAATAAAACATACATTAAAGGGTTAGTTCACCCAAAAATGAAAATTTTGTCAGTAATTACTTACCCTCATGTTGTTCCAACCGCGTAAGACCTTCGTTCATCTTCGGAACACAAATTAAGATATTTTTGATTAAATCTGAGAGCTGGATCACTTCTCCATAGGCTGCTAGGTGACCGAAACTTGCTGGCCCAGAAAAGTTATTAAAGACATCGTTAATATAGTCCAAGTGACTACAGTGGCTTAATCTTAAGTATATCAAGCGACGAGAATACTTTTTGTGCGCAAAAACAAACAAAAATAACGACTTTATTCCACTATTCATTTCCTTCTCTGGGCCTCGTAGTGTTTTTGCGCAGCGCGTCTGTGTTGCACGTCAGACGCATCACACACATGACCAGCTTCGGCCAATTGTGAGCCTACGTGGTGACGTGTAACACAGACGCGCTACGCAAAAACACTACGTGAACCAACTAGAGGCCCAGAGAGAAGGAAATGAATAGTGGAATAAAGTCGTTATTTTTGTTTGTTTTTGCGCACAAAAAGTATTCTCGTCGCTTTATAAACTTAAGATTAAGCCACTGTAGTCACTTGGACTATATTAACGATCTCTTTAAAAACTTTTCTGGGCCAGTAAGTTTCGATCACCTAGCAGCCTATGGAGGAGTGATCCAGCTCTCAGATTTTATCAAAAATATCTTAATTTGTGTTCCGAAGATGAACGAAGGTCTTACAGGGTTGGAACAACATGAGGGTGAGTAATTACTGACAGAATTTTCATTTTTGGGTGAACTAACCCTTTAAAGAAATAAAATATAAATTACTGTCTCTGTTCTCATTTCTCATCAATTCACATAAATACAGAGAAACTATAAAATTAAGTAACCATCATTTTACATATTTTTGTATAATTGAAAAACAGAAAGAGAAGAACGCCGACCTAAAATGGCGCAGTTACACAGTTCATCACGTGCGAGCTTATGTGTTAATGCTAACACTCAATTCGGATAATATATTTTTACACAGAACATGACAAATCAAAATATAACACATACCTGGGACAAACACAACCAAAAGCTGGTTAGTGTACATCAACGCATCAACGTTGCTCAGAAGTCTTAAATGAAATAAACAAAGATTCAGAGTTCACAAGCAGGTTAACACACACACTCTCCATTTTATCATCGCAAATAACACATATTTGACTCTACTGACAGAACTAGGAACTGACAGACAAATTAAGTAAACTTGTGTGTAGTAGGCTAAAGTCCAACCTTGCACTTGAAAACAATCTAAACTCCATTTTATTGACACAGTGCTTACTGATGCGACTTACCAGCAGTGAGAGATGTGAGACTCTGTGAGAGAGTGATGACGTAGCTCCGCCCGCAATATCACGCACGCAAATGCGAGTGACAGCCAATGTCGAGTTTTTCCAATTAATGCGTGAATTTAACAACATTATTTAAAGCCATGTCTTGCTTTGCACCTGGTCAGGTGTAGTGCTCTTAAGGAGCTCATTGAGTTTTTCTTGTGATTTAAATGAAGTGAGTCTGTGGTGTGTTTGACATGTCTGCTTAAAAGCACAAGAAGGATTTATTTTATCAAAGTACAGTGGCATATAATTTGGAGAACTGTTGTTGAAATGGGAAGCTGGTGTTTTATAAATACTTTCAAGATGCTGAAAGATTATTGAAATTGGCTTCTAACTGGAGTACACACACTTTTGACCGGTTGCAGTCAACAGCGCATAGTTTTATTATTATTTTTGTGTGACGCCGCTGTAACTCATGAGTGTGTGTGTGTGTGTGTGTGTGTGTTGTAGCACTGTAGGAAAATTCTGTAATTTGCTGTATAAACACCCAAGAAAAACTGTTTCCACTGAGATTTTGGTATGAAATGCATCTCGCAGGACTGATTTGAATGACTGAAGGGGTCATGGAGAACAACCGCCACAACAGGGATGCACATGGACCACTTTTTTGCTCTGATATCTTTCTGCGCTTGAGAGAGCAAAACGTGACGGTGTAACCCAGGCTTGATACACGTGATCCTGTTGATTGATGGCTCGTTTTCCCAATCCCACACAACACAATCAGTCAGACAGCAATTCCAAACATACTCTCTCCCTGTGTGTTCATTTGCCCACACTGCCATGACTTCACTGCAGCTTCGGGACAGTTGACCCTCCTTTTCTAATGTCAGGGTCACGTCCTGCCATCAGATGATCCTCACCCCTCCCCCCGCGATGGTAGGCCTGACCCGGGTCCCGCTCACTGGGTTCTTAGACGGAAACGCCAAAGATAGTAGATGCAATGGGGAACTGGATGATGGAAAGCTGTTGGAGAAAATGATTCGAATTCCCTCCCAAACCACCGAACAGATGGACATCTGGAGTTACGCAAATGTGCTGCATTGCCCTGGGAACTTGGCCTCCTGCCTAAAGAGCTGTTTCTAAAAGAGCCAGAGGGGACATCAGGCCTGCTCTGCGGCCTGGGGAAAGGGGATCACTGGGCCATAGGTCTTTCAGCTCCTCATAAAGTCACCCTGGGAGACCTGGCCATGCTGTCCAAACACAGTGGCCAAACACAGTTTGCTTGTGCTGTTCTCAGATCTGGATACACACAGTTCAAACACCCACCCAGGATGAAGCATGCTTGACATTGTGTGTGAGAGAGACTGTCAAAGCATACAAAAATTATGACTGCTGGTTTTCCCAACTTTCACTGAGTGTCTTAAAGGTCTCATATCACAAGGAATCACAATTTACTTCAGTTCATAGTGCTATTAAAACATACTCTTATTTATGCAAATAATTGGGCATTTATTGAAACTTACCTGCTAAAATGGCTCATTCTGAACTTTTATAACTCTCTGATATCAAATAGATGAATGTATTTGACCAGACAAACTTATGACTGCCCACACTGTGAGGTAATAGCTAGAGGTATACGGATAATATTATTCGTAACACCAGAACAACAAAGGAAAGTTGAAATTCAACTTCTGATTTTTATTTTTAACAATATTCCTAATGATTTAATTTTTTTTGGAGAGTGCCGAAGGGCAAAAAATCAGATGGCAGGAAAAATGATATTTCACTGGTTTTGTGTTTGCTTGCAAAAACGTTGCACTCCCTGTGAAACTTTGGATTCGCTCACAAAACTTTGGGTTCAATGGTTTTGCGTTATCCCAAAAACTTTGCATAAGTTTCTCTGGTGAATCTGAAAGTTTGTAAGTGAATGCAAACGTTTCTTGAGATATGCGTTCGAATGCAAAAGTATTGACCTCCCATCTCATTCTTTTTTCCCCATCAACTTGTCCCTTCATGCAGGGGCTTATACATTCTAATCTTAATATCTCGTTTTAGTGCAGACTGTTTTGTGGTCTCTTTTTCTTGATCTCATTTCATATTGGAACATGGAAAGTCTCAAAGACACAGAAGGACCAAATAGGCCATAGCTATACAGTAATCTACTGAAAGAAAGAAATTAAAGGAGAATTCCGGTCAATTTTAACATTGAGCTCATTTTTTTTGTACATTTGGAGTGCTGTCAATACAGATTACAACAACAAAAATCGGTGTTGCCTACACCGTGTTATCCTCTTTTTAAAATTTGCACCCTGTTGACTTCAATGGGGCAAGTTTTAAACCTGCTTTTAGCCTCTTAACATCCTTGATGTGTCATTACAAGTGCATAGGTCATGTGAGTGATTCCTTCGGAGTGAACGCGGGTCAATCTGACTGCAGTAGATGTGAAAGATATGAATAAAAATTATATTTATTTAGCCAGCGCTCATACCTGTATTTACATCCTGTTTTCGGTCAAAGTCCATAGTAATCGATTGTCGAGTTCACACGCATGATCATAGGTATTAAACCAATGCACGTGAACTCGACAATCGATTACTATGGACTTTGACCGAAAACAGGAAATAAATACAGGTATGAGCGCTGGCTAAATAAACATAATTTTTATTCATATCTTTCACATCTACTGCAGTCAGATTCACCGCGTTCACTCCGAAGGAATCACTCACATGACCTGTGCACTTGTAATGACACATCAAGGATGTTAAGAGGCTAAAAGCAGGTTTAGTACTTGCCCCATTGAAGTCAACAGGGTGCAAATTTTAAAAAGAGGATAACACGGTGTAGGCAACACCGATTTTTGTCGTTGTTCTCTGTATTGACAGCACTCCAAATGTACAAAAAAATGAGCTCAATGTTAAAATTGACCGGAGTTCTCGTTTAAGTATCATTTTGTACTGGACCTATCTAAACTCAGTGAAATAAGTAACATTTACTTGCGGGTTGGAGGACCGCAAATCCAATATATTTGGAACTTTACTGACACGTTTGTCTTCTTGGTAACCAGTACTTTTGATGCCAAAAATAATGAACCGTTTTTGTAAACACACACACAGGAAGGGGCAAGTTATAATAAAATATAAAAAAAAGATTAAATCTATTAGTTTTAATAAAAATCTGAACCTGGGACGTTAATGTCTTCTCATGATTTGTTGGTGCTTGTGCTTCCAAACCACCACCTAGGCTACCGAAACAAAATGTACAAACTCCACTAATAACTAAAGGGGGGAAATTAATGTTCCATCTCTCTTCCAGAGAACTATATCTATAGTCATTATGTATTGACTGAAAGTAAGGGACAGCTGTAGATTTAAGATTAAGTATCTGTTCCAAACCAAAGGAGCTGCTGTATTGTCCACAGCATACAGTAGGCTGCTTCTAAGGCAGTATCCAAACCAAAATGAAACCTCGTAAATCATAAATTTGAAGTGCACTAGGCAGGAATTCCGTGCCTCATACAAATAGTTGATTCACAATAGATTTAAATAGAAATTGGTGTTTCTGCTAAATGCCAATTTACTTTAATATGCATATACAATATTTAACACAAATATTAGGTTTAAAAAGTACATTTTTATTGGATTGCAGCTATATATTTTTCAAATAATTTATAATCACACTTTTTCCCGCTGTTGTCTGTCAGCTCATTGCAATAATTAATGTAATTGCCCTCTTCACAAAGCATAAATGCAATCCTTAGAATCTGGTTAATTGAATATACACTATTGCAATATCTTGTTGCCTATGTAGTCAGCTCACTAAGTTTTGGAACAGAGCCCAAGCCCTTCAGTAAACAGCACTGTTTTGGACCTCTCTTCCATACTTCTTCTGTCATTGATTTAATTTTGGGTAAGCTCACATGCAGCTTGTCACGAACCAGCTCTCTGCGAAACTTTGATAAACTGCAGAGACCTAAATCTCCACGATGTTAACTAAAATGCCTGTCATGGGAAGCCAAAGTCATAAAGAGATTAGACAGATGTAGCACTCCAGTCTGTCTATTAATCTCACAGATGCAGAGCTGGAGTTCATATGATGGACTCTGCGCATATTCACTAAGGCCACCTTTAATGCAACGTCCGGGGTTTCATGACTAATTTGTCAGCGGTCTTGGACTAAAGTAGAACCAAATGCTGCAGCCAATCAAAACACTCCTAATGCATTTCCCAAACACATGCGGAGGAAGCGCTCTGAGTCGAGATGCACGCTGGTTGCGTGGCCGGTGACGGCCGTTGTTGATGCTTGTTGCCTGGCAACTATCGAATATCTCAATCAGGCCAGTGTAAACTTATTTGACCTGAGGAGGCAAACACAACCTCCCTGAACCTGGTCTTATATAAACAAACTCCAAACTTAAAGCCATGGTCACACTCTGAAACTCCACTGCAAGAGGCCACTGCGGTCTGCGGTCTGAGACACTCCAAGCCTGTAAATATTTACCATTTCTTGTTAAAGTTTAGACCGGTGTTTTGGTAACTTCTTGGAGTCGTATTGCGTGTGATTGTATTGGATATGTTTGCTTTACTATGTTTCTCTCTCTGTGTAATTATGATTGGTGCCAGTTGAGAAGGAGATGTGTGGCAGGAATGCTTCTGCTCTTGTAAGGCCCTTTCCTAGTCCTTGTAAGGTATTTGCTTTTATTCAATGTCTGAACATGTGCTGTAAAATCAATGACCCTATTTACTCTTCAATGCATGTTCCTGGTCCATGATTCATCAGCGCAAGTTATTAGCTGATGTTACACTTTTCACTATCTAATAAATTATCTATGGATAAAATCAGGTCTGGCTTACATTTATATAACAGAACACCTTGCTTATGTGTCAGATACACTGCAAAAGTTTGGGGTCGGTAAGATTTTTAATGTTTTTGATATAAGTCTCTTGCTCACCAAGGCTCCATTTATTTGATCAAACATACAATAACAAAAACACTAATATTTTTAAATATTATTACAATGACAATAACTATTGTCTATTTGGTATATATTCAAATGTAATTTATTCTGTGATGGTAAAGCTGAATTTTCAGCATCATTCCTCCAGTCTTCAGTGTCACATGATCCTTCAGAAATCATTCTATATGCTGATTTGCTCCTCAAGAAACATTTCTTATTAATATCAATGTTGAAAACAGTTGTGCTGCTTTTATTTTTGTGGAAACCGTGATATATGTTTCTTTGATTAATAGGAAGTTCAGCATTTATTTGAAACATAATTTATGTAAAAGTATTAATATATTAACTTATGTCCATATAATACTGTAGCTTTGGAAACCGCCAAAGTCAACTACCATGGTTTGATGGGAAGGCTATGTTCCAGATTTCCTGGTGAACATTAAATGTTTTATGAGTTACTCCAAATCTAAGGCTTAACCTTTTGCCCAACATATATTACTAAAAGCACAAACACAGAGTAAGAAAATTAATTTTTATCTTAAGGCCTACATGAGGTGGAGAGTTGAAACTGTCATCCTCCGTAGGTCGGTGATAAATGTATTTGGGTACACCTAGGAGTTCAAATAAGTCATAATCCGAGTCTGTGAGATTTGTGTGCTTGCTTAGAGCTATCATTAATAACAGCCTAAGAAAACAACGCTTGTACATATACACACACTGCTTATCTGTAGTCTGTGACTGTGACGTCATTGTCTGCCACTATAAAAATACTTGAAGGAACCTGCCCAAAATTCTTCAAATTTTTAGCACAAATGCAGTCCAAGGCTAGACGGCAGAACTGAATGTACACAACACTGATGAAATTTGGCATGCATTACATACCATTGACAGTCTACAGGTCAAGTGTAGCTTTAAAACACTCACCCATACCAAGGTAACTGGGTGTTATTATTAAACACTATCTATCCATCCATCCATCCATCCATCCATCCATCCATGACAAATTTAACTCAAATTCACAGTCATGAAATCAAAGGTAGCCAATTCTTTAACTTTGCACAACCTTGATACCTCAAAATTATGCTGATGGTATAGCAAGCATTCACCGAAAGTAAGCAAAAACAACAGAAGTGTGATAAAAATCAAACCATGACAAATTTGAATCATTACATCCCAAGTTTCCACGGTACTTTTCTATGCAATCCCTGTCTGATCGCTCTTACAGGCCACTTTGGGAGTGAGAGAATTCGTTTTATGATATATAAGTGTTTGCACTTTGCCGGGTCAAGCGAATTACCTGGTGTTTTTCCCCTCGTGTACCCAAAGGACTTTACAACCTCTGTGCCAAGACAGACGAATATGTCAAGTATGAATTTGAAAGATGTCAAGAGGGGAAAATGTTTACAGATTTTAATTAATGTTTCTCATAATTTATTTACAAACTCCATAAATAAGCATCAAGGGTCCTCTTGAGAGTCACAGTGAGTTTGTCACTCTGATGGATGATCAGGACACAGGACTTCATAAATACAGACGAGCGCTTGTGTCATTAGGAAACGGTGCCATTGGGAAAGCAGCCCAGGATACACTTAAAGGTCGCTGAGATTTACACATGTGTCATCCAGACGGGTGGAGAGGAGACAAGATGAGAGATGTGAAATGAGAATGAGAAAAAGTCTCTGGCATGTAGAATGATTGCCGTCTTTTGCCTTCCATCTTGCTCTTTCTGTCACGCCTCTAAATGGGCATTAAATCACATAATTAACAGCAACAAATCAACTGAAAGTCATTTTGACTCAAACATCAAATGTGCGTGTTTTTCCTCTCTCTCAATTTCATTTGAAGTTTGAGTGTCTAGCGATGTTCAACAAGCACATGTATAACTTTATGCAAATGAGCAGAGTGATGTGGTGACTACCAATGGGATTGAAGACAGTGGCATTCATGTGATCCGTCTGATGTGAGATACCATGGAAGAATGGAAGAAATTCATGTTACCTAGATGTCTGTTCTGTTTTGAAATTGTATTTGTTTCATAACTGAAGAACCTCATGTAGTGACTCAGTTTAAAATAATAATATGCATGTAAAGCTATTCGGAAATTGACATTTCCAGCGAGTTTGATTCATCTATTAATAAACTTTCATCTTGTTCATGATATTACGCATTATGCAATAATGCATTTAATGCTTTCTCCTTTCAAATTTTTAGCATTAATAAAACAGATTCTTTGCCAAAGTAAAATATCTTATTTTATGATATTTATTTTAAAATATCATTGTGATCTGATTTCTGATCATGTACTCTTTTCATCATTTATAATAATATACTTTTTTTTTTTTCCAAACATGTTACATTTTGTAAATGAAGTTTAACTATAGGCCTATTAACATAGAAAGGTGTGTTTATACTGAAATGAATGCCAATCACTTACAATTTTTTAATTTAAATATGTATGGCACTGCGCTAAACCACAAAAAAAAAAAAAAACATTCAGAGAAAAAGCGGTCCAAGACTTTAGTGGATTTAGTGCGTGTTTTTCCTCTCTCTCTCAATTTGTTGTGATATATTTAGAAGCTAATTGTCAGTTGACTATAATTAAAAAAAAATGTTAATTGCAACACAGTGCAGAGATAAATAACCATAATAGGATGCTGAAACGTTGTCAGCAACGTGTTATGAACACAGTCTCTGTGATTTCCAGGAATCCGCTTTGTGGTGTCAGACTGAGTTCAGGCTCAAATTAGGTGTTAGAACTTCCAAGACGATCCTGTACTGATCTTCAAACATGTTTCCTCCCCTCGGAAAACACGTGAGCTGCTATACATCTGAACCTGAGTGCAGGCGTCATCAGAGCGTGCACGTGACCGGTCAGGGAATGACCCTTTTGTGCCCTGCAGTAGTTTCTTTCTCATGCTTTTCACACCCCTTTCCAAAAACTAGTGCTGGGACAGGGAAATAACTACAATTTAAGAGACAGGCGTGCACGTTGTGACACATTACACAACACTAAAGATCACTGTAGGCAATATGGAGCAGAGATACGGTTAATTGTCAAACAACAAAGGCATTCGGCTGAGCTTTGACTGTGTCATTATATCCCTAAACACAACTTAGTCACGAAGCGGCGTGTAATTACCAGGTCTAATTATTTCTGACTGTAACATGACTCTGATCTCTGTGCAAGAGATCAGAGGTGTGAAGAATGGTGAAAATTGAAATAGGACATGATTCTTTGGAATATAAACTCGAGTCAGAGAGATGTAGAGATTCGCGCTCCATTTTCCACTCTATGAATATGGCACACGGAGCATTCCCTCATGCGAAAGGGAGTCATTTTGAGGCACTTTGCAATTCAAAAGCAATTTCTCCACTGGAATTCTTCCATAAACAGTGCTACCTCAGATGTTGTATGACATGATCTGTCATGAAATCCTCTCGGAAAGGACGTGGCATGTAGAACAAAATGGAAATTTAGGGGTGGTCACACTTCATTATTTATATATATGAGTATATAAAATAAATCTGGGAATTGTGCAAAGCAAGTCATTTCACTCAGAGGTCATCCTGGCAAAGCTTGAGCAGATATTTTCAATGTAGTTATTTAAGCATGAATGAGGAATGACTTAGATCTTAAAACTTTGGCAAGATTACATTTCTATGATGTAAATACAAACATGTGAATTTAGTGATGCAATCTGACAACAGTGTTATTTTAGTATTATACATATACTATTATATTATTTATTTAAACTTTTTTCATGCTTTCATTAAAATTGAATTTTTTGCCACTTTGTTGTGTGATTTTTTCACTTTTATGTTTTTATTTATTTATATATATACCTTTAATTGATCTTTATTTCAGTTTTCATAATATCTGTCCTTTAACTTAAATGTATTTATTTCAGTTAGTTTCCAAGGCATTTCTGATTTTTGTTTAAGTTGATTAAGTTTCATGCAATATTATTATTATTATTATTATTATTATTATTTTCAGCTTTATTTCAATTACCGAAAATGAGTTTTAAAGGCCCACTGAAGTGCCTTGTAACACGCAGCTTTGTATGATGCGTTGACTTAATTTCCTCTGAAACAGGAAGCTAAGGCGGGGCATTTTTCAAATAGCCAATATTGTTTAGTTTACCTCACAGACTGCAATTCATACTTGACAGCACCATGGAAGGGAATCCGAGCGCTGATTATGCGTTGGATTCAATAGTAGAGGTGTGAATAAATTCTAGCCATTTCATTCTTAACCAAAGTACATTTGGAAAACGGAATAAGACATGAGCGTTTGAGCAACCGAACACACATCTTCAACCCTTATTGCTCCGTGACGTGTCAACGGTCGCTATGGATAGGTGATATTTATAGCATAGGGGGCGGGACACTTTAGATTCTAGAGAGCATTTGATTGGACAGAAGATGTGATGAGAAGCTGAAGTTCGCGGTGATGTCATAAAAATCCATGATCAATTTCAGCGGAAGTGAAAGACTGTAAGTTTTGAATCTCCTAATTGTGAATTTAGTCATTGTTTTGGAACACACCAGCTTATTCATAACCTTAAGGCTAACATATTCATACTAAAAGCTTAAAAAAAGTTTAATAGTGAACAATAACAACACTGCAACAATGGAATCTTAATTTTTGCAACTTCATTTGCTACTTAATTTTTGGCTAAATCATTTAAGCAATTGGCATGCTAAGTGACTGCATTCAAGCTATACATTTATCAGGTCATGCATTCCATGGAATTTGAAACCATGAAGCCTGGTATATACTCACCGCATCCGTACGAGTGCAAAAGTGCATTTCCGAGACCCCATCTCTCCACACCAAATAGTTTTTGTAACTATACTGTGCAGATCCGCTTCTGAAGATGCACGACTTTGAGGTGATTTTGGCCGAGCAGGTAGGCAATGTCTGTTTCCAGTTTGCGCTGGTTATATAATATATTATAATATAATAATTAATTGCTTAGCCTACATTTACAAACATGAGCCTACAATAGTAGAAATGAGCCTATTTAATGAAAATAAAGGTACGTAAAAAAAAAAAATAATAAAATTGGAAAATATTTAAGAGAGTGTTGTTTAATTTAGTTTTATAATATAATAGTAACACTCTCAAGGTTTACTGGTCTTTACATGATTCTTTGGTTCTTTTGTAGTGTGGGTTTGGTGAAGTGTAATAAAAACAAACATTGGCTGAATCCGAAATCGCTCCCTATAACCTCAAGTAGGGCGTTATTTGAGGGGACAGCCATTTGTAGTGGTGTCTGAAACCTGATGGATGTTATTGAGTGTACTTATTCAATCCCACATTGCACTGCAATAACGAGTGTACAACCGATGTACGCTCAACGGCTGCCCAGATTCGCTCACTCCTTTTCATTCACTTCTTCAAGTGAACAGTATTAGTGGACTAACGTAGGGAATAGTGAATGAAGGTTCAGGGGGTGATTTCAGATTCAGCCATTGTCACTTGTGTACCTTACTTCTTCTCACTGCTTTGAGGACAATTACTCCGGGTCACCCCCTATTGTTTTAAAGAATAGTACAACGGCAATTGTGTAAATGCCTCGTCCATTTTGGGAGGAGCGTGCGCAGTCAGCGGAGGCTCGCAGTGCAGAGCCAGGGAACCAGGCTCAACACTGGCGTTGTTAGCGCTATGCGTTGCTGTATGAATGACAGGAATGCCATGTCCTAAATGAGGGGCTCACAAAGTTCAAATGAAACCGCCATCTGATTGCGATTAGAGAGACATAAGATGAGCAACAGGACACTGGCTGACACTAGGGAAATCCCAGAGTGAAGACAGTCAACAATCAAAGACAGAGAAGAAGAATACGAGGAAGATAGGGCAGGAAAGCCCCTGAGGTCACGGGTAAGCCCAACAGCTTGGCAGCAACATCTATTGATGGTGGCGTCCAACCCTGGATGGTCCCGACCAGATCACTCCCACTGATGAATGTCATTGTCTCATGCTGTAATTAAAGCAATACGGAGGTTTGATTCATACAGAGACTTGGTTCTCCATTGTGTTGATCCCTAGAAAAGAACAAGTCACACATGAGATCTCACATTCACTCTTAAAAATAAAGGTTCCAAAAGGGGGTATTCACAGCAATCTATAGAATAACAATTTTGGGGTATGCACAGAGCCTTTAAGTCATTAAAAGAACCATTTTTTTATAGTGTGAAAAACATTTTAATAATCCATAAAACCTTTTTTCCACTATCAAGAACTTTTTGTGCACTGGGAAAAGTCCACGGATGTTACAGGTTCTTCATGAAACCATAGATGCCAATAAAGAACCTTTATTTTTAAGAGTATATATATATATTCATTAAGAGTATATTGTTTCTCACAGACAGCAATTAGCATGAAGAGGAATTGGAGACTGATGCTTCTCAGACATTTCTTTTCAAGAGAGATCTCTACACATAGGCCTATATCTCAACCTGTTCTCAGATTTGCAAGGAAACTAAAGTCTGTGATCTAAACTCAGAGATGTCAACATGAACTCAAACATTTCTCATCAAAATTGTTCCAAGATCAAACAGTCTGAGCAGCTGTCCAAATTCAATTTATAGCTCTGAACTCTTATTGCATGTCAACAATTGTCTCATTTGTATTGATTTTAATGTCTCCTAAGAAAATGTAGGAGAAACATCTAAGACAAAAATCACTAGTTTAATGAAACTCACATGCAAAGACAGAGTTGCGGCCTAGAGCATTCCAAATCACTTAATCAGTTTCATTTGAGTTAGGATGCTGCCTATGTTGGGCAAAAGACAGCAAGCTCACTGGGTTTTGGAAAAGAGTCATTCTGTGTACTGAGAAAGCATTATCCACATGCAGGCTGTAGATTCCGGCTTCTCTACTAAAGTAATTCCTCAGTATTAGTAAACCTTTCCTCACCAGCCACAGACTGACGGCCACAGGAACGAAGAATCACCGGTAATTCACCAGTGAAACTCTGCGCTGTTCATCTAGCCATTTTTCTCATTAAACAGCAAAAATGCCTAATTCACAGTGAGAAAAGGAATCTACATAAATGTTCTCACTGGAAAAATCATACTTGCTGCTATAGACTGAATGTGAAAGGTGCAAATAACAGGTTTTTTTTTTTTATGACAAGCAGTTAGATGGCGCTTTCCACTATTAGGGAACACTTTGATGTACCATGACATTTTTTAAAGCATGAGAAGCAATGCTGCATTTATTTGATCAACAATACAGTAAAAAAAAATTATATTGTGTAATATTATTAAAATTTTAAACAAATGCTTTAATATATTTTAAAATGTTATTTAATCCTGTGATGACAAAAGTATTAATTTCTTTAAAAAAATTTATTTAAACTTTAAACTTTATTAATTTTGATGACCCCAAACTTTTAAATGCTACCACGTGTTAAATAAACTATTATCTAACAAAACATTTATCTAGCATTAAAAGTAGCTATAGTTTCAAATACATTACACAACTAAC
This sequence comes from Squalius cephalus, assembly GCF_949319135.1. Taxonomy (NCBI): domain Eukaryota; kingdom Metazoa; phylum Chordata; class Actinopteri; order Cypriniformes; family Leuciscidae; genus Squalius; species Squalius cephalus. The sequence goes on from NC_137130.1 coordinate 6,184,119, forward strand.
ATAGACGATGACCAACATTGAACTGAACCAAACAGGAAGTATTTATACACCAGGGAAATTAGCTAATTAAATGACAACAGGTAAACGAAATTGATAATTAAACGAACTGAGAAATTCGGTCAACACAGACAAACTAAGAACAAAGAAAACTGATGACAACAAACTCTAGAAACCCCATAGCAAAGGATATTTAGAAACAACCATGTTTAGAAAAATGCATAGAAAGAAAGAAAGAAAGAAAGAAAGAAAGAAAGAAAGAAAGAAAGAAAGAAAGAAAGAAAGAAAGAAAGAAAGAAAGAAAGTGAAAGAGAATGTTGTTGCGACATCTGTAATTAAGATTAAGTACCTCTCGTTATGAAACTGGAGTGGGCATAAAAAGCTGTGCATGTTTGCACATGCTTCACAAGATATCAGGGTGGCTTTTTTATTTAAAGTAACGCTTCAGGCCCAGAGCTTTAATGAGCTCTGTAATCTCAAAATCAAACACCGTCATCACTGCTAACGCCAAACTGCACACATATGCTCTGTTTGTTCCTCATAAAGCCTCCCCTGACATTTCTGCTAATGTTTTTGTCACAGATTCCTTTGAATGTGATGGAAGAGATGAGGCCACCGACCGTTTCAGAGAATACAGCAGGTATAAATTTTAATTATGGATGAAGTCATATTGCGTAGTCCAATCAAAACACTCTGACTTTTCACTAATGTTATAGCATCATTTTATTTATGATACAATTTGTCCTATACAAAAAAATAGAAGAGAAAAGGTAGTGTAGGTTAAATCAAGTTGGATGAATATCAAAGGGTGCTTAGAGAGTCTGTTTGACATCACAGCTTGGTTCATTTCAGTTAGTAGTTTTACAAAGGTGCTTGAAAAGGTGATCCCAGATAACAATGTTTGGTTCCTGGAATGTTCTGGGAACATTAGGCCATAAAATAAATAAATCTTTAAAATAACCCTTAGAAAATGCAATGTGTAATTCCTATCAGGTTATCACACAAAACTGGAAAAAAATCTGGAAACATTTTGTGAACTTCATTTATAAAGTGAAGTTTCAGTTTTATACTTCACATTGGTAAACAGCTCGGTGATTCTCACATTAATGTACCTTAATTTACAATGTGAAAAGTGACCTGTTGGGTTAAGGGTGTGTAATGAAACTTGTTCAGACCAAGTAATTGGACCATCATCAGAATCCAGAGTTTCCATTTAAACGTCTTTCTCAGTGCGTGCTGCTATCTAAGCACTTCATCTATAGGGGAGACAGCTAAAGACAGAGAGTGTACACAAGCCCCCAGCCATTATTGAGAATGGGCTAAGAGCTCCGAGCCCAGAGCAGATTGTAACCAAGCCCGTACAGGTGATGAAAACATGAGAGGCCTTTTCTTCTAAATTT